>NW_011888950.1:1439029-1486323 GCF_000151845.1 Pteropus vampyrus
TCCCTGGACCCCTGGAAGCTGTCATTTCTAATTGTGATGCTTGGAGTGGTTGGGATTATCTAGCAATTCTTCTAAGGCCGAAACTAGTTTTAGGAAACCAGAAGTCTGAGAGGTGAAAGCACGTGGGTCCTCGGTGACTTTATTGGGCTTCCAATGCCTGCCATACCTGGGGATCTACTTCTTCATTTCCATCTTAGTTATAGAAGATGTTTTCTGTTTCTTAAAAGTCAGATTGAGATGAGGTATTTTTCACTGACTCAAACATAGAATTTTTTTCTACAAAATAGTGATATAACTTTACAAAATTTGTTTTCAATTTGGTCTAACATTCTTCGCACTGCATAATAGATTATTTGGCTAAGTATTCACTTTATCCTGCATTTATCACTCCAGGATACTCTTAAAGCTCCCTTACTTGAATTAATTGATTTCTTTTCTTGCTTTTTTTTTTTTCTCTCGAACTCCATAAAACTCATCATCTAATCTACTAACTCTCACTCCAAAGCAAGCAACTGGTGGGGGAACGTTTACCTTTTTTTGCTGTTTTTAATATTTATAATTACATATGAAGATTTTTGTTTTTAGGGGAAGATAAAGGACAGAAAGTGTAAAACTTTTGGATAAAGTACCAATAAAAGGTTTACCTGTTGTCCCAAGCAAAAGCTGCTTCCTTGTAGAAATAGGTGATTCTAGGTCTGAGCAGGATGCATAAGATAAGCCTAAAAAAAAACTCTTGTCATAACAGAAATCCAAGAAGTTATTCAAAACTACTGGGTTTGGTAAAAAAGACTCAGAAGTCAAATTGAAGAGGCCCCACAAATAGGAGGGACACTTGAGATTTAATAACATCATATCGGCAATTAATAGAAACATTTCAGACATATTTATATCCATAAGTTCAGAGTGATACTAAAATGAAAATACCACATAAGTCATCTTTGAAGAAAGCAAGAGAAATAATACATTATTCTAAATACTGGTAAATAAGGAGAAAGTCTCAAGTGTTTATCCTGACATTTCTATATGAACGGTACTTGAGGTTAACTGAATAATTGACAGATTTTTATATAGAAGTAATCCAGCTAATTAAAAAGTGAAACCAGGAAAACAAATCAGTCACTTATGCTACCTTCAAGAATTTTGAGATCTGTTATCAGTTAAAGTGCTTTTAGTTGCAAGAAACAGAACCAACACTGGCTTGTTTAGGTAAAAAGGAATCAAGCAGCAGATTAGGGGCTGAAAAAATTGACGAGCCGTTAAAGGAACAGGCTTGGAAAATACACCAGATAAAGACTGCTTCAGGCAGCCAAGAAACAGAAAGCCATCCGATTATCTTTCAGGAGAGACATTTTCGCCAGGATGCTGTGGCTACGGGACATTGCCACTGCTACTTTTATGTATGGATTTTCTTCATCATTGTCTTACTTGCTCAAGATTCAAACCCTAGAGAAGAGCATCTGATTGCCTTTGCCCATATATTGCTCCCTGGGGATGGCTGAAGCAGAGAGAGGCTCTGGTCCCTCTTGATGCTATAAAATAGGAAAGGCAATGCCTTGTGTCAGTATCAAAATGTTCATGTGTGCTTACTGTGCAGTTTAGTAATAAAATATCTTTATATGTTTGTATTGATAATAGATCCTGTTAATATGTATTAAATATTTATAAATAAAAAATGCAATAAATGATGTAATCAAAGACAACAAGAGAAATAGAAGGAATTGTACACATACTACTCCATGTAGTGCCTCGTCACGTAACACGTACATCTCTAGACTCTTCATGGAAGACACTTTTATTACCTTTCAGATAGCCTCATAATTCAGAGGAATATGTCAGATTACTAACCTGAAATGAGAAGGGCCAGCGTTGAAGTCTAACTCTTTATGACCACTAAATTCAGCTGCTAGCAGAATCCAAGAAGAAATTTTGCGCAATCAATAGATTGACTCAATAGATGGCATTTGCTGTGTTGGGTAGGTTGTGACAACTCCTATTAAGGAAAGAGAATCCCAGAGAGCGGGAACAGCATGAACAAAACTAGATAATGGGAAAAAATATTGGCAAGGCAAGTTAAGGTTAAGATGAAATCTTGTAATGCTTTGACGACCAGGCTAAGAAAGGAATTTAGCCTTGGGTTTGTGCATTCTTGAGAGCCGTTAGATATTTTTGGCCAGGGTGAGTTACATTGTCTGAACCGTGCCTCAGGAACATTAATTTGACAAAATTTCATTAAATTATGAGTCGCTATGTGCTATTCTTATTAAAAGAATGTGGCCATGCTTTCTATTCTTTATATAGGGACACAAAAAGTGTTCTTCATTATTTTTTTATATTAAAATAATCCTTGGGTAAAACCATTTCTGTGGATAATTTTAAACTTGTCTTAGGCAAAAAGATATCACACATATAGCAATATTTGCTTTTTTCAACAGCTAATATTTTATTTAAATTAAAATTTGTACTTGAACACATAAAAATCTCGAAAGGTGACTTTGTGTTTAATATGCATCCCAGTATTTCATTAAGAGACTAAGAAATGAAACCAAGGCAGAGCAAATGACTTTAAGAATATCAAATTATGAATTTGTGTCAAAACTAATACAAGTCAAATTCAGTTCTCGTGACTCTGAATCCAATTCTGCCTTGCACATTCCACCACACAATTGCTGTCTCCTTTCTTGTCTGCTCTGTAGCAAACAATCTCACAGAAACTTCTGCAGGTAGCTGAGCAAGCTGTGTGTAGGAAATACTTACAATTTAAGGAAAATCTTTCAGATTTACCTGGTATTTTATTTATCCAACTTTTGTAAAAGTTGACAAGGCTACCATCTTGAAAACATCAAAGTTGGTCTGCTTGCAACACCCATATCTTGAAACTTGATTTCTAGGATGTAAAATCATCAACAGATCAGCAGCTTACCGTTTAGATATTAGATGTCTCAATCCAACGAGAGATGGAAAATCATATAAAATTTCATTATATTTATCTTGTATAGAAAGAGTAAAAGAAGATTTATTTTTCAACCAACTGGCTTCTTAAAAAAAAAAAAAAAACTCAGAGTAAGTGCCAAGAGAGCATTTTAGGTCTTTTAATATAAATTATCAGTAAGATCAGTCATCATTATTTACTACGCATAATCCACTTTTATTTTTTTAAAAAACAAAAGGAGAAATCTAATCTTGCTTATTTTTCTTTACTTAGCTAAATTCATTGCATAGCTTTTTGAAAGGGTTAAATAATTTCCTCCTCTTCTGCACATTTTTTTTTTTTCTTTTTGTGTGTGAGGTTCCCCACTAACCGTAGCTCTGTCCAAAAGGAAATTAAAATGAAATACATCAGGCATGCTGGGACTTCACACTTCAGAGACTTACAAAGCAATATGGCCTGGTTAAATTGATTGTCACTTTAACTACCCACAGCTACTCTTCAGGAAGGGGGCTTACGGTTTTACTGTTCTTAACGGGACCATATCCCTTTTCCAATGGCTTAATTTAGGTTGTGCTGAAATTCCTATTAAAATCAGAGTCATTAATATTTCATTAAAAATACCCATGATGTCAGAAGCAGCCATTCCAGGCCTGCCAATTTACAAAGAAAACTACCCTTTCCCCCAAGGGTTGTGCTAACATCCCGATATCCAGACCTACATTTACATTTTTCCATCAACCCAAACAAAAAGCAAAAATGAGAGAAGGAATATATCAAGTGACTGCTGTCGTTTGGTGCCTTCTGTGTTTTGATGTCATCAGATTGTGCCGTTTGTTAGCCCTTGAATGAGATCATAAAATCTGACTTCAAGAATGTAAAATTATCAACAGATCAGCAGGCTGACCATTTAGATAGCTTAGCTTTGCACCCCAAATTTGAGCATTTGACAAATGGATATGGGGACTCCCTGTGTCAAATGTACTGAAAAGATTTTATTTTAACAATGACAACAACAACAAAAAGCCAGAGCCACTTTACAGTCACAGAGCTGCCCAATGTATGTGCATGTAAAATTTCAACCATAACTAAAACTTGTTGTCACGCACTCAGTTACTTGTGGATATTTATTATTCTTCACTATTTGCTTTAGAAGAAACCTCTTGTCACACAGAGTTTGGTTTAGAGCTGTGATTTTCAGTATTTGCTTGTAGAGAGAAAATGACTCCCAAAGTAGATGAAAGGACTCTCCTTCAACTGACTTGAAAGTCATTTGAGTGTTTTCTGTGGATGACACATTCTCTAGCCTTCCAGTCCAGCCTCTTTCAGCTTTTTGATCTAGAATACCATACATCTGTCCTTAGAACACTCATGCATGCTTTCTTCTCCTTGTTTTTAAACTTCATATGCCTTTCAAAAATCAGAGAGCAAAAATTTGCTTGTCACTGTCCATCAATATAAAAAAAAGCTTATTTAACTTACCAAAACATATTTATTGTCAGATTATGCTTTTTTTTTTGTTAATTTTGTTCATATTTGTCAGGAAGACAAGGCCACAGAATATATTATTTTATGCTAAGTATGATCTTCATATTAATCTTAAAATTATGATATCTTTTTTATGCAGTTTTGATATATTCTTCAACAATGTTTTTTCTTACTTTACATTTTTTTTATTGTTTTACTTAAAATTTTTTTTTTAATTTAAAAAAATGCAAACATGTGTTAGATTACTTTAGCGATTTCTCCCCTTTGTGTTGAGCTGCAAATGGAGTTAGTTTTTTTCTCTTTAGAGCTTTCACTACTAAGACTGAGAATGTATGTAAAAGTTCTATGACAGTACAGAAGGAAAACAGCTTTTTATGTACAATGTCTAAAAGAGGGGAAAATACTTTGGATTTTCACGTACTTATCTTAAGACATTCCCATCACATATTTCGGGTTGTAGATTCCAGGTTTGGAATTTTCCAATGTTATATAAACAGAATTGGTACACACACACATTAAGATGAATTAATTATTATTTCTCTTGATGGTTCTTACCATTACTTTCTCTTCATGTGAATTTATTTAAAAGAAAAGTAAACCTTTTGTAACAACTATTTGCAGTTTAAAAATCAATAAACTTCAGTTTTTCAGGAAACATATAAACAAAAATCTTAGTCTGTCCTATGACTTCTAAATATTCCATTTTCAGCACGATAACTTTCTCTAAAAATTCTGTAGGAGCAATTTCTCTCTTCTCCAATACACTTCCCAATTCCCAACTTCAATGATCACACAGCCTATTCCATTTTTACTGTAATAGTCTGTGACTACTGTTAGAACCCTGGGGTTCTCTCTAACTTGTCTCATATTATATCCTTAGCATTTTCCATGGTACCTACTATACACTAGGTCCTCATTCTAGTTTATTTCTCTTGATAAACCTAAATGAATGGCATAATTCGCTTCCGATACTGAGAAATGAATGAGACAGGTATCTTTCTAGGCAAAGATTGCACAGTAACCAAAAGTTTGCCTCAACCAGAAATGCAGAAAGCATATTTATACCTGGGGTGACTTTCCAGATTTAGAGCAATGACAAATAATGAAGAAATCTAAGTAAGGCTCTAGCAGGAATTTAAGGTAAAACATAAACCAATTGCCTCTTCCTCCCAGATCCCCTTTCATCATTTTAATTAATGTATGTCCAAAGTATAACTTCATCATTTCCTTGAAATTCCTTTTTCAAAGGTCAAGAATAATTGGTAGGAGAAAACATAAGTATAGCCTCCTCAGATCAGAGCACTATATTACCTGAGTAGAAATCACCCATAGCATTAACCATAGACTAATGCCCAGGCTCCCCAGCAAAAACACTTCATTTCATTCTTAGAGGAAATAGAAGAAATCAAAATTTGAAATGCTTCCAATTATCCCATAGAATTAACCTAATTTTAAATTTTGATTCAGAAATGTTCCATTGTACATAGAGAGGGAACCGTACATATTTGCATATTCTGAAATATCAGCCCAAAGAAAGTAATTTCTAAGACTTAAAACTTGGATTTTGCCATTCTGTGTCTAAATGAGGATGAATCAAATTGTATATTAAAATTTTCACATTCTTTAAGTAATACATAATGATTCCAGAAAAAAATAATCACTATTCATAATCTATAAAACAAAAAATCTAAAGTGATGCCGCTGCCTAGAGCCAACTACTGCTAATATTAGTATAGAGAGGCTTCTTTAGTTTCTGAAGGTGTCCATATGTGTATGCTTATGTGTTTCTTTATTCTTTCATTTTTAAAGTATTTTTTAAGCAATTCCCATTGAAATAATCAGTTTAAAATTTTCAACAATGTAAATAAACACATAAATAAAAAATATTAGTAGTCAAGAAGTATTGTGTTGTATGAATTTAATAATAATTTTATTTAATCTGTCTACTTTTGTTAAGCATTGTGTTGCTTCATCTTAACACAACAAATAAAACTTCGATAAGCCATTTCGATCTACCTTTCTGTCCATGTGGTTAATCAATTACCTTTTGGCTATAAGTTTCTAAAGGAAGGACTGCTAGATTAAATATGTATATTATTTTTAACTTTTCTTAACACTATTAAATTGGCCTCCTGAAAGATCTGAACAATTAAGATACATTTTCTTTGTAAGGTTTTCATAATCGGATATTATAAGTTGAAAGGGAAATTATTCATGTTGTTCTCTATTACTGCATATTTCTTTTTATCATTTTTTATTGATAATTCCTAAATGCTAAAATTCCATATTTTTATAAGATAGGAATTTATTTTTGACAAAGTTTCCAAAATTTATATTGAAATAATCCAACTTTTCCCAAGTGAATTGAAAATGCATATTTATCATTTATAAAATATTAATATTACATTACCAATCAGACTATTTTCAGATTCTCCTCTTTTTCACTGACCTCTCTGTCCCAGAGACAGTGGCAAAGTATTTGACTTAATTTAGCTTTATAATATATTTAGCAGTCTGAAATTTCCTTTTGAAATTTTTAAGTGTTTGTTATTTCTCCTAAAAAAGAAGTGAGTCATAAGTAGATGAGTATGTAAGTAGCATATATATATGAAAGATAAATCTAATGACACTTGAACAAAATATTGCTTTTAGAAGATTGGTACGCTCAATTGCCTTTGCCAGTGAAATTCTTGGAGATAGGTATTTTCGTTTGAGGAAGCTGAGATTTAAAGGAGTTCTAAGATTGACTATGATTAGAAAACTGGTAAAAAGTAGAAGCAAGTTGTAAACCTGGATCACATTAAATTAAATAGTGTACACTGGCTGTAGTGTCCTGTGTGACTATCTGGAACAGGAATGGTCAGGTTCTGGATACTCATATGTCTAGAAAAATAAAGCAATATGGTTCAGGCTTATTTTTTAAAAAACAGAATAAAGAATGTATTTATAAAAAACAAAGTGATAATATTGACCAACTGCATTCCGAAGGAAAAAGAAAAAAAAAAAAAAAACAAAGAGAAGCTAGCCCACATGATTTTCTGCTCCAAGCAATGACTCAAAAGTAGGCATGATGACTTCCTGCAACTATTTGAATTATATAAACACTACAGAGGAATAGGGAGAAAAAAAATGTTAAAATAGAGGAAATTAATGTGATAAAGACTAAAATAAGAAATGTGGTCTGAATAGAAGGAGAAAAACAGCCTGATGATGTGTTCTCTTGGATTCTCCATTTTATAAATGAAAATTAGATAAAA
The DNA here is from genome assembly GCF_000151845.1 of Pteropus vampyrus. NCBI lineage: Eukaryota > Metazoa > Chordata > Mammalia > Chiroptera > Pteropodidae > Pteropus > Pteropus vampyrus. The sequence goes on from NW_011888950.1 coordinate 1,446,701, forward strand.
CCACAGTTTCATAATTTTTATCTACTTGAACAAGTAGACATAGATTATGTAAACCTGCCAAATGGATGACCTAGCCAAGCATCTCTTCATTTCTAAAATGGCGAGGGCAATAATCGTGCCATTAAGGTGGCCTAAGCTTGAGTCATCTTTAAATCGAATGCAAAGAAGAAATGCTTGTGAAATCACAAGAGACAATGTACCAATAAACTCTCCATTGATCTCCAGGCCAAAGACATGCAGATAAACTCAGATTCAACGAGGGCCGGATTAATACACAAAACGATTGCACTGGAGGAAAAATGTGATGTTCAGATTTCTCTGCCTGATTTCTGGAAATCAGTCTATTTTTATTGTACCTTAGCCAGGGATTCTAATGAATAGAACATCTGCTTGACTATGTTTTGTATTGCAGCGCAATCAAAGCGGGTGTAGAAGGAACGGGAACCACATTCACTGATTCTCCAGCCTAGATAGAACTCTCATTAGATTTGTAATAAAGAAAGGAAGAAAGGGAAAAAAGGAGAAATAGAAGAGAAAAAGAAGGGAAAAAGAAAAGGATCAAATACATAAAACAAAAACATCATTTGGCTAAAATGATTTAGGACACATAATAATTATACCAAATACAGAATCTTTTTATTACTTTTTACTTCATTTTTGTTAAGGTATAATTGACACAAAATTATATTTAAAGTATACATTGTGGTGATTTTCCATACATATACATTATGAAAGGATTTCTTCTTTGTCGTTTTAAGGTGGAGTTGCCTATATTGGTCTATTTCAATGATTTTTTTCCTGGTGTACAGTCAACTTATATATTCTTCAGATTCAGGTCTTTTCCTGAAAGAGTTTATGTTATTCCATTTTGATTTGGGGACTTCTGCTCCATATTTCCCAGTCATTTCTTCTGGAATTCCAGTCATCTCTAAGTCTATATACTCTTCTCTACTTCCTATATCTTTTACTTACTATATCTCATTTAAGCCATTCTGACTTGGGTTTTCTGCTGGGCAACCAAATCAAACAGGAGTAGATATGATAGATATGCGTTTTCACGACCACGTCATCAATACAAAGTGAAAGACACGTTAGGATTTCCAGCAGTGGAATTTTAATCTCCACGTTCTAGGGGAAGCTGACTGACTAGGGACAGCTATCAATAAGCCCTGTTCTGTTCTGCTCGCCTTCACTCCCTGAACATAATATGTCTCTGTCTGATACCCCTTCTGGTGCCGCTGCCTGAAATATCACTGACAAGCTCTGCACAACCGAGAAGAAACTTCATTGTCTCCGGGACGTTCTGCCTGGTGTATCTCTTTCACAGATTCTTCCAAAAGCTTCTGTCCAGGACACGAAAGGAAACCCAATTGGAGCACTTGATATCAATCCCAAGCTGTATCTTGGCCAAAAGTTTCAGACTCATTCTTTCTAAAGTTTGCATATTAGGAAGATTCTTACCGAGTTCCTCAATTTAATTTTTCCTAAATTGCTTTATCAAAAGGAAGAGTTAATGTCTTTCTTTAACCTCATCATAACTTTATTAAAAAGTTTGGAGAAAGTTTTAGCATGTGGATAGAATCTTTTATTCTGTCTCTTGTCATAAAGCAAGATTTTTCCATGTACAATAAAATGCTAATATTATTATATATATATTATTTTAGGGATACCTCAATGTAGGTTTTGAACTTGGCCTTATTTAGATACCTGTACTCAAACTACTGACTTACTAAAAACTCTTGATCATTGTGTAATGAACAATCATTATTTTTTCTATTAAAAATTTGTCTCGGATAAAATAAAAAAGGTGTTAATTGTAAATGAATGCGTGTTTTTAAAAGGCCTGCCTGCCGTATCTTTATTTTTAACTTTTATTACATCTTGATTTTGATTTTAGATGTTCTGGCGCATGGACCAGACCCTCCCTCCAGAGTCAAGGACCTTGATGGGTTAGTACTGTCACCTGCCGATGACACAGCGATGTCTCCTCAGACAATGCCCATGGTGGAAGGAAGCTGCTGTGTGCTTTCCTCAGGGGTATAGTTCATATATAAGGACTGGCCAATGCAGGGTCTGACCTCTTGCCTCCATTTGGGACAGCTATACATGAAAGGGCTAGTCTGCTTGAAATGTGCTGTAAATGTGAAATACACACCAGTTTTTGAAGACTGAATGTAAACATTAATAATTTAAACATGTTGACTCTATATTAAAATGATAAATTTTAAACACATCGAATTCAATTAAATATACTATTAAAATGAATTTGACTTCGTTTTTTTTATTATTATTATTATTTTTAATTAGCTACTGATTTAAAATCACATATGTGGCTTTCACCTGTGGCTCATATTTTGTTTCCATAAGATAAATATTATTTAGAGAACTAGGAACAGTTGGTGTGTCTGGGACAGAACGAGAGAAAGAAAAGAAAGAGAGAAAGCAGAACAGAGGGCCAACCTCCTAGATAAAGAGGCCCTGTAGGCTATCGCAAAGGTGATAGTCCCTACTATGAAATGCAGAATATGAACCACTGCAGAGTTTGCAGCGGAGGGCATTTATTCTGATAGAATATTGAAAAGTGTCCCTGTGTTTTCTGTGATGAGCTTGGACAACAATGAAGCAAAAGGAAGGGCAGGAAAATTATTTCAGAATGCTGTGTACTCAACAAGGCAAGAGGGGAGGGTGATTTGGACCAGGGTAACGCAGAGAATATCTTCCAGAAAGCAGCAGTAATAAAGAGAGGAAAACATAGGAGAGGAAAGATAATAAAAGTAGGGATAACTCTAAGAGATTCAGAGATGGGATAAAATAAATGAATGAGTGAATGAATGAAAAATAAAACACAATTTTCCAAATCTGAAAAATGTCTTTAGTTCTGAAAAAGTCACTAATTAAAAGAGGAATCAGCAATAGACACATTGTTTTGAGATTCAGATGTGAAAGATTAAATAGATATACTAAAAACTTGTAGCAGAAATAAAACAGATCGTATATTAAGAAACTGACCCTTTGACTTCTCAGTAGGAACATCAAATACAAATAGAATATTGACTGAATACTACTGGTAGAGTACCTCAAGCAGAGAAGCAAAGAAAGCTCGAGGGTGACAGTTTCGCATGAGGAGTAGGGAGCGTTAGTTCAGACGGAGGAGAAAGATCTCAATCCGGAGTTGGGGATTATCTCCAAGGTGTGTGCATATTGGGGGGTATAATTAATAGAGTGCTAAGGTCTGGGCTTGAATACTAGGAAAAATTGGTGACAGCAGTCTGACAGGTCTTTTGGAACACTGAAAAATAGAAATAAGTATGAAAATAGGTATTCAAGAAAATGGAAAATTATTAAGGGTAAGAAAATTTTGAATTATGTAAGCAGTGAATTATATTTGTAACATAATGTAAACATGGATAACAGATTAAACCCCTTACTTGTGATAATATTACCATGATAGAATAGGAGAAGGGAAAATATGGTGAGTATGCCATAAAGCAAAACCTTTATCTACTGTTACAGGAATTTGATAATGTCTAAAATTGATAAATATCTATTGATATTAATTTACACTGAATTCAAATGTGGTATTATTTACTAAATATATTAGGTAGATAGATAGATGATAGATAATATAGATGATAGGTGATTGAAAGATAGATGATAGATGATAGTTAGATATAGATGATAGATAGATAGGTGTTAGATAGATAAATGAAGGTAAATACCAAACGAAATTGAAAATATTGTTCTCTCGGAAAGCATGATTAAATGTTCAGAAGGATTGCTATGGGAGAGGAGGAGATAGTGATTTTTCTTATAAGCATTTGCTACTTTTTGTTAACTTTGTGTGATAGATTGTAGTATTACTGTCAGTTCCTTACTCCTTTGTAACAACTACACCCTTACTTAACTTAGAGCCTTCTGCTATGGACAAAGAAACTTCCTTCACCTTCTGCTGTGGGGCTTGGACATCTGGCCGCGTGACTTGTTTCTGCCAGTGGAATGGTAGCAAACATCAAACATACGCAGAGATTCACAGCACACTCTTGTGATTTGGCTTGCCCGTGTGTGCCTCTGAGATCCACCAAGAGTAGAACAGGAAGCTGTTGATTCAAGGAGAATGAGGAAATCTGTGACATCAACTTGAACCTGACTCCATGACATGGGGCCGGGACCCATGGATCCCAGACAAATCCTGCAGATCCACAGCCAACCCATGAGCAAGGAGATGAATGGTAGCTGTTATAAGCCACCAAGAGCTTTGAAGTTGATTAGTTAATTAAAAATTATTTAATACTCTACATTTATGGCATATACACTGTGGATAAATTAATGAAAACAATTAAAAATAATCGTAATAACAAAAAAAAGAACACAGTGAGAAAGTAGGATTCCATACACTGGACTTTCTCCCACTCTACTAAAGTAGGCACATCTCTATCTGTCTACTCCATGATGACAATGCTAAAATCCAGTTTTCTCTTTCCAGGAGTAGCACGAATGACTCAGCATGAGCAATCTACTGGATCACTATCGTCCAAAAGGCTGGAATTACACACCATACAGTATCCTTTCCCTGACTCGATCATCTCCTCCTTTTCAGAAAGCCACTCCATGCTTCTGACACCTCTGGCCACGCTTAACCTTCAAGGCCTTCCCCAGACCTTTCTCTCGTGTGCACCTCAGTGTCCCTGTTGGGGGAGGTGTGACATCTGCTTCCCTCCTGCGCTCCACCACTTCATTGCTGAGAGGAAAGTCAGGGCAGGAAATCAAGAGTTGAAGAGGCCAAGGGAAGATTCATGGGCACAAATCATAGAGGGATCGAGTGGGTTTTGAGGGGAAGATAAGTTTTGGATACATAAAGCAGAGTACACAGGGGGTTCCTTTTTACCTTGTGAAATAGAAAATCGCTTATAAGACCCCCAAAGGGAAATCAGTGGCTTCCTCCCCCATGGAGAAACTTTCCTGCCTTTACAGGAACCACATAAATTATACCTCTATTATAAGAAAGGATCGGCCTCTTATCAAGACCCATAAATCAACAGTTATTTTATTTTCTCAAAGCGAAAGCATATTTTAAACGGCATATGGGTTTATATAATTTATATTTCTGTGTATAAATACGGTACTGAGATATCTACTTACATTTAAATAATTATTTGGGGGGATACATTATTTTACTCTGTATAAAAAGACAGATATAATGGGTAAAATAAGGGGCTTTAAATTATTATTAGTTCATATGAGTATGGTACTAGAGTGTTGAAAATGATTCGAGTGAGAGAGACTGAGATCAAATTCTAGCCTGTTATCTCTTATAAACTATAACCTTGGGATTTTATTTGTTTGCTTGTTTGTTTGTTTACCACTGTAAACTTAGTGTCATCACAGATGCCTAGCACATGATCTGAGTTCAATATATGTTTGTTAAACAAAATGAATTAGTGAGTAATGCTGAGATAAGATGTCTGAGTTCTTGAGCGGGAAGTGACTTCCCCAAATTCAGACAATGTGTAACACACTCAGGGTGAGAAGCCAGCCAGCTGTTTCCCAACTGAATATTTTCATCAGGCTCAGCCATGTATGTTATGTGTATCTTTTTGTGTCCAAGAACTAGAAACTAAATTCGATTTACTAAAGAAATTAAATAGGAATTAAATCAATGGCCCCTGGGATATTGCTTAAGACCCTTAACACTGGGAAGGATAATACGTGTCTCAGGAACACATCAGGGTTTGTGTGTGTCCAGGACTCATTTCTTCCTTAGTTGTCTGTTAATGTCTGTGTGAGAGTATCCTTTTTCTTTCTCACTGCAGAACAGGGGAAATGATCACTGATGATACTTTAACTGATGATACTCGTGATGGTTCATTTTATGTGTCAATCAAACTGGGATGGCCATGGGATGCTCAGATACTTGTTTAAATACTATCTCTGGGTGCATCTATGAGAACATTTCTGGATGAGATTGCATTTGAATCTGTAGACTGACTAGATTGCCCTGCTCGATGTGTGTGTGTGTAGTGGTTGGGGGGTGGAGCGAGACGCTCATTCAACCCTTTGAAGGCCCAAAAAGAACAAAAAGGCTGAACAAAGGAGTATTTATTCTCTCTGCCTGCATGCCTTTGAGCTGGTGCATTGGTCTTCTCCTGCCTTCAGACTCAGATTCAGACTAGAATTATACCATCACTTCTCGTGAGTCTCCAGCTTGCCCATTGCAGATCTTAGGAGTTCTCAGCTTCCAAAGTCACGTGAGCCCATTCCTTATAATAACTATCGTCTATTAATCATCTCTCTATCATCTATCCTCTGTCATCTATCATCTACCTATCTACCTATCATCTACCTATCTACCTATCATCTATCTATCATCCAGTTATCTATCATCTATCATCTATCTATCATCTATCTATCTATATCTCATCTATTGATTGTTTCTCTAGAGTCAAGACGAATACAAGTTGCCTTTTCCTTTTGGAAACCTCTTCATTTGAAAGAAAATTGTCTGATGATTTTAGTTTCATTTCAAAATGCAGTCAAAGTGTATTACTGGCCAAGCTTGGGTACAGTGTTCAACCCAGGACAATCAGCTGTTGCTAAAAGGCAGGACCACATTATATTCATGTAGTGTATTTGGCGACTATGAAGGGAGAGGAGGTATCAGTTTTCAGAAAAGGGGATGATTTAAAGACACAATCCAGCAAATTTCTACTATATTATGATATTGCCTTTGGATTATCCATAATTTGTGTGTGTGTGTGGGTGGGTGGGTGGGTGGGTGTAGATGTTCACATTCTACAAGAGTTAATGTTGGCTGTGGAACATTCTTAGGAATGATAAAATTAGTTCTGCTTAAATTTTACTCAGGATTTTAATATATTTTCAAAAATAAAAGCATCCCTTCACTTAATGTATCAAAATAATGTTGTTTGATCAGAATAGATCAAAATAATGTATTTATTGGCTGTAACAAAAAAATCTTCAATTAAAGTGTGTGAAGGTAGCTTTAAGACTAACTTGATACTTAACCTGATAGTTTGCTGGGGTTTTTTTCTTTATTTTGTATTCTTGCTCATCACTAACCTTGAAATTTCAAATAATAAGAAAAGCTTTTCATTGAAATGTATTCAAAAATCACTTCAAAATGATTAAATTGTGGTCTTATATAGTCGAATAACTTAAGAACCATATTTGAATGCCTTCTCATCCTCTACATCATTCCAGAAAGTTCTCAGAATGACCATGTCTTATAAGATGAAAATATCATATCTATTCAGGGAAGGAAAAGGAGAAAAATTGTTTAGTTAGTTATTTCGTGCAATAAAGACAAGAGAAACAAAAGCTACTTGATTAAAGAACATATTGGTTACCTGTTTATGTTCAAATGGTCTAAAAGAATCTAGAAAATCATGGACCTCTTTCAATACAAATGTATACAGAATAAAGTACATGCCTTATAATTGTGGATTCATATCGTTAGTTACCATTCTAAGTTCTGCAGACTAAAATAACAGCAATATGGCCTGCACAGTTACTGCTGTAAGATTTAGGACATATTTTACTTTACAAACACTGTAGGGGGCTGTAAAACAGCATCCATTTAAACCAACTCCTTTAGAAAGAAAGGCTACACTTTATCCAAGCATTTTTAGGCCTCTGAATGCAAAGCTTTGGGGAAAAGTATATCCGTTTATACCTGTACTTACACATATTCCAGCAAGAAAAATGCAGTGTGTCCAGATTCTATCCCGGCAAATAAAGTTTGTATTGATGTTCCGCTAATCAGATCTTGTATGACAAAGACCATTGAGGGAGAAAGCTGAGTCTCCAAGGCTAATTAGTCTCTTGAAAATTTCTCTCTTAAGGAGTTCATCTCTCATTGACCCAGCAAACAATTGTGACATTAAGTGTTTTGTACTCATCAGTTATGGGGTGAAGTATCAGGACTAGTCTCTATGTCTGTTTCTGATTGAAGTGATGGAGAAAAAGCCCTTCCTTCTAAATGCACCAGCTAATTCCCCCTCCCTATTATGTATGTGTGTTGTTTGGGATGGAACATAGATGCCTCTGATTACTGAACTGCACTGAGTACTATACAGAAATTTGCAAACACCAACTTTCATAGTGGTCATTCTAGGTTGTGTGGGGGTAGGATGGGGTGTTGGGAGGGAGAAGGCTTAGGAAATGTCTCAATTGAAACTCAAAATCATAAAACCGTTGAATTAGAATTGATGGAAACTAAGCTCAAATGTTAGAAAAGGAACAAATTAAATTTGTAGTTTAAAACATTCAAGAATAGGAAAAAAGGAGGCATAAATGCTTTCGTTGGTAAATTCTATGGAACATTTACAATAGACATAATACAAATTGTACACAATCTCTCCAGAAAATGAGAGAGAACTTAACACTTTTGAGACTAGAATTACCCTAATACGCAAACCAAATAAAGACATTTTAAGAAAAGAAAATTATAGATCAATATCTGTGATGGATTGAATTTTGTGTCTCCAAAATTCATTTTGAAGCACCAGCTCTCAATATGGTGGCATTTGGGGATGGGGTATTTGAAAGGTCATTAGTTTATGAGGGTTGGACCCTAGTCCCATAGGATCGATATCCTTATAAAAGAGGAAGAGATGCTTAGTTTTCTCTCTGCACATGCACAGAATAAATGGTTTCAGCCACTAAGATTTGAAGTTGTTTGCTACTCAAAAATAAATAACTGGAATAAAGAAAGGCTATCTTGTTGTAAAGCTTCGAAAGAAAGAAGCCTCAAGATAGGAGGCTACACTTAATCCTAAACTCTATGCATAACACTACCCTTTTCCTGCCAACTTGGCAACCAATGTCTCAAAGACACACCATGGTATCCTAAAGATTTTATGTTTTGTATATTGCCTTCCTCCTCTTATATCTGCAAAAGGGGATTATCAGAGTGTCCTTACACTAATTCCAATGCCACCAAAATATTACATCGATATCATAAGAACGATCTCTCTCAGGATAATTCTCATTATCTTCTGAAATAACTTCAGAAGGGCCATTTACATCATTCTATATAGGTTAAATTCTTAAGGTTCCTAAGTTACTATCAGCTTAGCTCAGAGGCCAGGCACATACCCACCTGCCTAGCTCAGAGTATGTTGGTTCTAAGGTACTGCAGTGCTCAAACTGAATTATTCAGTACGCCTAGCAATAGCTCCAAATTCTTTTGTATGTCTCCACAGGACACAGAAACATTTGCGAATGGAATTCCTAGAAAAGACTTGAATTTCCTAGAGTAAGTATGCAAATTTGAGTTAATAACTATATTAATGAGGCCATGTGGATTTACACAGAGAAAAATTTTCCATAGCTAATATTTTACCCTTCGACCCTAGTCAGCCATCTCACAAATAGGTAAACAGGTATAAGAAGAAACATGAGAAAGTGTGAAATGTGAACTTAATGAAAGTCTATCTTTTTTCCAAAACCCAAAGGAAAATTACTTTATTATTTATTTACTCCTACATTTTTTTCCCAAAATATATCTGAACCTGCTAAAAGTGAGGATTAAGGTAATGAAAGCCATCTTTTAACCTAACAGTTTTTGCAGGCAATAGTAAATCAAGGGTGTTCAAAATACGTGTGTTTTTAGTTTACCTGAAACTAATAGCCATCAGACTGGCGATATTTAATTCATTGAAAGAATATCAAGAATGCATGACATCAACGAATATGTAATGATGAAATGCATGGAGGTGGAGAGAGAAACACATAGTTATAATATAGCCAAGGCATAGTAAACAAAAATGTAAATCTCTAGTGCAAAATTTTTAATTTTTTCCCTTTCGTTTATTCCCACTAATGGCTTTGACCCACAAGCAGTCTGAAAAGTCTTCACTTACCTCTCATCTATGTCTTATCAACATTTATAGGCGTGTGGGTAGCCTTATCTAAGATATATTAAACTGAACCTGTGTCCATATGACAAAAATGAAGTAAATCTTAACAAAAAAAAAGGTTAAAATATTTACTGGCAAGTATTCTTAAAGCTTCAACAAAGTATCATCAGGTGTAAATTAATGTTTATTAGGATAGACGCTTTTAGACACTTAGAATGATTGTATTGGTTATTCCATACTTCTGGGGTCTTAACAGAAATGATGTGGGTGGAGTAGAGGAGAGTAATACTTAAGCTTAGCCTTATTTTTCAGCATTGAGGACATATTTTACTTGCTGAATTGTCATCGCTTTGCATTGCTTTAGAACCAACTTGATATGGCCATGGAAAGAATTAGTGAACTCAAAGGTAAGGTAAATAGAAATTAAATAAACAGAAACAAAAAGTGGAAAAGGGAGAACACTGTGCAGATTTTTTGAGAGTCATAGAACCATATCAAATGGCCTAACATATCTGCAATTAAAGATCCAAGAGAGAAAGAAGAGGGCAGAATTTTAAGAGATAAAAGCCAAGAATTATTCAAAACAATGAATTAAAAGACATAGATTTTCAAATTAGATTTAAAAAGCAAGACCCAATTATATATTGTCTATGAGAAATCTACTCTAAGTGTAAATTATAGATTGACTGAAGTAAAAGAAATCACACCATAATCAAAACGAAGCTGGAATTCATATCCAATAGATTAGACATCATTTAAAAAAAAAAAAAAACACCACCAGAAATAATGAGGAATATTACAAAATGATAAAGGGATGAACTCACCAAAGTCATAATTTAAATGTATTTATACCTTAAAACAGAGCTTCAAAATATATAATGCAAAAACTGATAAAACAGGAGAAATAGACAGATCCACAATTATAGGTAGAGACTTTAGCATCCTTCTCTCAGGAATTAATAATAAATTAGACAGACAACCTACAAGGTCATAGAAGACCTGATTAGCACGGTCAACTGACTTGACCTAATTGGCATCTAGAGACCGTTCCACCCAAAGCGAAGAATTCGCATTCAAGATCACATAATTCACCATGACAGGCCCCATATTTTGTCTTTAAACAAACTAAAATTTTTTAGTGTTGAAATCATACAAAGTGTGTTTTCTGTCCACAATGGAATTAAACTAAAAATTAATAATAGAAACATATCTGGGAAATCCCAACCATCTGAAAACTAAATAACACATATCTAAAGACTTGATAAGTCAAAGAAGAAATCAAAAGGCAAATGCGGTTTTTGTTGGAATAAAAATGAAGATGAACATAAAACATTTCTGGGAAGCAGCTGGAACACTGATGAATCTGTCTTTGTGGAGGCACAGGCTGAATCTGACAGTTCCACTTCTCAGCTGCTCTGCAGTCTTCCCCTCTCTGTCCTTGGATTTCTCTACTGTCACTTGGGACGCCTGCAGCAACTTATCAGAAATTCAACTCCCTTGGAAATAAGAGAACTTGGAGATTCAAGGAAGCTGAGATTCCATAGAGAAACTCATGAATATTGGAGGCAAGAAACGTGAGATTCCAACCCTCAAGAAAAAAGTACCAAGATAAATTTTATACATTTTTCAGAGCGTTCTCAAGCAAAATTGAGATACAGTTAGTTGCCGTGGAAATGACCAAATCAATAACATGCTTTAGGATTGGTATTTCTCCTTTACTATGACATTATTCTTATGTTTTTACTCCCTTTGTTTGGATCAATTCCCAAAATTAACCTGCATGCAAGCCATCTCCTCAGCCTGCTTCTTGAAAGAACTCAGGCTAAGAAAAGATTATAAATGTTTTCCTTTTGATAATCTTTTCATATATCACTCTCTTTTGCTATTATGAATAATATCATGGTGGACTTAATTTTATATATATATATAATTTTTTATATATATGTAATTATATATATATAAAAAATTATATCAAAGATATATATATATATCTTTGCCATCCACACACATATACATGAATGTTGGATAGATTCCCAGGACTAGTATGTTAGGTAAAAGGGTTCACACATTTTAAATTTTGGTAAATAATGCAAATTTTTTCTTTCAACGGCTATAACTTTATATTCTCACCAAAGTTCAGTGAGTTGCTTGCTATTTATATTGTAAATGTCATTTCTTTCCAACACCACTGTAGATCCTTTGGTAGTAAAGACTAACTTCATTATACCATTTCCCCAGTATTATCATAGTGTCTGTTGGAAACATGTTCATAAGTTCAAAGTTTGTGCAGAAATAAATATTATTTCTATAAGAAAGGACAAGTAGGATGCAAGATCCAAATATTCCAACCTTTAGGAATTCCATCAAAACAGAGGTGGTCAGTCTGTGAGGCTCACACTCCAGAACTGACCAAAACATTTAAAGACTTTTTTTAGTCTCCAGTATTCATATAATTGAAATATTCATTCAGTGATTACTAACACAGCAAATAACAGAAAACAAAATGGTTTTGAAATTATGCATGTTCTTATGAGGTAGTCTTATAGTTAATTATTTAGATTTTTAAAAAGAATTTATTTATATGGAAATATAGTAATACAGTAGTAGTATTTTCACAATATACTTGATGGGTGGGTAATTCTCTAAGAAAAATAAAAGCCATAAATATGAAAATTTATGAAGGCTCAATTGCTGCAAACTTTTCTATTGCAGAAAAGTAGTTAAAATCTTAGTTGCTGACTTTCCCCCGGGATAAAATTTTTACTGGAAAGGTGGTTGGACTATGGAAACATTTACCAGCTGCAGGTATAATACGGTGTCTGTTGTCAGACTCACATTTTCATTGGTTTATTTCTGGAGGATTATTTAGATGGCTGTGGTCTATATATCCAGACCCCAAGGAAAGAAAAAAAAAAGAGAGAGAGAAAGAAAGAAAAAGGACGCTATGAGGTGTGCCTCCTTACTACAGAATAGTGATTTGTTATGCATTTGTCTGAGTTAAATATAGCAGCCAGTCATCTTGCACAGTCCTATATTATATTCTGCTCACTCGAAAAAGAAACATTTGTTTGGATAGTCGAAGTAGTCTCAATAAAAACCACAGCCCCCTTCTCCACTCCTACGTTTATTTAAGGTAGATTTGCAATGCTTGTGATATAAATTTCACCAATTAATCAATAAAAATTGAAATTTGTCTGACTCATTAATGCTATCATCTTTGACTTAGATTTGTTATTACTTTAAGGACGGTGATTTTGAACGTGACATTCCTACTGGGGTAGCAATTATTTGGAAGAGGGAGCTGGCTGACTGTTCTTTCCCCTGGGTTATTAATCAATTGGTGGGTTGAGGGCAAAAATTAATTAGAAATTACAAAAACCTTCCTTCATTATATTAAATGGCTTATTGAAAACAAATAACCTCACCTGCGTTAACTCTATGAGTTCATAGATTAAAGAAATTGAATTGAATTCATTACGAGTGGTTTTCAGTTCCCAAGCTGAGACCAATCTAGTGTTCAAAGGCAGTCCTCTGTCTCAAAGGGAGCCTAGGACTTCAGGTTATGCTGCCATTTCTGGTGTGTCCAGACATTTGCTAGTCCCGAGGTCTATTGTAATTTGATTGAAACTAATGCGGTTTCAGCCATTTACAGTTGCAGTATGGATGTGATTACAGTCAAGAGAATCAGGTCTTAGTGTACGTTGATTGCTGTAAAATATTTGGTAACTTAAATCTTCAGTAGCAGGATTCAAAAGTTTGAGTTCTATAATAAGAATTCAATGTGAGATTATGTTTTATTCCTGCATTTGAGTATTTACTATATTTTTCAAGAGAAAGATAAAGTATATCGTGGATGGATTTGTCATAATTCGCTTTAGATATCGATTTTATCATTCTCACAAGTTAAACACATCACAGAATGTATTTATGTCTAACAACCATATCTGTAATATTAAAAAAAATGATCACTTTCCTTCATGTTTATTTGTAGAAGAGCCAAAAAAGCTTTCTGTTTTCTGGACACCCTACTTTCTGTTTTAATAAAGGTAAATGCATTTTTGTTGATTATTATAAAAGTACTTTTTATAAAACATACTACCATCTTCATTATAAAAAACACAAAACAGGATGATGAAATAAACTTAAGTCATTTATGACTCTAGCATTCAAAGACCGCCATTGTATATAAGGCTATGTGTATATATGCACACGTAAATTTATCTTTTGCAAAATTTAGTGTTGATTTAAAAATTGATTTCATGTTATATAAAAAAATGTAGATATGGTTGTTTCTCTTAATCTTATGGCATAAGTATGTCATGGTTACTTACATATTTTCAAAAAACTAATCATGGACTTAATTTCAAAGTTTTCCCTTCTTACTTTTCTCTTTTACTTTCTTGAAGTGGCATGAGCATGTTAAGATGATAAATTTTGGTGTTTTTCAGGCCTGGGCCAACATTTATTATCTCTATGACCATTTTCAAGTTATAAATTTATTGCATCTCCTAGCATCAGTTTTATGTTTGTGAAACGGGGCTATCTCCTTTCTAAAAAGGAGTAACTGTAACATTGTATCTGAAACGAAATAAGAACTCAATAAAGGTAGCTGTTGATATTTGCATCCTGTAATTTTTCAACAGTTCTCCAAATGATTTTTAAATCCTCAACATTCAATGATAATGAACTCCAGTATCAAAGAACACATTTTTTTTTTCTTACAGGTATATAAGTCAGCAGGGGATGATGACTGAATGGATGAGCATTTTTAATTTTTATGCCTTTAAAAAATCACCCTGCAGATATTTTCCCTTCAACAAAGTTTCGTTTGGCCTTAGTTCAACCCATGCTTTTTTGCTGGTACTTCGGTTACTTCCCTGAGTTGTCCATCTTTTTCTGTCCATTTACATTCACTACTGAGAGCCGTCTCTGCCCTTAACGAGGTAAGTCCCTCTGAGTAGAGATGCGATTACACGCCATACGTTTTAAATGAAGGCTGTTTAAAGACCTCGATCTCAAATATATTTCCTTACCATCTCTCTAAATAAAGTGAAGATGTTCTATTCTATAACTAACACACTTAACTCCACACTTTCTATTCCGGGAGAAGTGTAGGGAAAATTCTATTAAAACTAATGGAATGGCCCCAAATATTTTAGTTATATTATTAAATATGTATGATTCCAGGGCACTAATATCAATTATGGAGGTAAGCATTAAAAATATTCAGCCATTCGTTTTAGTCCTTTTACTACACAGATATAATTATGAATATACACACAAATTTACCTGCTAGAATTACCTGCTAGAATTATTACCTGTAATAATTGATGATTTTGTGAAATTTAGTAAATGAATAATTCTATCATAAAAGATTTCATCAGAGAGTAATAAAAATAAGAGTTGCAAAACAGGATGTGCATCGTGGTCCAAATTTGTAAAAATAAAAATGAATATTTATATTAATATCCAAGAGACTGTCATTCTCTTTTTTAGTTTCTTATCTGCATTTTTAATGTTATGTTTAATCATAATGCATAACTTTTCTAATATGTAAAAACATGAGTATTATTTTCTTTAATGAACAATGAGTTGAGATTTCAACCTAGTATTGCCAAATAAGCTTGGTTTTCTTATTTAGCACATTGTCAAAGTTCCTATCTATACGACCCTTGAGAGCCCTCTCTCCATGTTGTACAAAAGTGACAGGAATAATAGGAGTTCAATATTCTTTTACTATATGGATAAAGAACAAAATAGTTCAATATTAAAAACTTTTCTCTTTTGTAGAGTAAGCAGAATAGTGCCTCCCACAAAAATGTCAATGTCCTAATTCGCAGAACCTTACATGGCAAAAGGAACTTTGTTCATATGGTTAAATTAAGGGCGTTAGATGGGGGAGATTGTTGTAGATTATCGGGGTGGGCCTAATGTAATCCCAAGGGTGCTTAGATGTAAGAAGGAGGCAGAGTAAAAGAAGGTATAATGATGGAAGCAGAGGCTGAGCAGGACTCTAGGTGGCCTCTAGAAGGTGGAGAATGGAAGGATATGCATTTTCCCCTGGAGCTTTACCAGCTCCTTGATTTGGGGTCTTTTAGCCTCTAGAACTGAAAGAGAACAAATAAGCATTGTTTTAAGCCACTACATTTGTGGTTCTTTGTTGTAGCAACGATAGGAAACTCAGACATACACTTTAGAAAGACAGTATTTGCATCTGAATATCTCAGCAATTTCAGTGTAGAACCAGGTCAGACCTCCAGAAAAGCCTGACTTCTTTTTCTTTTAACTTTCCAAGGGTAACAGTCAGCTATTTCCCCAAAGAAAACATTCACCATCTTCCGTCATTAAAATAAAAAGAAAGAAAGGAAAAAAAAAAGCTTCAAGTATCAGATGAAGTAACAAAGAGTCCATGGCTTCATTTTGCAAATCAGAGCAAGGGAGATGTGAGATACCCAGGAGGCACGTGAATAAGAAAGGCCCAGCGGCACTACCTTTCAGCCAGTTTCCCCCAGGATACAGTCAGCTGTGTTTTGGCAGTTTAAAGCATCTACTACAAGAGCAGGTGAAAATGTGGTTATAAGCTGTGTGATGACAGTTTCTCGTACTTTATGAAGAGAACAGAGCCCCTCGCACGCATCTGTTACATACTGGATGATTTTTGCTTTGCACGTTGCAACAATAGAACTAGGCACAATTCTTAAACGCACCACGATACCTATAAGGATAGCTCTCCAGTTTTTCTCTTTAATAATACGGTTCTAATCACAAAACAGATATGCATTCCATGAAGGAGTCTTGGAAAACATTAAAAAGCATGTGGCAAAAAAGAAATAGCTTGAATGCTGTTAAAATTTTGCACTCGGCCTCCCTTTTTTCTTTCTTTTTCTATTTATGTCTACACTGACACAAACAAAACAAAACATAAAATTCTCATCTTTGCTGTGGTGACACATTGTGTTACGTAATCACAGGGATGTATGTGTAGGAAGGACGCAGAGTAAAAGGAGACGTGATGATGGCAGCAGAGGTCTGGGTGACTGCAGAGCCCATAACTCGGAGACTGGTTTCTATCCTATTGTATCGTATCGTATCGTATCGTATCGTATCGTATCGTATCCTATCCTATCCTATCCTATCCTATCCTATCCTATCCTATCCTATCCTATCCTATCCTATCATTCTATTCTATTCTATTCTATTCTATTCTATTCTATTCTATTCTATTCTATTCTATTCTATTCTATTCTATTCTATTCCATCTTATTCTATTATTCCATTCCATTCCATTCCATTCCACTCTATTCAGTTCTGTCGTTATCATTTAGTCACTAAACGTTATCTGCTAGGTCTGTTTCTCCAACTTTGGTGTGCATCAGAAGCACCAGAAAGCTCGGTTGAAATGCACATTACTGAGCCCCAAACAAAAAGTTTCTGAATCAGTAGTTCTGGCACCAGACCCTTAGAATTTGCATTCTAACAAGTTCCCAGGTGATAGAGATATTTTTGATCCAGAGGTCACACTTTCAGAATAAATAGTCTATATAGAAGAATATTAGCTCACATTGGAAAATAGTTTATATTTTAATATTTTATCTCTTTTATTTCCAATTAATAGTTATTTTTACATAACTATTAATTGGTGTCTACCATATAACATTAAATGATATCTACTCTGTACATTTTGAGTTTACAGGATTATACAGTGTTCAGTAGGCATGGAAGAATGGTTCTTATTCAGAAAATTCAGAGCAAAATATTTTTCCTCAACTATGTGGGTATCTCTGGTATTCAAGACACATAAATACTTGAGATAATTTGGGTCAAAGTTTCAACTAACTTTGCATGTATAAACTGAAATTCTATGTATGATGGTAATTGTTTTTCAAGAAATTTTATTGAAATAAAATGTCCTAATGATATATGTTTTCCAGGTAGTTCTTAAAACAGTTGTTTTTTTAATTGAACTTTTTTTTTTTTAATGGATTAACTGAAAGGGCTGGCTGGAGGCCTTGGAATGTAGGAACCCCAAGCTGTTCTGGTCGCACTGTCCAAACGTAAACAGGCTTCCTTGTCATTTGTTGGCAGAGTGTTTGGGACACCAAGTTATTTTACTTTATTGAAATTTCTCTCATGAAAAATGCATGGAACAGCCTTCGCTTTTGCCAAACCCTCATGTATTTACCTCATTGGGTGCAGTGAAGACTCGTGTGTAAATACATGGAAAGCCCTGTACTGTCTGAGTCAAGCATAGAACAAGAATTATTCTTACTGCCCATAGGAAAAAGTGTAACATAGATAAACTTTGAGTTGGCATCCACTTTCGTCCTAAACTCTTTCCAAACCGTTCCTACTTACCTGTGCTCCTGCCCGATGTGACAAGGAACTCTCTTGTTGGCTGAAACCTGGGCTGGAGAAACTGAGATTTTATGGTCCTGAGTACAGTGATCTGCTCCCTAAACCCAGAGTTTAGAACAAGGCATTCATAAACTGATCTTCTATGAATTGTGAATTTATTCACGGGATATGTCTTATACAGTCATAAAACATTCAATCAAGTCTGACTAGCTACTTCGAAAATAATCACCTTTACTGAATAAAAAAATCTATATATATATGTGAAATTAAAAAATGAAATCATGAGATCCATAGCATAAAGAATACTTTGATGGTGTGCAGTATCCTTGAGACTTTGAAGCTTAAACTAGTTGGTAAGAGATGGTAAAAATGTGCAGCTGTGATTCTTGAGACTTCATGTAAAGGAAACCACAAATTGCCAAACAAAATGCCACATATCGATGTAATTTTATATATTATATGTCTAATTTTAATTAATACACATAGCAAACTAATTATCTCCTGAATTAGCTATACAATTCGAGCCCCGCCAATATCATCTTAACTATCTTCAGTTAACAGTGTCCAGCCTCAGGTAGATGTATTCTGTGGCATCTGGTAAAATACAGTTAAGAAATCTTACACCACAGATGCCCAGAGTGCCAGGTTTGGATGCAGACAGACGTAGGTCCAAACTGTAGCAGATGCTACAGCGTACTGTGCAGCCCCAGAGTTGCTGTGCAGTTTTCCTCGGTGCCAACTCTCATTGTTTGGTCCCCAAAAGCCAGCATCTGCTTTTTGTCTTTTTGCCAAAGGACTGTCCTGCTATGTATCAGTTCTTTTCAAAGTGTGGAGCCCTGGGAGCAGCAGCTTCACTTGAGTACATATTAAAATTAATAAAAAGCTCGAGCCCCACTCCAGACCCACTGAATGAAAACCTCTGTGTGTTAACGAACCCTCCAGGTGTGTCTTATGCTGCTGACGTTGGAGGGCAGAACCACAGATGCCTACCTTGTGGACGGAGAACCGCCTTACTTAAGATTCACGTACCCCTTTGTCTCTGCTGACGACTCTCTCTCTCTGTGTGATCTTGAATTTTTAAATTTTATTTTATGTATTTTATTTGAGTCCCTCGGTGGGACCTTGCTGAATACCTAACTCTTTCTTAGTCTCCATTCCTTCCTTAACTCTCTACTGGTTTTACCTGGGGAATATTCTTTAAAAAACAAACATTATAGTAATATAATTTTATATGTCAATCATACCACAACAACAACAACAACACGACTTTTATACGAATTCACTGCTTCTGAGGAATTCAACTAAAGACACTCATTCTAGGCCGCTATCTCCCTCAAATGATTCATTCTTTGGTCTCTTAGCATCTTTATCTGAGAAATGCGGATGATGATCTCTACCTGAAATGATTACGCGTTTATTAAAAGAGGGAAAGCAGTCCTCGGGACCCCTCGAGCACTCCCACTGAGGTCATGTCCTCACCCCTTCCTCATTGTTCATCTCATATCCTCTCCTCTCCCTTCATCGGTGGTATTATTATTAATAGTACCATTATAATCGTCATCGCCATCTTCATTATATTTACAAGTCCTTTGGGTCTAAGAGGTATTAATAAAATTTATATTAAGAATCATTGCCTTACAAAAATAAAGAACTTTTTTCTTAGGTGCAGAAATAAAGCCACTACGGAACCCCTAGTATACTACTGGAAAAGAAAGAAGAGTAACCCTAACATTTAGGAGCTGGCCTGGCACTCAGAGCTAGGCCAAATCATGACATTGAACATCACCGATCTCACAGAATACCAGGCTTAGACAAGGTTCCCCTGAGACCATGACAAAAGTGACGACGACAAAGCCACTTCGCACTTCATAATTTTGTCTACGCACAGGTTTTTAAAAAGTCATATGCCACCCCAAAATACCAAGCACCACTCTCTCTTGGATAAAACAATAGACGGCTGCTTCACCATCTAGATTTTAACCCTGGTTCTACTCTCCCCTCTGTGTGGGAAAGATTTACTGAGATCATCGTAGACTTGTCCTGCTTTCTGGAAGCATCAGATTTAGAGCAAACGCTGGCCTCCTCAGCCCTTCTCTAAAGCACCCAACCGAAGCCCAAATCCTACAGTAGTTCCTCTCTAGCTCACTGTTACAACCCTAGGTTCCCCATGGCGCATGTGCTCCCATTCTGCAATAAACAATAAAGCCTCCTTTTTAACTACAGCTGTATTTTGTGGCACGGTGCTCTTTGTCTGAAGGGCACTGGGTTCGCTAAGAAGAAGTAAATACACAGTGTGAGAATCAGCAATCTAGTCCTGGAGGAGAATCTATAAGAAGAAATGAGGATAATGGGCAGGGCTTTTACGTTTGGTTTGTTGGTGATGGTGGTGGTGGTGGTGGTGGTGGTGATTTGTTTGTTTTGTTAGTTTGCTATGACCATAATCTTTAATGTTCAGGCTCTTTCTCTCAGAATGTCTGCAGATTTTATAATCACCATTGTTTGTTCTAGCAACAAAATACTGACTAACACACAGTGTCCTCAATATTATGCTAACAATATCTTAATAGAGACACCTCTTCTTCCTCTCTAGTGAAAAAATAAAAAATAAATATAAAATATGAGACACCAAGGTCTAGGAAATTGGAATTTATATGACATGACATGTGTGATTGATAATAATACAAAGAAGCATCTGCTTGTTTCAAAATGAATGAGGCCGACAAGTCAAGAGAGGCTCAGAAAAGAAAAAGCATATTGTGAAGGTTTATGGCCACAAGCTTAGCCCAATGAAATTAAATCCTTAGCAATCATGGTTAGGCAGGGAAATAACTAGCCAAAAAAAAAAAGTCTGGGAAGACGGTTGGCCATATTGTTATGTAACTACTCCTAGGGAGACAGTTTAGAAAGCAATTTCTTTGAGTTTTCGGTGAAGGTATAGATCGTTTACTTCCCAGTCAATTTGGCAAATTGAGGTTTTATATACAAATGCTTCTCGATTTACGATAAGGCTATGTTTCCATAAACCCACTGTAAATTGAAAATATCATAAATCAAAAATGCATTTACTATACCTAACCTACCAAACGTCATAGCTTAGCCTCGCCTACTTAAATGTGCTCAGAACACTTACCTGAGCCTCCAGTTGAGCAAAATCATCTAACACAAAGCCTATTTTATAATGAAGTGTTGGGTATCTCATGTAATATATGTAATTATAGCTTGCCAAATTCATGCCGGACAATTATCTTGAGTTTCATTTCTTCTTCTCACCAGAAGCAACAAACACAAATGGGAATTTTGTAGATGCGATGGGACAGAAAAACACAAAACACAATATCCAAATCATGCCAGCCGGACAGTACACTGTAGACTATTGGTTGTTTACCCTCGTGATCCCGTGGTGGACTGGGAGATGCGGGTCACTGTCACTAGTCAGCATTACAAAAGAATGTTACACCCCACACCACTACCCCAGGAAAAGACCAAAATTCAAAATTTGAAGTATGGTTTCTACTGAAGGTGTATCACTGTCACACCATCGTAAAGTGGAAAAACTGTTAAGTCGAACCATCGTTAAGTCGCAGACCATCTGTATAGAGTAGAATTCTAAAGCTGTCCCCTTAAGTCTCCTGTGCTTTGTTAATCAACCAGACACTAATCTGGACCGGGTACTGTTGTGAAGACATTTTCAGAGGTAACTGAAGCTATTAATCAGCTGATATTAAAATCGGGTGATAATCCTAGATCATCTGGAGGCCCAACGTAATCACATGAGCCCTTTAAAGCAGAAGAGGGAGGAGGAAGAATCAGTCAGAGAAGTATGGCCAAAGGGGAGCAGAGAAATTGGAAGTCTCGGGGAACTGACCCATTATTTTGGAACCGGGGGCTGTGTGGTAAGCATGAGAAGGAATGGGAGCATCTCCAGGAGCGAGGATCAGCCCTTGCTGACAGCCAATGGGGACCTCAGTGGTATCATTTCAAGGAACCAATTCAATCAGCAACCTGAATGAGCTTAATAAAGGATTGTTCTCATAGCATCCCTACAAGAGCCAAGAAAATTGACACCTTGATTTTGACCTTGCAAAACCTGGAACAGAGAAACCAGATGAGCCAGTCTGGACTTCTGAAGGACATTCTCTGAGACAATAACGTTTTTTAAGTAGTAGAGTTTGTGGTGCTTTGTTACAGCAGCAAGAGAAAACGAATTGTGTTTGAATCTGATTTTCTTTCCTCTTTTTCACACAGAAAAGCAGTGCTCAGAATAAGATAACAACTCACTGCCTCTAATACGTCCACCACTTTCAACATAAACACCTTCAATGCTATCTCTAATACCATCTCCACCTCCACCATCACCTCTACCATCAAAGACCCCTCCATCACCTCTGATGAGCTACCAACACCTCCACCTCCAATCACTTCGTTACGACTTTCCCCTTACTCTCTACCCCATCACCTTTTCCACCACTGTCTCCATCTCTAATATCATCACCTTCACCTCCACTACCATCTGCATCCTACACAACTCCACAATCCTGTCCCTCAGCCTCACCTCCACACACCTTCTAATGCCGAATCTCCCACCACCATCAACATTAGCCCTGCCATCTCTGTCACCACCATTCATCGACAAAGAAATTGTAAAGAACAGCTGTTGTCCCCAACTTCTGTGCACCTCCTCATGGCTCCTAAAATAATTCCACAGCTTGCAAGTTGCTATTTTATGATTTAATTGAAAGGGGAGCCTCCTGTCAACAAGCTTCTCCACGTCCCCTTATTTTATGGTTTAAATATCAAGGAAATAGAGGAAAGACTTGAAGTATATACTCCAATTAGTCACAGCGTTTCACTTCTGACAATCTTGATGACCATGATTTTGACCCTCACTAGATAACTTAGATTCTCCTGCATGCCTTAGCTCAGCTGTACATTAACTAGAAGGACTAAGTATGCAGAATGTGGGAATTTCATCTGCTAAATTCCAGGCACTTCCCCGTGTGTCCCTTTGGTAAAAATCAGTCTATTGACCTATGTTTCCTTGCCCAGTTATACACCATTCTCACTTAAACACACATTAAAATGACAAAATCCAATACAGGCAGAAACATGATAAAATCTAGATGAAATGCAACTATGATCATGCTGATCATGTCATCAAAGCCTTTTTTTTTTTTTTTTATCCACAGCATTGAATACACTTATACTGAGCTGCTTCTTCCCCAATTGTCCGGGTAACCAAAAGTGAGTATTTTTAATATTGTTGGCAAGGCTAACGGTGCTGTTGGTGGTCATGGAAATAAATGATGTTAGCTGGATGAGGCTGGGATGATGCCCACAGCCTTATTCTCATAAACACAATGCGCTAACCAACTGTTGCTCACTCGAAGCCAACTTTGGAGTGAAGCCTTCTCCAAATTTCCTTCGCCCACCACGACAGACTTGGCTGGAGACCTGCTTTCACGCTTGGTTAAGTTGGTGAAGGTTGGCCAACTCGGTGTCTCACCACTAACCTTACCATTATGGCTTTACCCTGCCCGTGGCGGTCATCCCCAGTAAAAATATTCAGAGACTCTTTTGTCATTTACGTGCTGTTGGTCTATCCCTTATGAGGTAGTGTCTCCAAGGTCAGAATTAGACCCGTATTAACTGAGAAGCACGTCAGGTGGAATCCACATTGTGAAACCATCGTCTGGGTTAATAAATGTCTTCTGAAAGATTAATTCTGCTTTCTTTAGAGGCAAGGCAGAAATGGATACTTTGTCATTGCCACTGGTCTTTATACTATTTTTTAAAGTATAAATTAATTCCCTGGCTTTTTAAATTATCAAACTTTTAATATACACACATCAATAGTTATATATGTAAAAATAAATTATATATACACAGATATATTTTCCCCCACTCCAGGCACAGCTTATAGAATTCCAACCACACTGACTACCGGTCTTTGATAAAAAATAGATTATTGTGAATACAAACATTCGGTATGTTAAATGTGAGTTGAAATTAGATTCACGTTTAATGGCTCTACACCCAGGAAGAAGCTTATACTTATAATAAGCTGAAGGTTATTATACTTATAATAAGCTTATACTTATAATAACTCTCTAGAGAAAATGGGAACATTTGCCCATAAATACACATATCATCCTTATTTAAAAATAAATACCCTAAATATTGCCTGCCACAACTCAAATCCTATCATTACCAAGCAATTCTTATAAAGAGGCATTTCATTAAATTAATACATGTGAGAAGGCATTAGGTATGTACTATACTTTAGGGAAGAAAAAAGTACACAAATAAATGAGTGGGAAGAGGTGTTTTGCATCACATGTTGTGTAGTCCAACATTTTCTCCAATATGAAAATAACTTTGACCACTTGGCTGATGGAAAACTGGACCTAAGTAAATATGGCCATGCCTTGAACAGTTGTGTTCAACACATGTGTGGCAAAACCAGAAACAAACCAAACAGTGGCTACTTAAGTTTTAAAGAAAAGTGGCATATTGGCTAAGTCAGGGAAATAATTTAAAACAAAATAAAAATATAAATAATAATTAAACATAATTATGTAGGGAAGTAGATAATTTACTATAAATAGAAGGTTTACCATTTTGAAAAAAAAAATAAAAACATTATCAGGTATCAATGAACTCTTTGTTTGAATTTCCATTCCACATTGACTTTTTATTGTATTTTTTCCTTCATTTTTTGCTTGTCCCTTGATAGTCACTTTCAATATAAAATTTGAATTTCTGTTCTGGTAAACTTTTTTTTAGTAATGTATCTTTGATAGTTTACCTCCCTAAAATTGCCTTTTTCCTTTATGAGACACATTAGCTAGACAGTGAACCTCATATACCAACTCTTGATTTTATTATCTTTTCTCTGTTATTGCTGATCATTTAAAATTTTTATCCTCCCATCTGACACTTGCCTCAAAGTTATCTTCCCATCCAACTATTTATTTTTTAAAAATGTAGTTCTCAGGTGCTCTTTTGCAAACACGTTTTATTTTATTTTTTTATATCTCGCTTCTGACATCCTGTTTTTGTGTATAGATTGAGTATTTTATACCCTCTTATCAATTTAACTTTATAAATTATGCATTTTTAAAGTTTTATTCTAATCCCTGCATTGTATCCATCTCCACTGAGCTGTTCCTTTTTCAGTTCTTATTTGTTCTAGTCTCTGTTTCCAGTGTTTCGGCTTTCTTCCAATGTCTGATTAAAAAAGTGACTTGCCATTTATTTTTAAGGATGAGACATTGAAACAATGATTAGAAGTTCCATGTTTGTTACTCGAACTTATCAACTGGTGGGTTTCATTCTAAGGCGACTGCTACAGATCTGCTGTTTTTCTTGGGGAGCTCCAAACGACAGATTCTCTATGGATTTCACTCTGTCTCTCTCTGTCTCTCTCCCTCCCTCCCTCTCTCTCTCTTTCTTTCCTTCTCTCTCTCTCCCTCTCCCTCCCTCTCTCTTTCTGGAAAGAATCAAACAACCTCTTGTCTGCGTTTGCAACTAGATAGTCCTGGATAATATATGCTTAAGCTGAGAGTCAGCAGGGGCTGACAGTCTTATCTGATGCATGAATTTTCATTTGACCGCCCTGTCTTCAGTCAGCACCTCTCACCACCCCTCTACAATGGCCGCTCCCACTGTCTGGAGCTTCCCTCACCAAATGAATCTTTTGTTGCTCGCTTAGGGAGAAGATATAATATGGGGATCTGGCTGCTTCTCATACATACTTACATCTAATTTCCCTATTTTTACCCCCTTGCCATATTGTCACTTTTGTTGTTACCTTGTGAGTCCATTTCCTGAGTCTTTATGAGATCCTATGACAAGAGCTGGCCTGCTCTTCCTTGACAGCAACTCCTGCAAACACTTCTAATTAGCATCCAGCTCCTCTTGATTCTTGTTGAAGGTACTCCTGGTCACTTTCTTATAGTGGATTTATGTCTTACTTACTTATTTACTTACCACTGTGTAACAGAGTACCCTAAACTCAGCTGATGAAAACAACAAACATTATACCTCACAGGTTCTGAGTCTCAGGAATCTGGAAGTGGCTTAATTGAGTGGTACTAATTCATGGTCTCTCATGAGATTGCTGTCAAGTTTTCAGCTGGGGCTGCCATCTCAAAGCTCAAATAGGGCTAAAAAACAATCCCTTTCAAGATTGCTCATGTAGTTGGTGGCGGGTCTCTGTTCCTTACTGATTGTTAGACAAAAGGTTCAGATCCTCCTATGTGAGTCTCTCCACAAGCTGCTCACTATACAGTGAGAGATGAGAGAGAGAGAGAGAGAGAGAGAGAGAGAGAGAAAGAGAGAGAGGTATAGAAGCCATATTATTTTGTAACCTAATATCAGAAGTGATATACCATCACATTTGTCATAAGATATTGGTCCAACCTTGCTACAATGTGGGGAGACTACACGGCTTGTAAATACCAGGCACCAGGAGGCAGGTATCTTTGTAGGCTGGCCTCCACGGTTTATGCCTTTTTGACTCGTTTATTTGTAGAATTTTGGGAGAACAAAAATATAAATGTATGGGTTCGATTCATCGTATGTAACTAGAAATATACTGAAGTTTTTAAAAGCAAGACTCATTGAAAGAAATATGAGGGTTACATTATCATCGGTGGAGGTAAATACTTAATTGTTTTTGGATTTGGGTCCTTCTTCACAATGGAAAAAATAAAAAAACCTTGAACTATCGAGCAGCCAAAATATAACCAAATTTATTCCATACCAATTGAATTACTCACAGAAATCTGACAGTTAGATCCGCACACTACCTGCTGTTCTAAAACCCTGACTAATACAGATGAAATTCTACCTGCGATTGCTTTTAAAAGAATGCTGGGCATTTAAACTGAATTTTCTGAGACAAGCTGTTTTCTGCATTTTTTTACTTTTTATGTTGTTAAGAAGAAAGCTTTGGCCAGAGGCAACATTCTGGAATGAGAACATGATATACAGATGCTTTCCTCAATGGTATGAAAAGAATATGTTCTCAATAATGCAAAAATTGCGAATTGATTGGTTAAGTCAGTCTTTTTAAAGATTGAGACTAAGGATAATAGGAGGTATAATAGTTTATGAAGCCCATTTGTAACCATTTCAACTTCAGCTGTGAGATGAGTGACTAATGTAATAAATGCAAAATATACACTTGGATTTTATACACTCTGACCACAGTGACAAATGGCATGCTATCAAACTATCCACCCTTGCACGTTTAGTTTTTGTGCATCGCATTTCCATTGATTTTCAAGAACTCAAATCACATTCAATGTGTATCTCTAGCTGGCAAAATATCTACAATATTTTACTATTTGATGCTATAGATGAAAGAGTACATTTATTTAAAACTAGCAAAGCAAAATGGTTTTTTTGAGAAACTGATTTACAATATTGTTTAGCATTTATAATATTGACAAGAGTCACGGCACGGTGTTCACAGGGGCTTCTAAAGCTGAAAACACAGATGTAATTGCATTTGGTATATTTGCACCAGTTTTATTATTACACTACTGTTCTTAATAAGTTAGCAATTCATTTGCCAGCCATATATGTTGATATATACATGCATACACACACACACACACACACACACACACACACATACATGTGTGTATTATTTATGCACACATGATATTACATCAGTATAAATATAGACATGTGTGAAGTAGATATAGACATAGTCACAGACTTATCTGGGTATTGAGAGAATATTTTCAATAATAACTAATGCATTTCTTCCAAGTAATTTCTAATGCTTCTCAGTTGTTCAAGATCCATTCATATGATAGTTTTAATGGCTTCAGGGAAAAGGAAAATACTACTTAGAATTAAGAAATTCTCAGTTTTAAATTTCAAAATGTGGTTAAAATATTGTAAAAATTTTGAATATCGGTAGGCTAAAAACTCTGTCAACTTGCAAGAGTATGGACCTTAAGAGAGCTAAATATCTATTAGTCTATACAAGACAGCAAAAGTTAGCATTGACCTTACATTAAAAAGAAATGTGTGACAATATGTCCTCCAAAAGAAAACTCTGATCATGAGTTGAGGAGGATCTGAACAGACATACTTGGTTTCTACGCAATGATGCTTTAAAAAGTGTCCCATGCCCCTCAGGCTCCTTGAGCTGAAACCCAGATTGAAATTCTGTTGTTTAGAACAAATGAACGCATGGCCTTGCATTCTAAGATCTTTTTGAAGAGAACTTCTACACTGGAGAGAAGACTGTAATCTAGTATGAGTGAGATAGTGAATACCTAGGTGGATGTTGCTGAGGAAACCTCATAGGTAAGATTGCTCACACCAATGAATCCCAGATATACCTGAGAATGTCAACACACAGGAAGGGTGTAAGGCCAGGATGAGGAGGACAGAGCACACATGTTGACTACTAGAGATTTGAGTGGACCTAAATTAATAGGAGGTACCAGCCAACGACAGAGAAACAAGATGGTGATAGCTCTGATGGGCACAAGCTGTCAGTGTCTCAATATTTGTAAGACTCAGTTTTCTCCGTTGTAATATAAATCTAATATTTGAGAGAGTTAAGAAAATAATCATGTCAAAATAATGCTCATTAAGTGACTGATACAGTGGTTGTCTAATAGAAAGCACTCCATAATTGTCAGCACACCCTTTTCGTTCCTGCATGCATGTAGTACTCAAAAAACCTGTCTACTGGGTTATGTTATTGACTTTTATGGCCTTTCACTTTGCAATAGATTTACTAGAAATTGAAGTGACAAAACCTCCAGTGGAAGACTTCAAAATATTCCAAGAACTATGACCTCCATTGTCCACCATCCCCAAATAATGCCATACAAAATAGTCTCACCAATACACTGAATGCACTGTTTCCATTTTAACTAAACTCCCATGAGTTAAATTGCAACATGTTATCTCTCTGTTTATTTACATAATATTTAATGCTTACTAATAAATTGTAAAAAGTAAATTAGTTTGGTGGATATTTGCAAATCCGCAGTAACATATCACCAGGGGGTGATAACTCTTTTAGGCAGATCCTCCAGGAAGAGGAGATACACTCAAAAGGATTAAGTGGAAAAGTATCAAAGTAGCATCTATTCCTGGATCATATGGTAGTTCCATTTTTATTTTTGAGGAATATCCTTACTGTTTTCTGCAATGGCCGTACCAATTTACATTCCCACCAAATAGTATACAAGGATTCTCATTTCTCCACACCCTGTCGATACCACCATATGATCTAGCAATCCCATTTTTTGGTGTATATCCAAAAGATATGACATGAGCATCTCAAACAGATATCTGCACTCCCATGATCACTGCAGCATTATTTACAAATAGCCAAGCTACGGAAACAACCTAAGTGTTTGTTGCTGGATATCGGATAATGAAAATGTGGTATATATGCACAATGGAATATTACATAACCATAAAAAAGAAGGAAATGCTGCCCTTTGTGACAATATGGTTGTCAATATTGCAGCTCAGCTGTGAAGAGTCAGAGAAATAAACACCCCTGTCTCTCTCTTTCTGCCCTCTCTTCTCTTGCTGCCCATCGACAAGACTCACCTAGGAGCTAAAGATCTAAGGAGACCAGGTAAATCAATATTACGTGATCAGTGTCCAGGTGCAGAAAGATAGAAATGAGCAGAGAATGGAATCTGGTCACAGAGAGAATAACCAACATAGTAACAGAGTTGTGGATGGGGAAATTCTCTCCCTATTTTAAGAGTAAGAGCAACTGAGACATAGAAGAGCTCATTCACAAAACCAGAAATAGACGATTCATTTAATAATTTCTAGGACATGGCTGTATCCACTCTGACTGGGATGTGCTACTTGGCATTTTGTTTTGTGGCCTTTTAATGGATGGGTGTATCTCAGAAGATTCGTATAAATGCCTTTAGTGTGGGTGGTCTATGAAACGCCTAACCAAAGGCTCACAAAACTCATCATACTTGTTTCTGGAAAATGGACAGATTTTTAAATTGTGCTTATTCAGACTAAGATTCGAAAAATTTTGCCTGATTTCCAAGTGCGTCTTCAAAGATGCAAAAATGTTCATGGAATCTCTCCATTACTTCCTCCTTTACTGTCCAAAAAACTATATAATTAGTACTTAAGAATTAATGGAAATATCATACTTAAATACAGGTATTTATCAAAATGTATTTTTATTTATTCTCCAATGCACTTCTGTAGCCTTATATAGGGTAATGTTAATCTCATCAGAAAAATAAAATTATTCAATTTCATGTTAGTGTAAACTAGGGTAAAAGAATATAGATTATGTTTATTCATGAGTCTTACTGATGCTTGGGTAGTTTTACAGCCTACATGAAGGAAATAATTAATAGTTCAAGAAGACAACTTAAAAGTAATTTATTTTTCTACTTGATCTCCTAAATGATACAATGTGCCCACTATCTTTAATTACAGTCATCTTGTTAAAAAATCATCATTCTCGTGATTCCCAAGTTACATAGTAATTTTATAATGATAATTTGAAAGCAATGATAAGTAGGTATGTCAACCTATTATTTCACAAATATGTTACAATATCTGCTTTAACTTCTATCAGAGACGGGTCTTATACCTTTTTAATAGACCAAACCATATGTATCAAGTGTTTCTATTATCTATACTTTGAAAAATGTGATTTGAGCCACGCAAAGTTTTAACAAACGTAGTAACCAAATTGGATATCTAATTAGATACCAACATAATTTTGTCATTCTCCAATAATTTTTCCGAGCTGTTTAGTAGCTTAAGAATTTGAACACTGAACTACCTGGCGGCATTCATAAGTAAGAGCACATAGGATACTGGATCATCCTTTTCATTTTGATTTCAATGTTTCCCAGTCTATTTTAAGTGCTAGATAGAAGAGTGCTGATTTGTATCCACAGCTAGAAATAAAGCATCTCAATCCTCATGTTATTTAACCTTTCTGTACCACAATTCAAATAGCGAGAGATGATGCCTGTATGAATCACTTATCTGTGTCTACAAGTGATTTTTCTCTCAAGATTTCAATCAGTTTAACATCCGCTTCTTTGCGAAATAGCTAAGTCAACACCGATTCTATACTAAAATATACGATCTATGATAGTTTTAAAGAATATTTGAAAACCACGGAGATTTGCTTAAGACTACATAAAAATAATTACTTCTTATTAAAAACGCTGACGGAGTTTGGCTGTTGGGCAGAGAAGCAGTGAGGGAGTTGAAATTCGGTAATAGGGTGAGGATTCAATAAAATGTTATCTCAAACTAATGGGCTCTGGCAACTTTTCTTTTCTTTCTGCAAATTCTGTCTGTGGCCTTACGGCAATTAAGCCAAATAGATGTCCTCTGCAATAATGGTCAGGATAGTACAATGACAGATGGCATGCCACTGAGACCCAGTGTACTGTTTGCAAAGGAGTATGAAATTTCAACTCTGTCTCCCTTTGTCTACTAAAGCCTCAGTGGTCTTGATTTTTCTTCTTTCTTTTCTTCTTCTTCTTCTTTTTTTAAACATATGCCACAGTTGTCTAGGCCAGGAGTCGCCAAACTTTTTCTGGATAGCACCAGACAGTAAATAGTTTTTGGCTTTGCGAACAGTCTCTGCTGTATCTGCTCAACTCTGCTGTTGCAGAGTGAAAACTATTATGGAAAATTTATAAATGCATGAGCCTCTCTGTTTTTCAATAAAACTTTATTTACGAAAACAGGCAAAGGGTCAATTTGGTCTGTAGTCTGTAGTTGCCAATTCCTGGTTCGAAGTCATCCTCATCTAAAATATTCGAAGTCATCCTCATCTAAAATAATAAAGAAAATTAGCTTTTTCATAGAGTTAAAACCTCTTTTAACTACATTTAAAAACTAAAGTAATTGGATTATGACTCATGTAGGCATATAAGCTCTTAGAGAGCTAAAAATGTTCTTCATTCAGTATCTGCATAGTGGAAGAAAGTTTAGAAAGCTTTCTGGGTGTACTCGTTTATGCTACTAAGCTTTGCCACCACCTTTCACATTTTAAATGTCAGCTAGTAGTTTCTGCGTGACTTGCATGTTAATCTTCTTCTCTAATATTATCAAACTTCAGTATTTTTTGATCCAGTCCCAAATCCCAATCTTGTTTTTATCATAGCAAACTCTGAGGACATATGAGTTGGGTAAATATTTAAGGTTTTGTACTTGGTCTTCACAGAGATGAATGCGAGTTTGCAACAATGCAACTTTTTGTTTTAATTTGAGAAATAATTACCTCTTTTGCTAGGTTTATTCTTTTCTGACATGTCTATTTTTCATGCACTTGAAAAGAGAATGGGTATTAAAAAGCCTAGCCTAGCTAACAACAGATTTCTACCATCTTGTGCTATTTGCTTATTGTCTCTGAAACTTGATGTTCACAACTGTAATCATTATTTTTATAAAGTGTGAGCGAATTTTATATGGAAAGTGCTTAGAGGAGTTCTTCACATGCAGTATGTTAAATAAATAGCTGTTAATACATTTAATAAGCTAAAGAAAGATTGACACATCATCAGGTTACATTATCATGTGACATCACCCTATCTTGTGATTAGAAAATTTAAAAGGAATCGGTGGCACCACGCCCCTGAAGAATCTAATTAAATTGAATTCCTATTACTACCAATTATGAGCAAAATTAGAGACACGGATTAGGCGTAACACTTCTAACTCCTAAATTCTTGGTATTAGGTGATTCACGAAGATGACTCTATGCACGATGACAATATCAATGGTACATATTATTGGGAAAGATGTCATAAGCCTTCGTTTTTGACGAACATGTCCATGAACTCACAAAGTCACTTGAAAGTAAGACTTCGTGTATTATGACACAAGTGCTGTCATAGTAAACAGTTATTTACTTATATCATTGCCCTCAGAGATTTGCTCTTGAACTCCTCCCACCATCACCCACAGAATCAAACAGAGGCAGGTGACCTGAGTGTATTTCTCAGCATCGTGTGTGAATCACTACTTATTCCCTCTGCCAGAGCGGACAAGGGACACCGACAGTTTGGATTAAAGGCTGCCCGTGCCACGCAGGGTCCCTTTCACAATGTCGACAAGGAATTTCCTCAAGGGTTCCTGGTTGTTTTGTCTTAAAGCATTGCAGTTTACCTTTTTTCGACGTTGATGTTTTGTAGGCAATTTTGAGCTGGAGAGTCTTGAAACCATTTGACTCATGGAAGAAAATTACTTGGAGCACTACGAAAATATCATTGCGACCATGTGGTTTTTAAACTCTTTTGCACTGTACTGTTTCCCAATTATTTCCAGCTGTGTCTAGCCGCTAAGCGTACCTTCATGACCTGGCTTTTTTTTTTTTTTTTTTTAAATAGTTGTGAAGTGCCATTATTCGTTTATTTGTTCAAGTGAGTGTCGAATGTCAGGTAGAGGTGGATTCAGCTCTATGCACAACTGTCACCACTCTTTCTTCTGGAACTCCATGCCTATTCTTCCTGATTTTATATTTCTGACAAGAGTAGGAAGCAAAAACAGGATGAAGTCTTTATAATTTTTCACTCCATTCATTGACTCTTTGCAAATAGAGATGGGGATGAAAGTTCACCTAGACTCCCTATGAAAAAAGATGCATTGTAAACATGGAAGTTTACAGCTAAATGAGTATATTAACCTCCTGTTGGGATCATCACTTTTAAAAGTCATTAACAGCATCAATTTATCAGTGAGTCATATAATGAATTAATTGCTGACCTGTCCTACTTAATAGAAATTTGTTAATCAGTCATTTGTGTTGTTTGCCATTCTATTTTCTTTAAAATTATTCTAAAACCTAGACATCCATCCTATCTTAGAGTGCTTTGCCCAATTTTCTCCTCCATACTGGAACTGGCCGATCATAACCTTCATTCATTCAAATTCGGAGAAAGGTCATCTTGACCAGTATATGAATGAAATAGATAAGTATCAAGAATACAGCATAGTTACCTATTTCCAGTGCAGATGTTGAAAACATTTAATGACGGGTCGAGCATGGGCAACAACCAATCAAAACCAGATGCCCTGTCCAATCAAAAGGGACTCCAGCCGGTAACCAGAGCACAGCCCAACAGGTGCTTACCAGCTGTCAGTCAGCCTAGCCTGCTCCCAGGGGAGGTCTGCAGCTGCTTTCAGACCAAGGAGATTAGCAAGGGACAGAGAACATGGAATAATGTACCTTCTCTGTGACTTGATGTTCTCAACATCTCCTTCTACTTCATTTAGTCCTGTTTTAACTAAAGATCTGAAGGCATTCCCAGAAAACCAAGACTTTTTATTAGCGTTCCAATTCTAAGAGGAATTTGATTCAGAAGTTGATGCTGTTTAATATTCCTAGGGAAGATGCTCCTTATTTCCAACATAGAACAGTTTCAGATAGTAAAATGATTAGCTTCACCTAGAATTAAGGCTTCCAAGTGACTCCATCACTTCATTTAAAGTCAGTTCCAAAAGCAACGAAAACATATAAAAACTAAAGTTTAAAAATTCATTCCAAAGAGAACAGTGAATCATTGAAAAATTATGTATGCTTCTGCTTCTTTCCATGAGTGGAATAGAGGTCTATCCACATTAAAAATGGCCCGCATTAAGTACGTGAGTACATGCACGCACAATATTTATTTTTATACACATGTGAGTGAAGCCTACACATAATTCTGTATGTTATTTCTCTAAATTTAGTTTCAGTTCTACCAGAAAATTCTATATGGTGCAGAAAATAACATTCATCCCTGATGATAAATTTAGTAACCAAAAGTTGGCAGAATATTAATAGATGCTAGAGGTCACTGCTTTCTTGCAACCACTAAAAATATGTTCTCTGTTATAAACATTTGAACAAGGTTTAAATTTGGTAGATTATTTATAAAATGGGAACTTTCCAGACATTCCTCTCTGACATCCTAGGAGAACGGTCATCTCTTCCATCTTCTGTATTCTTGGAGATGTATAATGTGCTATAAGCATGGCTCTTCGATGCCATATATGCTGGGAAAGCATAAGCAAATCTTTTTTTAGTCAGGCACCGCACAAGCCCATGCATTCCACAAATCATAGTGAAACAACTCATCCATTCATTCTTTTGCTTATTCATTCCATAAAATTTTATTGAGTGTCCGCATTGTGCTGGAGGATGCTGATGCTACTTCGATAAGTACAGACTCACCCTGTCTTCTAGAAGCACATACTTTAGACGCTAAGGTAAAACAAGTGTAAGTAAAAACTGATATACATGGGAACATATGCTATAATTGCAATAAGAACAGGATGCTATTCGAATACAAAAGAAGGGAAACTGAATGTTTTCGGGAGGCTGGGAGGACAGTAGATGTTTCTTGAAGGTTCTGGAAGAGGTCATTCTGAGGCAGCAAAAATAGCAGTGCCATTAGGTGAGTGAGAACCTACCACGTAACTCAAATTGACATAATATTTAATCTTTTGTTACCCTTTAAAAATCAAAATAAAGCTTTTCTGAAGTAGTTATATCCATAAAGAAGAAAAGAGTCTAATTTACAAAAGAAAAATACTTACAGTCCGGGGATACATTATTTTCTTACACGGGAGAACAATTGATTAGCGTTTAAATCAAAGAGCCCAGAGAACATCGGTCAGTAAGGCAGTGCCAGAGTGAACTTGTGAAGTCCACAGATTGTGTCCTTGGCTTCTGTGCCCTCCAATATCCTCCTCCAGTTCCTTTCTACCTCGTAACTTTCAAGACCCCTCTCTTTTCAACCTCTATCTTTG
Source organism: Pteropus vampyrus (assembly GCF_000151845.1). NCBI lineage: Eukaryota > Metazoa > Chordata > Mammalia > Chiroptera > Pteropodidae > Pteropus > Pteropus vampyrus. The sequence goes on from NW_011888950.1 coordinate 1,482,724, forward strand.
TCTTAGATATAAAGATGCAAATTCAATCTATCCAATTATATTTATATTTATATTTAGTTCATGTGAAAATATGCTCCAGTGAAAGCTTCATGTTTAACATTTCAATATTTTCATAAGACTGCTGACATGAGGATGTATTTCTAATCCCGGAATTCCAGGTGCTAACAGCATGGCTTTTGAGGAAAGAAGTAAGAGAATGAGTTAAGATAGATTATATATGATAAGTGTATGTGTTTACACACACACACATGAATAAACTACTCTGATATAAAATACATATACACAGTATATAAAACACCCATATCTATGACTGACAATAATACAAAGTTGCTTTTTCAGGATTACAACTCTCAGAAATTACATCACGTACAGTGATTTGAAAGTGATTGTGTTTTTCACATAGAAGGAGTCCATTTATTCCATGCTATGTGAGAGCTCTCAACTGTTTCAAAGAAAGTTAAACACAGCAAAAATTTCTTTCAAATACTCCAGAGGGGCCTCCGATTCTTTTCTCTTTGGGCTGTGCTGCACAATTTCAGCAAGCACTTTTTAGAACATGGGTGGAGCAGAAACTTTGAACTTGGTGGACGACAGACACAAAATGTCTCAAGCACTCTAATTGTTTTTCTGGGAAATTTAGTAATTATAGAGAAGTTCTGTTTATTTTAATGGCTTCTTATCACCACATGCAACTCACTTAATGACCACATTTTCTCAAGGGACCTTCGTGACATCATCGAGTAGCCCCAGTGCTTCCTGATACTTTAAAATACTGTCACAGCCAATTTTCAGTATTTCAGAGGACTGTGGGATTCCTGGGGGAGCCTCGTAAAGCTCTCTCGCATACATGCATATACACATATACATATATAGACGTATATGCCACGTATAGAGTTTAAAATATATCATATAGATTATAAAAAATAAAACATATATGTATTTATAATTTGCAATGCAGTGCAGTAAAGGTTGGGCTTGATTGAAATTACTACAGTATCTGGAGAGCGAGAGGGGTTGCTTCTCAGAGCAGCTGGTCTGAATGAGGAACTTGCTCATAGAAAAAACAAAAATAAAACAAACGAACAAGCAAACAAACCAAAACCAAAAGCAAACGCATAGAGGCAGACAACAGATGGGTGGTTACCAGAGGTGGATCGGGGTGGAGGGAGGGCTGGATTGGTAAAGGGGGTCAGTGGTCTGGTGACATGGAAACTGGACTTTTGGTGGTGAGCACACTGTAGTACATACAGATATTGAATTATAATGCTGTACACCTGAAACTTAGGTAACGTTACAAACCCATGTTGCTTCAACTGAATTAATTAATTAATTAAAAAAATAAGAAATTACACCAGCCACATACTTTGCCCTGTGCCTAAAAAAATGTGACATGCAATAAGAGTTTACCTGGTGAATGAATGAATGGTGAAGGAAGGATTGAATAAACAAGTAACCGAATGCATGAAATGGATGCTCGTTGAATAAACGTTCATTTATCAGATGATGGAGACTGGAGAATATATATAGATATACAGATATATACAAATATATACAGATAGTGTCAGGATTTTAGGAACTGCTCTGCTGGGGGACTTCTCTAAAAACTGGTTTGTGATATTTCTCTGGAGGCAGTTCCATTTTTACCCGTTATTTCTACCACTTAAAGTTTTATCCCAAGAGAATAGTATCTCTAATGATGGACTTTTAGCACATGGGCCGATGGAATAGAGGATTTGGAGGTAGGTTAAGGAATAGAGAAACATTTCACTGCATTTCCACTTATTCCTCAACTTTGAAAGAACAACCCTAGATTCTCCTTAAAGAGATGAGAACTACTGTGCAAAACAGAAATAATACCCTTTACACCAGTTCTCAATTTCCCAACAGCTTTTCACTGGCCTTTACCTTTCCTGCAGCCCTTGCCAACATTCACTTCCGTACAAAGAGGAGATAATGAACCGACCAGAAGCATCCCGGGGTAGGGGGCTGGGCTGAGAGGTCATTTTAGGTTGGAGCTTGCGAACTTTGACCCCAGGACAGCGGACAGCACCGCGCTGGTGATTTTCTCATTTCCACTGAAAGCATCGGCCCGCTTGCGACGGGAATATCAAGTGTTGCCACGGGCTGCCGCAGCTGCGAGCTATTATTTCCAGTGGCAGTGGAAGGCCAGAGAGAGATCTCCCGGGAGATGGCGCAAAATGCTGCGGTGGGTTTAATATTAACCCTTGCCACCGCCGCAGCTAAGACTTCCGGCGAAGACCAAGTTTTACTGGTCAGCTGCTGCCAAGTTTTAGAAAAAGCAGACTTCGTCCCATGCAAGCTCCGGAGTTTGAGATGGAAACCAAGTGCTTTCTCATGCAACTCGAGGCCCCTCGGAAGCCCTGTGTGTCCATTTGACAGTTTCACACCCCGCCGTGTCTGTTTCATAGCGGTCTAGAAAGCTTTGTAGGAAAGCCTGTGATGACGAAGGTTGCACAGCGCTGACCGACCAAATAAATGCCTTTTCTTTTATAGTTTAATATACGCCTTAAAAAAAAAAAAACAACTATATTACATTACCAGGCACACTTACATTTTAGGTCTACAGCTACACACACACACACACACACACACACACACGCACGCATTTTGTTATTTTGCTTTTTACTTAATTTGAAATGTCTGTTATTTTGTTTCATTTATTGTATGGAGAAATTTGCATCCTCGACTCCTGTTTACTATTTTCTCTTTAAGGGAAACATTTTTTTTTTCAAGCAAATAATGAAGTCCTGAAAAACACACGCACAAATGACAAATGCAGGATTCAACCTGCTCACTGTTCGCAAGCGTACGTAATTTCAGGCCTGTGATGCCTTTATAAGAATTCGATGAATTCGTATGCCAGTCCAGCATGTTGATTAAAGGCCACGCAGTTCCATTTTGACATAATCTCTACAATTAAATAGCTGTAATTTATCACTAGATATAATTATACGATCTGAAAAGTGAGCTGAAAGCAGGGGTTCTGAGCCTTGGCGCTATGGCATATTGGGCTGGATAATTCTTTGTCATACGGGGACCATCCTGCTCTCCATGTGACGTTTCACGGCATCCTTGGCCTCTACTCTCTAGACGCCAGGAGCACCTTTCTCCCCAGGTGGGACAACCAAAAACGTCTCCAGATATTGCCAAACCATCTCAGGCCGAGAAACACCGTTTTAGAACAGTTAAAAAGAAAGAACATAACCCACCCTCATAGCCTGCAACGTGTTATACTCAGGACCTAAGTCCCTGATCGCAAATCCTTAATTGTTCTGATTCCTCCCCAGTCTTCACTCTCGTCTTGTTCTCCCAAATGATGGGATTCAACAAGCAACATCCTGAGCCCTTTTTCTTACCTATTGACTGTTGAAATCTTCAGGTGGTTCCCAGCTTGGCTTTTCATTTTCAGTTAAAATTAAAGCCTTCAACACTATAACTTAGCTTCCAGCTGCGGGCTAACTCTATCTCAGGCCCGTGCCCTCTCTTGCACGCTGCTCTTCAGAGAAGCACCAAGTGGGAGCAGATGGAGAACGTCGGGCTACCCAAGAGTCACCAGAGAGTTGCCCACCACTCCCCACC
>NW_011888950.1:1486373-1496021 GCF_000151845.1 Pteropus vampyrus
TGTTATACTCAGGACCTAAGTCCCTGATCGCAAATCCTTAATTGTTCTGATTCCTCCCCAGTCTTCACTCTCGTCTTGTTCTCCCAAATGATGGGATTCAACAAGCAACATCCTGAGCCCTTTTTCTTACCTATTGACTGTTGAAATCTTCAGGTGGTTCCCAGCTTGGCTTTTCATTTTCAGTTAAAATTAAAGCCTTCAACACTATAACTTAGCTTCCAGCTGCGGGCTAACTCTATCTCAGGCCCGTGCCCTCTCTTGCACGCTGCTCTTCAGAGAAGCACCAAGTGGGAGCAGATGGAGAACGTCGGGCTACCCAAGAGTCACCAGAGAGTTGCCCACCACTCCCCACCCTTCCTCAGGCAACAGAAGCAGAAAGAGGCCATTACAAGCAGCTGGTATACCCCGCTATCAGCAATAAGAAAGCTGGGCCCTGCCATTGCCCATCAGAAAAGCATCCTGACACACTGACTCGTTCAAATTTTGGCAAAAAAAACTACTTTTTGTTCCATTCCACCATTTGTCTCGAAACACAGAATGCCCCTCCAACCGAAGTTACCCCAAGCAAATGGCACCATTTCAACCTAGTTTCGGCTTTAGCTTGCTCTGGGAATAGAGCGCCTCCAAACTGCTTTCTAAACGATCCTGTATTCCCACAAGAACATAACATTGTTAAACAGCAATTTCAGCTGAAAGTTAACAAGGTTTTAAGGTAGTTATAAAACTGTGAAAGCCTGACTCCCAGTGTGAAATACAAAACCTGTGAAATTCAAATATGCAGGAACGCTTTCATTTACTCAGAGCTATGATGAAGGCTGAAAATGTTTCTTTGTTCAAAAAAAAAAAAGATCCACAAGCCAGAGTGCAGAGAAATGCAGGATTCTTAAAGTTGCTGTTTATTTTTTCTCTGACTAATTATGAGCTGAAAATAGTTCAATGTATATATAGGTGTGTGTTTTCATTTGTATACATTATATAGTCTCTTCGGTATTCTCTCTCTCATCTCTCTACATATACATATCTCTGTACATATGTACGTATCATCCTTATAAGTAATATACATATATATTAAGTATAGTTTATACAATTACTTAGACAAATATATGACAAAACTTCAATAGGTTAAAGGAACATTTCGTGTCGTGGAGAAATGATCATTAACGTATGCACCAAAAAAAAAAAAAAAAAAAACAACATTCAGTTCTTAGCTTGCTGTGTGACTATTATGTAATAACTGTACCAATACATTATCAATATTTCAGTCAATTCTAAGTTTTCTCATATATAATGTTAGAGTACTAATACCCTAACGTTCTCTACGTGCTCCAAAAATCTTAAAGGGCCATTAAAACATCAAGGTGTATAAAATACAAAGAAATAGATATTTATATAGATATATACCTACACAAATTGAGTAGTAAAAAATTTGTAAGGGCAGCTAATTTTTGAAATGAATTCTGTACTTATTCTGAATGTGGTATATGTGGTGTCAGATATACAGTTATTTTACAAGCCATGCAAAAGTTTTTATATCAGTGCGATAAAATGCGTCAACATACAACTGTTTGAAACTAGGTTTTTGGGGGTATAGGATAGGGTGGGAACAAAGCTTCTTTCCCCAGCAAGATGACTTTTCTCTAATATTTGCTTCCTCCAACTTTGTAATATTTTGAAGTATTGTGTGCATAGCATTCAGATTTAGTTATTGAAAGTCTGATTCTGAATAATATAATGAAATATCTAATTTATCTTTCGAGGTTTGTAAAGTAACAGAAAACGTATCTGAAAATGCGTTTTTGAGCACATGAATATTAAAATATTTATCTTAATTTAACAAAAAGATCAAGAAATTTTATTATGCACAAAAGCGTTCATCTGTTAATAGTTATATAAAGTGAGAGATGCAAACTTTACTTTTCTTATTCGCGTTATTAAAATATAGTCATTAAAATATTTATCTCATCCCTAAAACCATAGTCGATATTCTTCCTTCTCTTTTTTGGCTTCTTTATTACAGTTACTGTTTAGTTATACTTGTGACGAAACTCATTTAAAACACACAACTTTCAAATCAAAAGACTTAGAATTGGTATTATAGAATCCTTTGATTTGGAATTAATTTTCGATTACTGGAGCACTAAAGTGTCAGACAAATCAGTGACCAACAAAGGAAAGTAAATGAATTATAGTAAATCCATGTGATGTAATAATTCATAGCCATTTACAATACAAAAAAAATACGAAGACCTGAAAAAGTCTTCAAAGCATAATGTTAGGTAAAATAGGCAAATCACGAAATTCTGTGATATAATCTAATTTTATTAAATATATTTACACATATAACACACATGAAAAATACATTGATATGTGGGAAAATATATATCAACATACATGAAATGTATGAAAAATGAAGGAAAAAATCAGTCTGATGGTATATCTCTGGGAGGTAGACGTATTGGTCATTTTAAATTTATTTTATATTGGTAACGATTTTTATAAATGCTTTGTCATCATTGTTTATTATTTTGCAATCAGAATATAAGGAGATGTTTTAATGCTCTACTTTAAAATATCACAAAGAGAATTTAAATAGAACATTAAAAAGTACAGATTTACGGTGTAAATTCTAGAACAGATTGAAATGTAAAGGTAATATGTATTTCTACTTTCAAGTGCGTTTTAAACAGTATAAAGTAAAAACTCAAGTTGAAAACAAATTTAGAAAAGGACATTAGAAAGTGTTCTGACAAATAAAAGGAATAAAGAAGAGAATGTATTAAAATGCTTCTTAAAATCCGATTTTTTGGAATAGAATATTTTCCCAAAGAGTTTAATTTAGCTTAATTTGTTATAGATGTCCAAGTCGTGACAAAAAGCTTTCGTTTTCAACTATTAAGAGATGTATTTTATTTAAATATCAAAGAATTTAAGGCATATGGAGAATTAGACATGTAAAAATATTTCTGTTTCTATTTAGGTGAGCTAAAGTATTCAAAATTCTGCTGTACTTTATTGGCAAAAATAATTAGAGCTTTTCTGATTTTTAAAATTGTTTAAAATGCAAGAAAATGTAAACCGTCACTAAAGAATAATATTTTGAAAAACAGTCCGATGGCATTTCTTTGAGCTATAGAGATATTGAACATAAATGGTCTCATTTGAAAGTTTCTGTTTGCTAACTAGCTTTTTGTTTAAATGTAATTTTTATAAGATTAATGTTTAGGGGTTAAGTCACAGACTGTAGGAATAATGCTCTTACTAGTGTCTGATTTTTTTTTTTTAATCATTAATGAATTCAAAAAGTAAAGGTGGAGAGGTGGGGCCACATATGGTGTCAATACACTTTAATTAAGTGCAATAATTCCCCTTTTCCTGAGGTAGCTATGTTAAGACAGATTTCTCTTCAGAGATTTACATTCTGAGGATCTATTTTTCCTACGGCCATCAAATTAATCTGTGGGATTTCACTGCCCCCTGTTGGAATAATGTGAAAGTTCAGATGGCTCCCCATCCTAAAAGACCAGAGATTCGGGGTTCAGTTTCTTAGTTTTTGGTATTTTCAGCTCTTCCTATAAATCTTCTGAGGATAAGATAGCTTGAAAAGAATCTGAAATTAAAGAAAGGCCACTTAACTTTCTAAAAGGTAAACTTCAGTCAAAAACATTTATTTATATTTGAAAATAAGCTTAAACTTTTATAACAGTCACTTTTCTGTAAAAGAATGAAAGACTTTAAAAAATGTCTTCAAAATATATCATTGTCGTATACTTTCCTCTCTAAGTAACTAGACAGAAAGTAAGATAATTTAGGAAAACAAATTATAATATCACAGAATTATATATTTTAATTTTCAGTTAACTACTATAAACACTAGGTTCTTTTAAAAACTAAAGTGTGTTAAAATCTGCAATTCATTTTTTGAAAGGCTTTCACTGAATTAAATTTCCCAACATTGACCCTCGTTGCAGTGAGAGACTTTGGAGATGGACGCCTTTGATGTGAAGCAGATGGTGAGCAGCACGCTTCTAGCACAAATCCTCCACAAATATACAATAAGAAGTGACCTGAAAAGTCACCTCGTGGAGGCGTCAAGAAGTGGCCAGAGGTGGACTCAGAAGGGCTCAAAGCTATCTGGCTGAAGGCATTGTTACTGATTGAATGTCAGTTTTTAATTCATTGGATAATGCCTTTCAGCTAAAATTTGAAAATCTCTCCTCCCTTTTCAACATCTGGTTTAGCAATTCCTTGAGAGACAAAACAGCTCTTTCTCTCTCATCCCATCTATTAAAATGTACCTAGGTCCTGAGACAGAAACGAATGACCATGTCAGAACTGAAAAGTTCTACTCCAATATTCTGCTAGAAATAAGTCCTAATGCCCTAATTCCAAAATATTACAGTAGGACAATATTCCACAGTGCAACTGATGGGAAATTAGCTTGGTTTCCTATTATATCCCATGAAGTCATTTGTTACATCAAAATACATGAAATATTATAATCAATTCAATTTCTTTCTTTAGTTAAAGAATAAAATAACAATTTAGGTCCTTATATTTGATCCCTCCATGGCTGCTAAATATTTTAATTTACAATAAATTATTTTGAACAGTTTTTCTATGAGGTACTTCCAAACAGTACTTACCATATTATATGCAAAGAGATCTGAGCTTGGATTTACTCATAGTACTTAAATGTTACGTGATAAGGGTAGACATTTATGATGACACTTGTATTTTAGATATAAAGAATTCTTTAAAAGCTTAGTCATCGTATGCCTTTTATCAGTGCAAAATTTCCTAAAATAATGAAAGCTCTTTCCGTAATATGAAATCTTTGTCTCAAGAACTAATTTCACATCTTTTGTTTGGAGGGGGTCCCCTATTTAACTACAAAGCAGAACAAATTGAGAATAGCAAATATATGTCTGTAAGTTGTTAGTTACGTGTCAATGATCAACGTGTGTTCATGCCTCTTTCATTTACCAAGGCTCATATATCTGAAACTATACGTGAGTATAATTACATAGCACATACAAGTATTATCAGTTAGAGGAAAGAGATACCAATGTATTTCATTAAAAAAAAACCCACAAAACCCTAAAAACTAAGTTCTGAATTGTAATGTAGATTACTTTGTGTCTCTACTAACATGACTTGCATATATGTGGGTATTGATGTCAAAAGTGGATCGAGACATTGTCAATAATTTTACATGAGTTGTAAAAATGTGTATGTAATTTTAAATAAAGTATTCAGTATTACAGGGAATAATGATTACTCTAAAGGTGATACAAGGTTTAAATACAAAAGTGTTATTGTTGAAAAATGTGTGCGATCAAAATTCATGAATATTCTAAAAAATATTTTTATACTGACCCTAAAGTTTATCTACATCATCCATGTTTAAAATCCAACTTGCTGCCGTCTGTAGTTAAAGCATGTTATTTGGTGACTGTATTAAACAGAATAAGAGAAAATGCATTAGCAAAAGGTTTTCAAGATCTCTTATAATCATCAAAGAGAGACGAAGAAAGCAAATATTTCTATAATTCAGTTTCTTTGGGCAAGAGGTAGTCTTCATATATAATATGTATTCTCTTATAGCTATACAATCGAGACTTACTGGGCTGGACTGGCGCAGAGATGCCTTCTTTCTTAACCTTTTACCACCTTTTAGGACTATACTTCATGTAACAATTAATTCATGGGAAACTTTCATCAAGCTGCAACTCAGAGAACTAGATCAGAACATAAGAGTTCTACCTTCTCCCCTCACCCTCTCATTCTCCTATTCTAGAGGCGTGTCTGAACCTTATCCTATTGCTATGAACGCCATCCTATGTGCTGAGGGCGCTTGATAATAACTCATCCACTATAGTGTGTACTCATTCTTTTTAGGAGGTTTTGGATATAGAAATAGAGAGTGCCACGAATTCCTGCAGAAACTGAACGTTTTCTATTGGACTCCAAAGGCAGGATGCTACGCTGTCTCTAGAGCTGATCTGGGTCATTTTCTTTCTTGTCCTCTCTGTTCTTCTTAGTCTCATGGCACATAAGTTCCTGGTATCACAATGACATTAGGACTATCTAGGTCCATGCTTTTTCCCATTTAAATTTTAACCACAATAGATAATGAGAAGATAATAATAAAAATCCTGTTTCTCCATTTCGGTCAAGATAATGAGTTTTCTAAATGAACATTATAAAACAAAATCTTTTGAATCTACTATATTCCAGGCATTACATGTGGACCTGAATAGGCATCATCTCCTATGACCTGGTCAATATGACCTTGTCAATAATTCTATAAGTCATTATCACGATTTCCGTTTCACACAAGAGGAAACTGAGGTTGATAGAGGAAGCGACTTGCCAAGGAAAAACACAGCAGTCTCAAATGAACAATCTTCTTATCACTTTATCTTCCCTTGTTTTCCTACTTTCCCACCGAAATCTCTTCTCCCTTCCCCATCAAAAAAAAAAAAAAAAAACTAAATGAATTATTTTACTAAGCCAAATTTTAGACTTTGAAGAGAACCAATCTATCTCCTAGATAAGAAACACAAATTTACTAGGAAAAGAGTGAGTTCTTATTAGTAGGATTCCAAGAATGGATTTCTGTCTAGCCAGGTTAAACACGATGCCTTCCCACTTCACGTCTTCACTCAGTCCTCTATGTCTGCACCAGTGTCTCAATTACAGAGGAGTTATCCTGAGTCTTGCTGTCTTTCCTGACCCATGACAAGTCCACTCTTCAGCTTCAAAATCCCCTACACTGTACCATATTCACCTACGTTGCAGACTATCATTTTGCAAACCTTAAAGTAAATTTTAAATTGCCTGGTATTAGAAGGGTCATGAAACTCTGTGGGGGCTGATTCTAAACCACAAATTTACTCAAATTTGCAAGAGTTGGCTGTAGATACTCCAGATATTTTATAAACATCTTTTTTACGTGGGATATATTGAAGACTACTTTTAAATTTTTTAACTTAAATTTTTTATTATAAAATATCTTCTTACTTGATAATATCTCAAAAGTTCTTATAATTTAACAATGTGTTGTACAACTTGTAAAGCCTTAAGTGTATAGGATGCATTAGCTGTAGGTTTCATTCTTTAAAGCACAAGCAATTCAAAGTCACATTTTTAAAATATGCAGCGGCCCTATTCTATTATCTTGTTGCTTAAAATAACTATAAACACTATAAACAAAAAATAAAATCAATGTTAAAAATACATTTAGGCAAAAAAGGTTTATTCTATTTTTACTATAAGTATTAGTGGAATACAAGTACATATTGCTAACAGACTTTTTCAGGCAAATATATTATATTTCGTGCCTAATATTACTGAGTTCAAGCCCAGTAGTCCATTTCTCATGCTGACAGACTCTGCCCTTTATTCGGAAGGCATCTTATTATAAATAAATCTATATCACTGGTTACAGGTAGGACAAGGAAATGAGAGTGGACAGAAGAGCAGAATAATCTATCAATCCTTATAAATAAGAGAGAGAATCACTTTTAGAAAACCTCTCCTGTTGTATTGACAGCTGTTATTCTACCCCTGGTAGCTCAGTAGCAGCATATTTGTACACAAAGCATAGTAAATTATATCACATACAAAAAAAAATCAAAAACAAAACATCGAGAGTCTTTTATGAACACTCAGGGAAATTAGTAAGACCCTGACAAGTGACAGGAACCGTATGCTTGATAAAAGGTAGCTAACTTATTTCTTTAATATTACTAAACGTGCTTTGGTATTTACAAGAGAGGTGTTCAAACAAGGGGGTATCATTTTCTAAGTGGTTTCCATGGTTTTGTTTGGTTTGTTTTGTAGTGTCTCGGCACATGGATTGCATTATCTGAGAGCAGAGGAAATGAAGATGGTAGCAATCCAATAATCCTCTTTAGCGAAGAGCATTTAAAATTCAGAAACCATCTAAGTTTAATTTCTTCCTCATTAGAACCAGAAGAGCCAGAGAGATGGGGAAAGGGAGTTGACTTAGGAACGTTGCAGCTCATTCTTAAACATCGTGGTGTTTTTCTCGAAACAGAAGGTAGTAATCAATGAGAAGTTATTCAATGTGGTTCAGCTCATATAATACTTTCCTGGTGTTAGTCTAACCACTATTGCTTTGCACCTTTTTTTTTTTTTTTAAACCTTAGTAGACTCTTTAAGGTCACATCTGTTAGGGCACATAATGGTTTTTAATCACACTTTTCTAAATGACTAGAACACAAGTATGTGAGGGGAGCAGCACTTAAACCGAAGCCTGATCCCTGTTGTAGAATATTTGGGTGGTGATTTTCTGGAGGATTGAATGCAAAATGGCAGAGACCTCTGCTGAACCCACACCCGTTGATATGCAGCTGAACAATCACGTTCAGGCAAACTCCCAGTATGAAAGAGTCTTCTTTCCCAAAGGAGGATCATGGAGAACATATTTTCAATTTCAGGCAAGCAATGAAGTCTAGAATAATATATGATCTTTACAGACTCTTGTCTTCAATTCCAAACACCTCTAATGCACCTTAAATCCACATCGTATCAGTTTCAACCAAATTATAAGTATTCACAATACAGTGCTTCCCTCCACCCCCAAATTTGAATTAGGTGCTAAAAACAAATTTTTCTTCTTTTTCAACTCGTATGTAACCAGAGTCATTGATGATGTGCTACTGACTTTTGCTGTATCCCTTGGAACAAAATCGTATAATACATGATATACTTATATGCTATGGATACATTTATATCTAAATATAATACATGTACTCACAGTCATCACTTAATTTCAAGGCATACAGACAAAAAGACAGAACTGGTATTTATTTAGAAATCCATTTCTTTTCATAAATAACACTGTTTTAAGCAGTGAGGAAAGAACAGCGACGAACAATAAGGACCCTGTTCTCACGGCGTTTCTAATCTATAAATATTCCATCAGACCAGAAAATAAATACAAACTAGGTAATTTTGGATGGCGGTCAATGTAATAGAGCACGTGACACAAAGTGATACGATAGGGAAAGACTGAAGGAGACTCCCTTCGGTTTACCTTTAGGGAAGATATTTTGATGAGATATTTGCCCTGAGATGTGGATGGCAAGAAAAGGTCAACTTTGAGACGATGCGAGGGCAAAAATAAGAATAAAAGCTTTAGAGCAGAAACAAGCCTGCTCATGAAACAATACAAAAATGCCAATGTGGACCACGACGAACTCTATTGCTTTGCATCAGGCCTTAAAGGCCAGAGGGAGAACCATCGATATGGTTGAACAGGGCTATCTATACTAACTAGTCAACACACTCGATCGTACTCATATTTTCTGTTTTAGCTAAAGACAACCTGAGGTCCCCACAGGCCAATCTCCCCTTAGGTGTTAGTATATTACATATCTAACAAGATAGATCATGTCATCTCAAAGAGGCATGAGAATCTCCTTCCATTTACGAAACATATCATCTCTGGCAGCAGCAATCTTGAAAAATCATACTGTGTGTTCATTAATTCAATACAGATTTAAATAAAACTTACAGTGTGCTCACACTACGGACACAGAAATGAAGAAAATAGTTTCAGTGTTTAAAGAGTTTATAATAACCACCTGTTATTTTCATCATGTAAAGCTGTTGAGGTCA
>NW_011888950.1:1498456-1506486 GCF_000151845.1 Pteropus vampyrus
AACAAGTAGGACAATTTATTATAGTATTCTCTTCAATCCAATGCACATATTCAAAACCAATCGTTCTTCAGGGCTGTATATTATTCCACGTGGATAAGTTTTTCCACAATGCCAAGATGTATGGCTACAGCGAGATTCTCTTCCCATTATTTAGTTCACTTTTCATTTGCATTTCTAGCAGATGTGAAGCAAGAGAAATAAAAAGGATGAAGCATAAACAGATCTGTTTTCCTGCTTCCTAGGTCATTTGTTGACATGGCAGGAATTTTGATCATTAGTATAAATCCTATTATGAAGAAATATGACAGATACCCCAATTACCTAAAAGACTAAAGGTCTTAAACAATCCTTTAAGAAAATTTCTCTGAAGAGTAGCTCTGTTTCCAAGAAAGAATAAGTTCCCTGGCCAGAAAATGCAATGACTCATATTAATTACCACCAAAGAACTCATTTTCGAAGGCTTACCTCTTTTTTAATAATCTTGTAAACATTAGTAAAACCTCATTCCTAGTTTTAAGACCTCTTGTCTTAAAGGTAAACACCTTATAGTTTGGGTGCTATAATAGTTCTGTTGACTTGCAATATGCACAGTGATTCTGATTGTTGTCTTTAAGTCTATTGTAAAATTCCGTGCTTTGGGTGGTGGCGTCTGATGTTAGCGGACATTACACTGGCTTTAGTTACTGATCCACCTCTGTAGTGGGAACCTGGCAACCACTCCCCCCTGCTTTTTTTTTTTTCCCTACTTCGAGGATGAAAATCACTAAGAAAAGAAAGAGATGGATCAAAACCATCAGCCACTAAGTGGTTCTGCTTCTTTAAAGATATGCAGCCTGTTTGATTTGACACTGTGTGTTTGTTCAGCCATATTCAAAAATCCTGGATTTCATACACTGCATAAAAATATCTACAAGCATCTAATTTATAAAAAGCTAACAAGGAAGAAATGGAATACATTTATTTTAAAATGGAAATGTACTTTTGAGATGAAGCCACGTCGCTTCTCAAATAGGAAGTCAAAGGCGGGTCAGTTTGAATGGAGTTGCTTTACGTGAGGGTCGGTGACAGACTAATGAAGCGAGGAGTTGATGGGGGGATTTATTTCCAGAATTTTATATCCTTTAAATAACCTTTAATTTTTCTGTTAAAATCTCTATTATAACAGGGAAAATTGAGGAAGACACTTATTAAAAAGAAGCAGCGGCACATGTGGTATTATTTTTACAGCCATTCAGTATGTTGATATAAAGTAATACATTTGAGTCAAACATCATCTGTGTGAGTAGTTAAAGTGAAAACCGATCTGACTTTGCACTGTGGCCCAACTGGCCGTCCAATTAGCAAAATGATTAGCCAGGCTAATATCAACAGACCCATTCCTGTGTCAATTGGAAAGTTATATCACCACACAGATTTCAGCTTTTCCGTTAGGGTCTCCGACCGTGGTCCATATAGCCTTTAAAGAAACACCATTCATTGGATTTTTATCCCAGGCACAAGAGTTTTTCCTACAACATGAGAATACTTACAACGGTTTTCCAAAATTTAGATTTCGCCTTAAAAAAAAAAAAAATATATATATATGCATACATACACACACACACACACACACACACACACACACATAATAATTAATTCAGCCCACCTCCAAATTTTTTTTTTTTTTTGGAAGAGTTTGTAATCGAAAAGTAGTTTGTATAATAAAGGACTTTGAACACGAAGTACGTCTTTGGCTAGCAGTTACAGTGAATTAGAATAGTTTAAATCAAAACCATTTAAGACGGTTGTTTGAATATATACCTTCATTTAAAGCACTTAAATCCTATAAATGCATTTTAAAATAGATACTTGCAAATCATTTCCTTACTGATGTGATTACCAAATGTGAATGTCTTGACAAGATTATCTTCTTGATACTCTGTGCATTTTCCATACAATCGAATGGCCTAGAGACCGCAAAGTTGGATAAACACACCTTTATTTTGACATTACAGACTTCATCAAAAAAAGTAGAATTAAGAGCGTCATGTGAGAAAAAAATAAGATTGTAAACCTTATTAATATTACAACAGAAATTTTTAACCTTGGTCTTTGGATATGCTCAAGGAGCTACATAAAACTCTCCTAAAAGTGCATGCCCCACTGTGTGAGAGTGTGTGTGTGTGTGTGTGTGTGATAGTGTGTGTGTGATAGTGTGTGTGTGTGTGTATGTGTACACATGTGTATTTTCTTGGGTTGAGAGATTATTCTACAGTTCCGTCAAATTCTCAAAATGCCCTGAAGCTCACGAAAGTCTCATAACCCTGCTTCTGAGTGCTTCTTAGACAAAAATCAAATTTCACAGGAGAGACTGCTGGGTATTTTCCAGCCGACCTTGCAGATCCTCTGTCTGCTCTTCCCCACAAGGTCCCCTGCGACAAGGAAGCTGGCTTGTAAGGACTACCTCAGTTGGCTGCTTTTGGGTTCCTGTTAGGATTAGCCAATGGGGATCAAAGACAGGATATAAGAGGTAGAGAGGAGGGCTCATCCAGGTAGCCATTCCTCTGACTCTCTTCAGATGGAGCGAACACCTGCAGACTGTAGCCTTCCATCAAGGGACACAGATCCTATCAAGTGGCCCCGTTATCACGGCTCTCTTTCTCTCTCCCTTATCCTTTCAAGCCTAAGGATGGTAACAAAACCATCATCTTGGTAGCCGTGGGGTGCTACATTATCTTTTGTGGCTTCCTTACCTCTGTCCACACTGTTGTTAATAGTTATAGTGAGCGTGCCATCTCTGTCTTACCAGGATCTCAACTGATAAACAGGGTTACTGAGTGTAAGCTCCCCTCTCTTCCTTTACTGAGGTGGCTGGAATAGGTAAGGAGAAAAGTAATGTGATAGGCAAAAAAAGGATTATTGTATTAGAGCAATAGATGGTTTATCACTTCACGTGTTATGGGAAAGTAGATCATAATGAGAACACATTCTCCCAGTTCAATGGGAAAAAAAGTATAGATCAATTTTCTCATGGTACAAGATATAAATATAATATCGATATAAAGCAAAAATTGATTACTAGCCAAAAATAACCCAATAAAGAATTTGCATATCTTACAAAATCGACTTCATATATTTTTACAATGGACTTAAGACATCAAATAATAAATATGAATGGGAAAATGTATATTAATTATAATGGGGTTATCAGGCAGTCCAACACTAAGTCTCATCAATTCTGAGACAACATTATGTGCCTTCTAATTTGATGCATTAAGAGATATACACAAAATCATCTGTGTCCATAGCCCTTAATCATTACAAGAGTCTGTTTCCAGGTATATCATTAGTATGTCTATATGAGAGACTATTTAGAAAACATAAAGTTAAAAGGAGAAAATAAGTATACCTATAAGCATACTATCTAGAGATTAAACACTCTTAATTTTATACCTATCTACACATATACATATATATCATTATATATCTAAATATATAAATGCATAAATTTAGGAAACAAATGTTATTCAACACAAATTGCTGTATCTGATTTTTTTTTACATCTATGTGTGCATATGGGTTGCATTTTATATTTTGTAAGATTTTTATAAATAGTACAGAACTCACTGGAGTATTTCAAAATCATAATATACAACCTGCTCTTGATTTTTTTTTTTAATTTTTAAAGAATATCTTTAGTAGGAATCTTTACTCAGTTATATTGGCAAAACTGTCAGGATTTTAAGGTTGTGGGATATATATGGATGAACATGAAAATGTTTCAAACTAATTTATTCTTCAGCAGTTCTTCCTTGATCTTGTTAAATTAGACTATCATTACTTAAAATTCGTGTCAGATTGTTTATAAAATGTCTTTTTAAAAAGCTTAAATAATAAGAATTTGGATATGTTAAACAATTATTTTGGAAAATTGACCTTGTTCAATGGGAATTTCTTATTTTGGATCAATCAAGCCTATTTTCAGCATCAATATGAATGTAAAATGTTCTTTTTGTTCTCTCTAAAATTTTCTCAGGATGCAGATATATTCAACCACTCTGATCTCTGCATAACATCTATATCAGTTAGTTTTTATTTCTAGAATTGCTTTCATATCCTTGACTTGTGTTTATCACTTATTTTATATAATGGACATCCCACAAATTGGCATTGTGAAGTATTTTTGCCCTTAGATATATCACTTTTTCATGTTGCGTTTGAATACTGAGGGTGCATTTTTATAGCACTTTTTCCTGACCTTGAACTTGATTAAGTATTTTATTCCACAAAACTTGCTCTCATGTATATTTAAACTCAAGCCAAGTAAATAAAATTCACAATTTTTAAGCAACAGAAAGGACAAGTCATGTTTTGTGTTCATCAAAATCTTTCTGAAACAAATTCTATTTTTATCACATCAGACACCAGTTGTGCGCTAGCTGATTTTCTGTTAGAGATCTATGTGCAAATACATGAGCTTTTGCATCTAAATCCTATTAGATGCATCTAAATCATTTTCGAATAATATTTTCCCCTAAAGTAGTTTCACTGGGGCTAGGTCAGCAAAGACCTGTCTTCGTTTGTGAAGACAGGCATCAAAATATACTCTTAGACAATGCATAGAATAGAAATAGACCATCACTCATATCTTGAGTCTTATTTGGAAAGCAGCCTGATATATTTTATTGTTGGGTAACAAAAATCTATATTGTTTAAAATGTCTGTAATCTGAGTTCTTTTTTTTCCCCCACTAAAGTGACATTGACAGAAATCTCTCCATAAAGAGAATTAGGCTGTTGCTTCTAGTTCAAATGCATACCCTTCATTTCCTCTAATTTTATACAATGTAAATAAATACTCTGTGGTGTTCAGAGGCTACTGGAAAACTCTGAATGCCTATCATGTGTTCTAAATAAGGCCCTCTTGAATAAAGAATTACCTTTGAGCTAAGAAAAGTAATAGTTACTAAGCAGAAAGGTCAACAAGAGCAAGTGAGCTTTTTCCTGTATTTGTCTGTGAGAATAAACATATGGAGGAAAATGTCCGTCTATAAAAGAATTTAAACAAAGCAAAAGTCTTCAGAAAATAGATGGCCATGGAAAGTTTATTTAAACTTAAGACTCCCGCATGGAATTAGCCATGTTAGACTGAATTGAATTGAATGAATAATTCCACTCCAATATGGTCTACTTTCCTTTAATTTCTGTGAGTAATGTTTGGAATATTTGTGCCCAGTAGAATATGAGACATTTCAACATCAGCAAATTGAGCCCAAGAAATAAGATCCTAAAGAAATGGGACCACGACTTCGGTGCTAGTCAGACATGTATAGATTCAGATCGATGCAGAAGGTGAAGGATAATATGTGAGGTTAAAAAACAAGATTTTGCATATACAGCATTCAGTCAAATTTTATGAATCCTGTAATTCAAAAGTGACATTTCATAATCTATTTCTGTAAAGAAGATTTTATATAATTTTTGTAGTATTTTACAGGCACATGAAAAGTGAAATGGAATACGTGGATTATTATGCTAGGAATATTGAGATTTCTAACTCCAGGAGATTATAACCAATTTCTTTTCTAAAAGGATGCCTTTTACCTTTCTTTCTGTTGATTGATTCTAAACAATCTTTGTTACTTCTTTGTTTCCAACATATGATAGAGTCCTCTGTGAGTTGCGACCAACCTTCATAATAAGTCATGTGCCTAAATAGGGCTCTCTGTGTAAACTTTCTTAACTTACCCATAACACATTAATCACAAAATAGAAATGTTGAAAACTTTCAGCAGGACTAAAAATTAAAACTAAAAGGTAACATACTGCTAGAATCTGAAATTCTTTTTAGTTTTTTAAAAGATGTGATTATTTCTAAAGATGATGAACAAACACTATATCTAAGGTAAAACATGGAAAAAAGAAAGAAAGACAATTTCATTCTCTCTTTCTCCAATGGGCTTCTTTACTTAAAGACACAAATCTGGACTAGGTAGAAAACTGGGTACCACCACTCAATTCTGTGGCCATCATGATGTGAGTAGAGAAGAGGAGTGAAATACTGAGAAGAACACATCAAAAAGGTACAGTCATCACAAATGAAAAAAGAGAGATAGCCTGTCGTGGCAGATGTTAAAACATATTATTAAACAACTCTACATTAATTTTAAAAATGTGATACTCAAGCAAGAATCAATCATACAGAACAGATTTCTTGAAAATAATCCATGTGGATATTTGAACTGAGTTATTTTTTTTAAAATGTGAAGTAACAAAATCTGTAGGGAAGGAAATAGTTAACCAATAATTGTATGGGATTTGGAATATTTTAAACAATGTGTTGTCACAGCATCACTCTATGCCATATACCAAAATAAATTTCACATTGATTTAACAATTAAATATAAAAAGAAACCAAAAAATAATTCAAAGAAAATACAGCTAAATATTGACTTGATCTTAGGAGAAGTAAGACTATCTCAGCACTAATAACAACAAAGAAAAATCACAGGCGAAGATATTTAGACACATGAAAGTTTATGTGCAGAATGATAAAACTATAACAGTCAAAATATAAAGTCTGGGGTTATATCTGCTACCTATAAATTTTGCTTATAATAAGTAAATAAGGGAAAATTACACCCTGATGAAATAAATAATGGGAAAAAGACATAAACAGGTAAACACAGATGAAAATTTATTTTGAGGGAAAAACTTTAAATGTGCTTCAGAAGGAACAAGTGTCAATTAAATACATAATGTTTTTGTTCTTGATAAAACTCACAAATATGGAACCAAATTATGTGAGAGGTGCATTGCCATGTACTCTTGGAAATGGAAATTCATGATGCCATTCTTTAAGTAATATATATAGATAACAGACTTTAAGTTGCCCTATTAATTCTATTCCTAGAAATCCATGCTAAGAAAATAAAGACAGATGTGGTAAAACATACTTATGTAAATGCATGTTGATTGTGTGCATTTTTATAATAGCAATATAATGGAAATAAAAATTCAAAACTTAAAACTCTAAATAAATTTTTAAAAACAAAGTTATGTAGCTCTTATAATGTCAAACTGAAGAATATTTGAATGCAAAGAAGATTTGGACAAGAGTTACTTTTTTAAGGATTAAGCATTAGGCATTTTGAACAAAAATTTGTCAAGCTATACACATTCTCCAGTCTCCATTCTCACCTTCGTATTTAGAATAATTTGTTTGTTACAACAAAGTGAAATGTCAACTCCACAAGGCCAAGATCTTGCCTTTTTTTTTTTGCTGTTATATTTTGTTTTGTTCTTTATTGTTTTGCCCCCTCACATACGTGCATGTGCGCGTGCGCGCGCGCGCACACACACACACACACACACACACACACACACACACACACACAAAATGCCAGGGCTTGGCATGTGGCAGGTACTTCATAATATCTCTAGAATGAATGAAGAGATACATTAAATAGTAAAGACAATAGTTAGAACTTTAGTGGTAACATGAAATGATTTCAGTTGTGGAAGCTCACACACTATGTGTATTTGACAATTAAAAAGGAAAACCTTTTTACAGAAAAATACTTTTAAAATAAATGATGATAGAGTTTTGTCTATGTTTGTTTATAGAATTGCGATGATCCAATACGCTTTATTTTCTATCACTTTCCTCTAAATAAAATTTTGTCAGTGTCAAAAAATGGAGACACACTCAAAAGTGTACTATCCTTACCATTTTTTTCCCTTTTCAGCATTTCATTTTTTAAAAATGGAAGACCACAATACATTTTATTTCTGTGTTTCATGTAATTCTAAAGTATTTAAGAGAGGACATGGTTCCATAGTGTAGCGGTTAGCACATCCGCTTTACACGCAGAAGGTCCTGGGTTCACACCCCAGTGGAGCCATGGTCCATGGCCTACGGCCATGTCATCCTGAACAAGCCCGATGTCTGATCTCGGAAGTGAAGCAGAGTCGGGCCTGGTTAGTACTTGAATGAGAGACCATCTAGGAAGACCAGGTACTATAGCCATAAGATAATAATAAATAAAATAA
>NW_011888950.1:1506691-1507827 GCF_000151845.1 Pteropus vampyrus
GTAATATATATAGATAACAGACTTTAAGTTGCCCTATTAATTCTATTCCTAGAAATCCATGCTAAGAAAATAAAGACAGATGTGGTAAAACATACGTATGTAAATGCATGTTGATTGTGTGTATTTTTATAATAGCAATATAATGGAAATAAAAATTCAAAACTTAAAACTCTAAATAAATTTTTAAAAACAAAGTTATGTAGCTCTTATTATGTCAAACTGAAGAATATCTGAATGCAAAGAAGATTTGGACAAGAGTTACTTTTTTAAGGATTAAGCATTAGGCATTTTGAACAAAAATTTGTCAAGCTATGCACATTCTCCAGTCTCCATTCTCACCTTCGTATTTAGAATAATTTGTTTGTTACAACAAAGTGAAATGTCAACTCCACAAAGCCAAGATCTTGCCTTGTTTTTTTTTTTTTGCTGTTATTTTTTGTTTTGTTCTTTATCGTTTTGCCCCCTCGCATACGTGCATGTGCGCACACGCACACACACACACACGCACACACAATGCCAGGGCTTGGCATGTGACAGATACTTCATAATATCTCTATAATGAATGAAGAGATACATTAAATAGTAAAGACAACAGTTAGAACTTTAGTGGTAACATGAAATGATTTCAGTTGTGGAAGCTCACACACTATGTGTATTTGACAATTAAAAAGGAAAACCTCTTTACAGAAAAATACTTTTAAAATAAACGATGATAGAGTTTTGTCTATGTTTGTTTATAGAATTGCGATGACCTAATATGCTTTATTTTCTATTGCTTTCCTCTAAATAAAATTTTGTCAGTGTCAAAAAATGGAGACACACTCAAAAGCGTACTATCCTTACCATTTTTTTCCCTTTTCAGCATTTCATTTTTTCAAAATGGAAGATCACAATTCTTTTTATTTCTGTGTTTCATGTAATTCTAAAGTATTTAAGAGAGGACGTGGTTCCATAGTATAGCAGTTAGCACATCCGCTTTACACGCAGAAGGTCCTGGGTTCACACCCCAGTGGAGCCATGGTCCATGGCCTATGGCCATGTCATCCTGAACAAGCCCGATGTCTGATCTCGGAAGTTAAGCAGAGTCGGGTCTGGTTAGTACTTGAATGGGAGACCATCTAGGAAGACCAGGTACT
>NW_011888950.1:1508722-1515135 GCF_000151845.1 Pteropus vampyrus
GTGCCCCCTCAAGGCCAGGGTGCCAATTTGGAGACAATTGTCTATGGGAGAGTTGTTGACAAGTTGAACTAAGAACTCAAATAAAATTAAGGGTGTGGAGTCTCTAAGGGGGGTGTAAGAGATGTGCTCATGAAATTCATGGGACCTTCATTCATATTCATCACATGTTTAAAGACTTAACGTGTCCTTCAAATGTGATCGCATACTCTGAGGCGTCCAAGAACTTGACCACAGCCTTACGGTATTAAAAACTGTTCCAGAACTGCTCCTGTTGAATGGAAAAGTCAATATCATTTAATAACTTTTTTTAAAAAAAGTGAAAATGTCATCAGCATCTAGATAAAGAATCTTAGTTTTCAGATAGTATGCTTTGCTTTGATGCGGAGGGAGTTAAGACGGCTATTTTCTAGAAGCCTGCATCTTTTGAAGTGTCTGTAGATTTTCAGTTTTAAAAAGTAAAATAATTTGAAGCCTCATTTATCATGGCCGTGCCCTTGAAGGCCCTGCTTATTCAGGGTAGATATAAATCTACATCGTGGATTATTTCTCTGTTCCTATTTTATGTAGTTTGTCTATTAGTATAAAACCAGGCTCAGTGTTAGTTATCTTATATCCCCTCTCTTGTTTTTTTCATTGTGCTAGGTATCAGAGAGATTTCCATTAGCCTGAGGTTTTTAAGGTTTACTAATGTTCCACGTTGAAAACCAGAGGCTTCAGTAAATTTAGCATTTCTCAATTTGATTGGTAGGTCATAACACTAATCTTTTAAGATAGAAGGAAACATTGAAATCATTTTGGTAACATAGATATGGCCCAAGAGTATTTGCCATTTATCTAAACTAGACAGGATCTGCATGTAGCTGGTATGGACTATAACCATAATAGTAAGACTTTTCTAAATTCTACATCTATCCTAGAGCATGGGCCATGCAGAACTCTAATGATTGAAACAGAAAATAGGTTTAACTTAAGCCAATTGCTTCTGAGGATTAGAAAAGGGGCTTGGGTCCTCCAAAATATTGTGTACATTTCAACTGCAGCAATTGGATGTGCATTGAAAGGTATTTATTTATAGCTAGTTTTGATAAAAGTTCAGTTGTCTGAACTTTTGCCCAGAACTAAAAACCAAATAGGATGTAGGCCTTCATTTGGAGAATTCGTTTTTGCGTTTCTGAACTTGAACATTCCCCTGTACTAATGGAACATTAAGAACTGTGGTTAACTCAAGATGAAAATTTGGAATGGCTACTGCTCGGATAAAATGATTTTCTTATGTTTTCATATAATCGCTTAATGAGCTGTATCCCATGAGGTCATATTGGAGAACCCACAACAGCTAAACGTGAAAAACCAACTGAAACCTGTCTTTATCAAGAACGTTATTTTTTTTTTTTTTAAAGCTTCGTTTGCTCTGCTTACTCTCCCGCCCATCTAGTGGAGGGTATTTGGCTCTGTGTTTAAAACCAGAAATGGAAAGTTGTTTTGGTTTTCCTTAATAAAATTTTCACAAATTTGATTTTTAATGTATAGAAGAGAGTTTTCCATTAAGCCCTTTTTCCATTTAAGGAACGCAGCAGAGTCGGCTGTACAGAAATCTATAATTAAAAACAAAGATTCTCTAGTTTCCCCATTTGCTCATATGTATGTTATGCTTCTTGATCATTGCATTTTAAAACTTTTCTTTGTACTTGGTATATTATGATACAATTAGGAGTCTTGGCATGAAGGCCAAGTGCAGACTGAGTTCCCCCAAAGTGTAAATGGCAGGAACATTATGTATGATGCTAGGCGCCTGCTGGTTTATATAATTTTGTGTCTTGGACTTGGAAACATCACTTATATCATCTTTTTTCTCTTATTGTTTTGTTTTCCTTCCTATACGTAGGGAGATTTTTAATGAAAAATGTCTACAGTTTAGTAGAAAGCACTAGATATGGGTTCAGGAATTAGACACCACTGTTAGCTGTTCCTGCTGGCTTATTTGCATAAGTTTGAGTTCTTTTTGTACAGTATTTCATTTATCACCAAGAAAGATCCTCTGTGGTACTTAATATTATTTCCATTTACTAGGTAAGAAAATTGAAGTTTAGTGAAGTTATATGCTGCAGACAGACCCCAGAGGATGGTGGAGAGGATGGCCAAGCTAAAAGTGATGTCAAAGTCCGTGCTTCTTACATTCACCTTGGCAAAGGATGCTGGTGCCCTTGGCCAGCTCTGCACGCTTGGTCCACTTGTTTAATTTCCCCGAGTCATATGCAAACTGCAACAAGATTCTCTTTCACAGGGTGCTATGTAAAATAAATGGAATGATGTATATAAAAATACTGCTACAGACTGACTATGTCCCCACTACCCCACAAAATTCATTTGTTGAGACTCAGTCCCCAATATAAAGGTGTTCGGAGGTGAAGCCTTTAGGAGGTGACTAGATCATGAGGGGAGGAGCCTTTATAATAGAGACCCCAGAAAGATGCCTTTCCTCTTCAGCTGTGTGAGGTTACAGTGAGAAGGTAGCCATCGATGAGGAGGTGAGTTCTCACGTGACACCGAGTCCTCTGACACCACGATCTTGAACTTACCAGCCTCTAGAACCATGAGAAAAAGGTGTTCATTCTTGATAAGCCACACAGTTTGTATTATTTTTGTTACGGCAGCCTGAGCAGACTAAGAAGACAAGTACATAGCAGGGTGATGTCTAACACATGTAGGTAGTCAACAGATATTTGTTTAATTTGAAGAAATATATATCCATGACTTGCAAAGATTAAAATTGCTGAAGGAAGACAATGATTTTTACTGAGCTCCCTGGACAATTAATGGCGGGACAGTAAGTAAAAGTCCATTTGACCAGAGAATCTGGGATTTAAGAAGAATGTGTATTTTCTTTCATTTTGGCCCAAGAAAGTATTGATGTACCCTGCAGAGACAGGGAAAAAAATGTGGTCAACAGCTTTTCACAATATTAGTTGACTTCCTGGATTAGAGGGGGTCTTTCAACATGCAAAATTGATAGCGTCAGGCTTGAAAATGTATTCGTAGTCCAGGAATTCAACAACCTGACACTATTTCCTTCTGGAGAACAAAATTAGAAATCCCCATTAATATACTCTGTGTAGACTGGAGAATATATATAAAAAAAATACAGAGTTGAATTTCATAATGAATTTATGATGTTTTTCTTTGCTGTACATTTTGGCTCCGTCTGAAAGCCACAAACGTGAACACAGGTTATAATGGAGCTTAGAAGAAGATGAAGCAGACGAAGAAACCGGGAGGAGGGGAGAAAGAAAAATGATACCTGCAAAATACTATACCATTGAAAAGCAGATCATTTCAGTGACCGAATGGAGAGAATAGAGTCCAATAATAAAGTCTTAGGCAAAGAAGTTAAAACATTTAAAAAATAACTAGGGAAATTGGTATTCACACAGCAAGAATGAGTTCGAAGAATAATTTTTACATCACATTACTAGGAGAAGAAGGACTGTATGTATATATATATGTGTATATATATATGTATATATAGAGAGAAAAAATTATATAATATATTAAATCGCATTAATTTTTTATTTATAGGAAGGAACATTTTTCTAAATAATTGTGTTATTCTTCTAATCTATTATTCTTATTTGTTCTTTTGCCTTGAGAGGATATTTGGGTTTCTTCCATTTTGTATGTTAGACTTCTGATTTTTCTGACTTTTTTTCTCTGCATTTGTCCTTTCATCTGGCAAATTCCTACGCATTTTTCAAAGAGCTCAGGCATCATTCCCTGTAAAAAGCTGTCCTTTAGCTCTTCTCTTAACCCCCTTTGTCTAATAATTAGTCCAGATGTTCACATTTCACTCAGTGCATTTAAAATAGTAATCTTTTCGAATCTTTGTCTTCTTTAGTCATTTCGGCTTCTGCAAGAGCAAAAATTAATATATTATTCCACGTTTTTTATTCCACATTGATTGATACCATTTATGGTACATGGTAGGCACGCAATAACTATTTATTTATGAACTAATATGCGACTTTGTGTATTCAGGAAAATGTATAATCTACCCATTCATTGTTTAAATTTTAAGGTGTCAACACTCACAGAATAATATGAGACATAATAAATTACTTTCCTTCATTTGAAACTACAAAAAACCTTTCCTAAACAGAAGCATTTTTTTTTCTATACCACAAACTATCAATTGCATCAGCCATCATCAGTGACTTTACTTACTTTTATTATTAGGAATCAAACAGTCTCTCCCTACATGCTTGAGTTTATTCATGAGCAGCGACTTTTATAAAGCAGCTCTCATTTTAATGAGCATATGCTAATCTCAGAACCCTACGGGAGAACTTTCTACTATTCAATCACCAATTCCAAATAGATGAAAAATACACATGGGACATTCTTTATGCAACTTTTGGAAATAGTCTAATTAGAGAGAAGAAAAGAACTCTGGCCCCGAAGTCTGAATAAAGTAGCTTTAGTGGAGTGAAATAGGTTTCAAACTCTTCGTTCTGGAAACTAGACACCTTCAACATTCTTCATAGTCAGAGCAGGGCAGGAATGAATTTTCTTTACTTAAGTTTATAAAGTGCCAAAGACAGCTTCATCTGATGAGGGACCCCTATCAGAAAACAGAGATTCTCAAAGTGGTGGGTTTTGGGACAGTCAGTTTACATCTAAGGACAGACTCCGAGGAAAGAATCAGATCATTTGAAGTCTATTAAACTCATGAAAGATGCAGGAGCCCACTGGTAGGCTAGACCACCCATTAACATAAAATACTAACAGCTAAAATGGAAGGCCACCCAAGAAATGGCAATGGATGTGATTTCACCTACTAGGATGTGGCACATTCTACATAGTGAGGAGATACAGGCTTCATATTCAGTATGAGAAGTAGGTGTTAGGATCTGCTCTCCTCTTCTTCAGATAAATTGAAAATGAACTTCTGAAGGAGACTCGAAATGAATTCCTCAAAGGAGGCAGATGCTTAGCTTTATGGGAGAAATAAAACGGCTAGAGTTTCAGCAGCGTATTCTCCTGCAGTTAAATATCCTCCAAAAAGTTCAATGCCTACATTTTCCACTTTAATTAGTTCACACTCTATGCATATTTTAGCAAACACTTATTTAATGATGTCCAAACCTTTACGATCCTCTGTGTATATTTTAGCAAACACTTATTTAATGATGTTCAAAGCTTTACGATCCCCAGTTAGCCAAATATAATTCACACGAGGAATGCAACCATGGAAGAAACTGGTGTTCAAATCATAATTTAAAGAAAGTAGAATTTAGATATTTCGTTTTTCTTAGCTCTTAACAGATCAGCATGACATAGCATTGTGGACATGAAGGACACAAAATGGGGTCTTCAGTGAGTCCCTTATCCTCTCGGTATCTGCCCCTTACATCTGTTAAATAAGGTTCATAACTCTGCCCTCCTTTATTATGTCTTTCTCATAAGGATCACACATATTTGTAACTATAAGCTGCAAACAAATCAGTGTATTATTTTCTAACCAAACTTCATAAGCACATTCATTCCAAGAAAATGTAGGACAAGGACCCAAATGTATTAAAGTGAATATAACATTTCAAAATGTCTAATTAAATAATGCCATTTCAGAAAGGGTCCCATGATTCCAAAATCAGATGATTTTAAATAACTTTGTACTAATGTCGCTATAGCCATTATGTAATTTATTGTTCCTACATCATAAAGCTTAGAGTAACATCATATTTTAGAGTCACTGACAAAGTGTGTTTTTAAATTGAATCAAGTTTGGTCTTAAATGTGACTCAGTTGAGACTTAGTATTTTATTAGCTAAGACGTAAGCAATAGGGAAAAGCTATCTTTTCATTAATATCAAAGTGTCATTTTCACATGCAGATATTTGGTTTCTGAGCTATTTATTGTAAGAGCTGGGAAATTTGATGTTAAACTCCATAATTGGTTCACAGATGTTATTTTCCAAGAATTCTGTGATGACAAAAGCAACTAAAGTCTGGCCCAGAATTATGCCATTTATGAACTTAAACTGGAGGGATTCAATTTCTGTTTTTGTATATAGTTTGGAAAATTTTAATTTTAGTCTTCCCTAAGAGTTATGAACAATAAGTTATGAAGCAGAAAAGCATAACTCCAACACTGATTAGATTCAGTTATCTTTCATCACAGATTTTACACACAAATACTGAACTAAAGCAGATTATTATTATTATTATTGTTGTTGTATAAGAATTGCTAAAATGCTCTGTAATATGTGCTTGATGTTTGATACTTAAATGAAGTTTCGAAAAATTGTTGAAGTATAACTCAAATCGATATTCTAGAAACATTTTGCAATGTATCTTGAGATGTATACATGCAAATTTTATTGACTTCATTAAAAATTAAGTAGATAAGACAAACACCT
>NW_011888950.1:1516260-1527597 GCF_000151845.1 Pteropus vampyrus
GGTCCAGAGCTGTATATTTTCCATGGTCCTGATGCTGAAAGGGCTGAAGGCAAACACGAAAATACAATGGACACAGCCAAAAATTGAAAGTGTATGATTTGAGGTCTCACTGCTTGAAAAACTTCAGAAGTTTATGCCTGCCAAGAAAAGAAGTTGAAGCATTGCACTTCCATGTCTAAAGAGAAGTGAAGCCAATACCTATAAGACATATGTCTTTATTTACTCAAGCATAAATCAAATAGTCCAGGAACCTTGTGCAAGTAAATCGGATTCCATTTGTATGTTTTTCCTGACACATAAATCTAGCTGCATGCAGAATGGCATGAATAATGCAGGAACTGAGCTCCCAGAGTGAATAATTTTTCATTGAGAACCTGGGACTGATGGCTTACCTTACAGAAATGGGCTTGGCACCATAGAAACGAATGCAAGAAAATGCTTATGCAATTGATGCGTATCTATGTTTTTCTCATTGAATTTTAATGTTCTGGTGCACACGAATGTAGTTTTATGCCAGTGGTAAGTTTCCTCACTTAATGCATTAAATGATGATGATGATGATGAAAATAAATCTCAGTCATTGTTATTCGTTTTACTAATTATTTTATGCTGGACACTCCACTCGTGGCAACTATTGAGATGTATGTTATGATGATAATGTTAAGATGAGGAAGATCATATACCTGGTCAAGTGCAGTCATATCTAGTCTGCCTGATACCCGAGACATCAACGTTACTAAACACCACTCCTTTCTCAAACTCAACAGAGTCTTGGATTGTCTATCATGGCAAGACAAAATGAGCCCTCAGAAGAAAAGAATAAAAAAGAAAAACAAGTAACTGCGAAACTTTGGGTATAAAGAGAGGAACAAATCATGTGCTCAGGCTACAAAGCTAAGTTAAAGCACATCCTGAAATCATTATCTCGGCAGCATGAGGAGCGAATCTACATAAACCAATATTCAGATCCCATTTATCACCTACTTGTCTCAACAGTTTGGGGGGAAAAAATAGAAACATTGACTCGTAATAGTACCTGAGGTTATGAAGACTTCCATTCATTTATGAATAGTCTATCCACTGATTAGCTCGGAGCCAGGCAGAGAGTAGGTCCTCAAAGGACTCTGCTGGAGAAAAGCATATGGTCAAAAATTGTGTGGGGGCATTTAAGATGTTTATTCTACTCTAACTGGTGGAGATTCAAGTATAAATAAGACATGCAGTCTGAAATTTGTGGAGTTTATAGTTTGTCAGGGAAGCCAGGCACCAAACAAATAATTGCATAATTAATTTTTAGTTAGTTTTAATAGATGCTCAAATTATAGGAAACTAAAATAGAGATATAATGTTTCTTATCCTCGAATAATTTATACTTTAACAGGGATAGGAAATATTGATGAATACATATAACATAATTCAGAACTTAAAAAGATACAATTAAGGATTTTAGAAATTTGGGCATGGGTGATTTTTATTAATAATTAATTTTAACAGTCCTTATATTGGGATGAAATTCAGGTAATTCATCAAAGGGCTTCAAAGGATGGGGATTTTTTAAAAAAGATTAATCTCTGTATCTCTTAGCTGGACAATAATTTAAAATGTGTGTTTTGCTTATTCACCTTTTTTTTTTTCTTTAAGTAGCATAGTATCAAACACATAGGTGCTCAGGGCACGTCTGATAAACTACTGATGTGAAGTGTGTTTAGAAATGGTTCTATAGAAGATACGTTATAGATAAAGGCCTGAGATTTAAGGAATAGATGAATGTAATGCTGGCATAGTCTTCAGGGTTTACAAGGTTTCTTTGTAAATATCTAGTAAAGTTCATTCATTCATTATTCACTTATAGATCACATGTGTGGTTGAATACTATTAAAATTTCCTACTGGTTGGTAGGTCCATTATGGTTCTTTAAGACATATCTTCATTGCTGCTTTCAGAGTAGGATTATTAAACCACAAATCAAACCCATTTTCTGTACCTTAAATCAAGTCTTATCATTTTAGTGACAGTGTCTATATGTGTGTGTGTGTGTGTGCGTGCATGTGCATATTTTTTAATGTGTGTGTGTGTGTGTGCGTGCATGTGCATATTTTTTAATGTAGATGCGAACTTTTATAAAACCTCAGCAATTTAAAGTCTAATTATTAAAAACGCCCCTTATGAATGTAAACATAAAAATCCAAAACAAAGTACTGAAAAACTGAATTTAGTAAAATATTCATAAAGGATTACACACCATAACCAAGTGTGATTTACCCCAGAAATTCTAGGCTGGTTCAATTTATGATCATCAATCAACATTATAAACCATAATGATAGAATATAGAACAAAATCCACACGATCATATCAATATATGTAGAAAGAGCATTTGACCAAATTCAATACCATTTTGTGATAATAGCAATCGACAATCCAAGAATAGAAGGGAACGCACTCTAGCTAATAAGGGACACCTATGAGTAACCCATGGTTAGTGTCACAAGTAATGGTAAAAGACTGAAAGCATTCTCCTTAACCAGACAGGAATATCCACTCTCATCACTTTATTCAATGTTGTACTACAGGTTCTAAACAGGGCAACTAGGCAAGAAGAGGAAAAAAAAACTATCCACACTGTTTGGAAAAAAATTATTCTATCTCTAATCACAAATCACAGGATCTTGTATATAGATAATCGTAAGACACACACACAGATAAGAGCTAATAAACAAGTGTCACATTTGATTTAACAAATGATCAAGTACTAGACTCTTATTGGGCAGAGTACTTCTCCATTTAGAATTTCTCAAGTCCTTTCTTGAATGCCCTTGAACTTTGCAGAAGATTTGCACTTTAAATTGAGTCTTCTCGTTGTTCCCAGTGTTGAATGGCAGTGTGATGGTGCAGTTGGTGTTGGAAGAACGTTCCTGGAGCGGCTGATTACTTTCTACGATGGAAAAAAACATTCCTCTTTGCTCATTCTGATCTTGACTTTGCCTTTTCCAACATGTACAGTAAATAGGACACACTTAGGATGTTAAAGCTGCCAGTGTTAAAACCCCACCCACTTTAATTGGTTCTTTTAACCAACTGAACCAATTTAACCTCCGACCAAATGAAATAACCAGAGTTATTTTTTCCCTTTACTTATGTTCCTAAGTAGCTATTAAGAAGTTTCCCAAAATGTCTTTTGGCGACTCCACCCATGACCAATGACGTATGTGTTCAAACCAAACACAGAGTAATGGAACATAAGGAAGCACATTTATTAATAAAAATTAATAACAAGTTTCATCAGCAGGTATTAAATGTATTCCAAATAGTCAATCATGTAAGTCCATAACTAATGAAGGAGCTGAGAATAGTGATTTTTAAAATGATGGCATTCTGAGAGTTGGGGAAACAAAATCACAAGTGTCTTAAGCTTATTAAAGTACATGCTTTGATATTCACAAAGATATTAAGAGTCAGGAATGTAGGAGGTAAGTCTGGGCTAATTATAGCAAATTGGGAGTTCCCAGCACCTAGATGGTAATCGAGGTCATCTGACTGGATGGGGTACCAAACAGATATTATAAAATGATCAAAGAAGATACATGGCAGAATCTCAAGAAACACCAACATTTAAGGTGTGCAAAAGAAACAAACAAACCAACAACAACAACAAAAAACAGTCAGAAAAGTAGAAGTAAAATAGAAATACGTTTCAACTTAGCATTTAGGGAAAGTATTACTCAACAGAAGATCCAGGATGTCATATGTATACTATTGGGAAATCAAATAAGAGAAGGTTACAACATTGAATAGCTATATGAAGTGACAATAGTTGGTGAGTTAAAAGGCATCAAAAGAAGAATGTTTCCTCTGAAATTTATCTCATCTTTTTATCTCATCATTTTTAAATTTCTATTTCTATGTGCATTTTATAGTGTGTATGTATTGATTAAATTATATATGTGCACATAAATTAGGAATGAATAAATATACTTATTTTGGGGTGTGTGGTGTGTGCTCATTTTTTTTTTCTAATATGGGTATGACGGCTAAGAAGTTTGATGACAGTGACTTGGAAGATTAGTTTAGTCTCTTAGTGGTCAGACACAATTCGTCTCTCCCCTCTTATCTACTCACTTCCTCATATGAGTTATGTTTTTAAAGCATGAATCCATGTTGTGTCAAGAATATCACACAGCCTGATCACTCTCCATGCCATGCAGAGCTCTCTTATAGACTTTTGGTTTCTGGCCACATTGAACCATGTGACATGCATCAAACTTCTTGCCACCTTTGCTAAACTTATTTTCCACATCTGGAATGATCGTATTCCTTATCCCAGGTGACCAATTTCCTACCCATGCCCAGAGCACAAATCAAAGTCCACTTTCTCCCACAAGACAGTTTAAGCCAGTGTAGCCAGAATAAATGTACCTATCCCTGCTAATTTTTGAATAATTTAAATATAATTCTTTTGCGTTTATCCTTTGTTTCCAGCCCAGTGATTAAAAGATATTGTTTAAACGCATTGTTGGATAAGTCAGCCTTTTCTGTTGAATGTTTTATACTTTAATCCAAATATTATATGTAAAACCAACCCAGATTTTTACTTGTTTAAAGAAATTACCTCTGTTTGGTTTCTATTAGTGGAGAAAAAGTGATAAAATTATAGCCGATAACCAATGGACATGGATTGAACGGTTAACTAATAGTGATGTGAATTTGTGGAAATCTTGCTTTCACATATGGTAGGATCATTGAAAATAAGACCTTAAAGTCGAAATGTTTAAGTTTGCCACTTTGAAACTGGTCTATTTCGACATCATTTTTAGGCCATATCTAATCATTAGAACCGTGGTATTACCTTTATTATATGGCAGATGAGGGCCTCACAGAACAATCCATATGTCCATGTCAATTTGCTTTGGCATCATTTCAATGACTTTAAAATGATCACTTGTCACTGTGTCTCTAAATGTCAGTGATTTAAAAATTATTGCAAGTCATCGCGTCTCTAAAATAACTTTTGCTCCCTCAGAATCTTTGTTATTATGCGAACCAGATTGTTATTTCTGGTGTTCTTTGCAAGACACTATAAAATAAATGCACAATTAATAAATGCAAAACTGTGTGAGAAAGGTGGAAGGAGTCTTTGGTTGCAACCCTTTTGGGTTATACAGAGATAACCCATTTTAATATTTCAACATCTGGTTGGTTATCCATGTAAACTAAGATAAATTAGTGCAGCGAGGGAATAAAATGAGTATGCTAAAACCATCACAGAATGATGTCACACTAAAAATCAAATTCTCTTTATAGAGTTTAAAAGGTAATTAAAAGGTTATTTCTTGAGGCTTTGGTGACATTGCATCTAATGGGAAGCTAATGTGCTCGGGGTCACAGGCAGGCCAGCCCGGAATGAAGTCACAGAAAAGAAAGTGAAGATGGAGTCGAAGATTAAGTTAATTAGGATTTCTTAAGATAATATTTAATTTCATGAAGGATTTCAAGGCTGGAAGATTGTTTCCTCACATCACTAGCTATGTCAAGCATGCACATTTTCAGGTTCTGGCAGGCACTTTGGGTCAACAGGATCTTATGAAATTCGCAACCGCTAAAACACAGAATTAATACCAGTTATGAGACAAGTCTATAGAATATTAGGGGCATGCAAATGGATTTGATTGATAATGAAATGTAAAGTGTTGTTTCTGTACGTATACAACATAATCATTTTTGAAAGATCCCTGATCTCGATCTCATTTTGCCTGGAAATTATGATTTGGTGCTGAACCAGATTTGGTAAGAAATCAATACATAAAGAAGAAAAGAAGTGTGTGTCTTGGTGTGTGGGCATGTGAGAACTCTGAGGAAGAAAAATAAGGATTAGGGAACCAATCTCTGAAACAGTATAAGCCACAAGTGCAAATCAAGGTGCGGTTTATTTATATCTTCGAAGTAATGAAAAATGAAAAAGCCCTTGGAAGGGAAAGTTTTGGACCCTCGGTAGCTACTGTCTGAGATTTGGGGATTTTTCACTTACACATTTTTTGAAATGCAATGTTACATTTTTAAAAGGCAACTGTGAATAAAAGTAATACTTCTAGTCAGGAAGGGAACTAGTATTTACATGCCAAGTATCCTTGTAAAACTCTCTTTGAATTTATCATTGTTCAACTTTTCACAACTGAAGCAAATGGAACTCTAGCTAGGCTGTATTCCTGTTCCATAGCTGTATGTAGCAGAGACAGGATTCAAATCCCAGTCGATCTACCTCTAAGCTCATACATTGGACTAGCTCCCTTCGGTTTTTGAATAAAAGACTAGATACCAAAATCATATTGCAGTACCTTTGGGTGGCTGCCATTTGACATGGCCTTGAATTTGTTGCTGTCGCATATTGAGCAAGTGAAGGGAATAGTATTGCATATCGCTCTCAGGTATAAGAACTGTATTACTACTTCTCTATTTTCCCTCTTCTACATCCATGCTCTCTCCTTCCCTGCTCTGCTCTATACACCTTGGGAGGCATGTGCCTTCAGGATGCATCAGCCAAACTTTCCTGCCCTCTGGATTCTGATACGATTGGCCAACAAGACAATACGGAGAGAATAACCTGAGCATTTCTTCCCGCCTCCATCCGCACGTCAGCGCCTATGACCATGTTTCTCTAGGCTTTGGTTCCCATTGGAAGACTCCTCTTCCTCCCCTCCTTCCCAACACCATCACTGGATACGGCTGAACTCTTCACCTATGCTCTTTGAGGCCTTGACCAGGAAAATCTTCCCAGCATCGCTAGTTTCTGGATGTCTCGGCATCACTAATTAGTTATCTCATCCCTGCCCACATTTCTGTATATAGTTCCTTCATAAAATTATCTTCAGAATCTCCACTGTGTGCATTTGCCTTATTCCTTTTGGAAGTCTGATTGATAAAAGAGAACTTCTAAGAAGATTAAAAATGTGTGTAATTACAGGCCCTTTGATGTATTCCCTCATTTTAGTCATTGATAAGTTAGTGATACAAACAGGCTGCAAAAGATGTTTAGAATTTTCTTCCTCTATTCCTGTTAAATAGCAGGGAAAAAATATATACTTATTATTCTCTTAATGCTTCCCGTTAGCTATCTGCTTCACTGACAACATGTCAATACCTATCCATTGGCAAGTTCTTCCATGAAATATAAGTACACACAAAATTCTTATTCAACAAAAATAATTTTAGAAAAATGCATGAAAGTTATTTGAAGTCTCTGCCATCTTTGTCTCATGGGCAATCTCTCGAGAGGAACAGTACCTCTGAAACTTCTGAACTTGGCCATCATTGGAATTCTCATCTTTCTTGAAATTTCGTGAGCAGATAAACTTGATGAGCTCTCTCTCTCCTTAAAACGCTTCTCTCCTGCGCTTTTTGTTATATCACACTCTCTCGGTTTTCTTACCTGTTGGCCATTCATTCCTGTGACTAAGCCATAGGAACTATTCTTTAAATGTCGACAGAGCTGATGTCTCTGGCTACAGAAGTTCACAAAGTCATCCAGACAGGGTCAGGCATGCTCTTTACACATCCATTCTGGTCCTTTCACTTGGGCTCAAGGCCAGGTGAGGGATGAGGTGACTAGGTCACACGTCTCTCATCTTCCATCAGGATAGCCAAGACTCAGTCACATGGTTGTGGTCACAGGGCTCCCTGGTCTCAAGGTGCAAGCACTTTTCAAGTCTCTGCTTGTGTGTATCGTTTATTATTGTTCTACTGGCTAAATCTAGAGTCATTGTGGGAAAGGCCAAGCCAAGGCTGTAGGTACAGGGAGGACCATTATTTTCACCAGTTTTGCAAACAGTCTACCATGGATATCCAGATTGGTCATCATTTCTCATTTTAAAAGCCATGTCATTTACAATTTCTTTACCGACTACAGGTTTTGTCTCCTGATATGAGGCTGTATAACTTCCCTGCTACGTACAACGCTCTTAGAAGTCTCAGATGAAAGGTGAGCTATTTATTTATTTACTGTTTTTTCTTCACTTTAATTAATGGCTTATTTTTCCAATGTAGAAATATTGGACTTTGGAATCTGAAGCCTTTTCACAACAGGAAAAAAATATTATTCCTCTTTCTCCTCTTTCTTTCTTTTGAGAGAAATATTCTAAACTTTTAAGAATGCTCTCTGAAGAGAAATGATCAGAATTTTAAATTCACAGTAAGTTTAGGGAATTTGCAATCAGTCTGTGTACTCCTCTAAGAGGCCCAAATAGAATTAACATGAATAAATCTAAAAAGAAATATTCTTCCTGAATTGTCCAATTTAGAATGCCTGGGTTAGTGTTCGGCAGAACAAAATATCTCCAGCATGAAAATCCTCTACGTTTTATTTTACTCACAAGTGATGACAAACATCTTGAAAAAAAAAAATCTTTCAAAGAAACCCAAAGAAACAAACATATTTTGTTTCAGATCTATGGAATAAATCTTGTAAATTTTAAGTAGTTTCCTGAACAAGAAGAGTATGAAAAATGCCAAAGATGGTTTTTCTAGGCATTTCCTTCAAGTGCAGAATTTCAAAGACTTGAAAGGTTTTTGTTTTGTTTTAAATTTTCAACTACTAACTCAAATATTATTTATGGCAGATCTTTTTCCTTAGGGCTATTTTAAGGTGTATTGAGGATGTATAATCACTGACTCAGGATACATTCCCAAGCCAACAAGTTCATAAAAACTAGGTGAACTCTCAGATTCCACAAGCTAAATTTCTTCGATTATGGCATTTATAATCATCTTCTAAATTTCTCTGTGTAATCTAGCATAATTACATTTAATTAGTATGATATAAAATATATGAAAATTAAACAGTGTACTGGCAAACTGTTTTTCTGAAGTAAAAGGTTAGTTGTGATAAATGGAAGTGAATATAATGAAACTAAACCATAATTCCACTTGAATTTGTCTTCTGGGCATTGAGAATTCATTTTCATCCTCGGGTTATTTGAGGTGAAGAAGTTTGGAAAATTGTCAATGTATTCCAGGATTTTTCAGCCTCGGCCTTATTCATATTCGAGGCCATATTCATCATTGTGAGGTCTTTACCATGCATCGACTTTGCTGGATTGGAGATGCCAGTAGAACTCTTCCTCTCTTTCTCCCTTGTGGCAACTGAAACTGTCCACAAATATCGCCAAATATCCCCTGAGAGGCTAAACAGCCCTCTGTTGAGAACTAAGGATTACTATATTCATTTATTTCTCCTGTGACAATTTGCAACAGGTATCAAACTTTTCAGCCCAAATTTGAAAGAGATAGGTCAGAGCCCTTATTTATGCTGTAAAACAAAAGCTCATGATGATTTCATGATATATAAGGAAGGATATATTTGAACAGCCCAACAATATAATTTAGTTTATGGAGAGTAAAAGACATAAAAAAAATACCCACAAACATAAACAACACCCAAATCCAAACTAAATATGAGTGGGAGACTTAATAATGATCGCCAAACTGTCTAACATGCTATCCATAATTTTGCAAAAATATTTGCAGTGTAAATTTTGGTCAGTTAGGAACTGTCTATATTTTTCAAAAGCCCCAAAATTATACCCATAGGAGTATTTTAAATGTCTATAACAACTCAGCGGTTCAGAAACTAGGACTTTATAATTAAAAATTCCAAGGAAGGTGGTTTGTTCTAATTTTAAAAAAAAGTTATTGGAGTCGAGCAATATGTAAATTTCCCCCCAAATATCTATCATCTCTTTATCTACAAAAAGAAAAAAAAAAGTGAGCGATATAAATTAAAGCTCTTCCTTTTACAAGGTTTGTTTTATATTAATATTTCCCCTTTTTAAAATAACCACCATGCTATTGAGTTGTGGAGTGGAGTGGTTCTGGGGAGATACCAACATAATTAAGTGCTACTTGAATTGGTTGTGCAATCAAAGACAGTCTACACCATCTTTATTATTCAAATAATTTAGAAAAAGTATATTCAATCAGAATTACCTAACTGAATCAGGACCTCTATTTCCCATTTACTAGTTAATGTTGAAATCTGCATTTTTAACTTGACCCAGGTATGACAAAAGAAACCCCTCTCTTCTGTGATAATTCTAGTCCTTATCTCATCTAATGGTTCCTCCTGTAAATTTGTTATTGACTGAACGCATGTGAAAGACATCAATCTGAGAATAGAATAAGATACTCATAATGAAATTAACAGACCAGAAAGATAAGTTTGTTTACAGATAAATCCCACTGATTTGGAATGGAGTATAGATAGCTCTGCAACTTTACTCTAGAAATTTTTTTTATTTATACTTGAAAGTATAAAATAAAATATTTCTGTAAGGAGTCCATAATTTCCCCACACTCCTCAGAATAAGTAGTGGACGTGATTTAGCTCACACTCCTTTGTCTTTGTTATAAAGGCATTCATATAAGCCATGGGATGTGTTTGTTAGTTCTGAACATAAAACATAAAATATAAAACATTGGCTTGTTTGAGATTCTGTTGTGATCATCCAACCAGTACCACTTAGAAGCATTCTTGGCTTTGAAGGCAAGAAAAAAAAAAATGGAATTGAATATAAAAGATGGGTTTGGAGCCAAATCATCAAGAATAAATATGAGGAACTCATCTGAGAGCTATACGCAAACCTATAAACAATGTGCATGTGTATAGTCTTATGTTCTTTGCATTTAAATAAAATAATAAACAGATGTTGGTAAAACATTTCTGATCTTGGGTTGGCATCCAATGGAAAGATAAAAGGGAAGAAACAAACAACAAAAAAAGGATATTAAGAACTGAACAATGCAATCTAAAGTCTAAAGTGAGACCAGGCTATAAAGGACCTTGTCCAGTCTATTCTAATTTCCCACTAAACACTTGAGAAATTGGTCAAAATAACAGCAACAAAAAAGTAAATAAAAATGCTTATCATTAAAGGTTAAGACTGACAGTAAGACTATTATAAGGATCTTTGTGGAATTTTCATGAAATTCAAAATCCACATTGCTACATGGAGAATTGCATCATTTGATGAAACGGAGCAAAGCTGCAAGCTTGAAAGGAGGAAGCAGACTATTTGCTCTCTACTATTCTTCCTTTGGTTCAGATATCTTCAATTCACGACCAAATAGTTACATTGAGATTTTTTTTCTCAAAGTTTTATGTAGAGACGTCATCATGGCTAAAGAGTTTGTTATTTCAAGCAAAAGAAAACGTTAGGAAGTATTTTTCTTAGATTTGCTATTAACGTTTGGAGTAGAAATCTAAGTGTTTTGCAAGTATGTGTGATAGAGAGGAGATATATATGTCACTGTGGTAGCTGGCTGCCAAGTATGTGCTGAGGGTTTACAGAAAC
>NW_011888950.1:1530062-1532226 GCF_000151845.1 Pteropus vampyrus
TAACAAATAAAATATCAAAGTAAAGAAAGAGGAAACCTGACATCTCATCGTAGTTGCCAGCATGAATGCTCTAGATAAGGAAGAAGAATTCAGATAAAGAATTCTAGATAAGGAAGAAGAATTCAGATAAAGAGCAGGGAAACAAGATCAATGATAACCACGTGCATGTGCACGCCTGCACATACACACATGTGCACACATGTGTGCGCACACACACACACACACACAGAACGAACCTATTTCACAGGAAGTATAAATAGAGATGTAAAGAGAAACCTTCAGAATATAGGCAGGAGCTATTCCTTGAGTCAATAAGCATTATAGAAATTTTAAGTCTAGAGAGCAAAAGAAAAATTTCTTTCACTCACCTCGCTTACATAGGCATATTGGTATCTTGACGGCAAATGTGGCTTTTGAAAAATAGAGCTAGCTAATTAGGCTTTGCCATAATGTCATCATAATCAGATTTTACTGCAGATGAGTTGGAAGTCTTTTACTACTTATTTTCTTCTCCTTCTCACCTGCCACTTGAGAGAGAGAGAATCTATTACAATAAGTAGGTATTTGTGAATGTGGATATGATTATACCGAGATAATCCCGCCCCCCCTCCCCAAAGCATCCTCCTCCTCTCCTCCTCTGGTCTCTCCCATTCAGTTACAGTTACTTCCATTCATCTAGTTGTTCAGGGAAAAGCAGTCAGCATAATCCTTCAGAGCAGCAATCTCTGACATGGTCCTAATGGAACAGAAAGCCCATCCCCTTCTGTTACTCTCT
Source organism: Pteropus vampyrus (assembly GCF_000151845.1). Classification (NCBI taxonomy): domain Eukaryota; kingdom Metazoa; phylum Chordata; class Mammalia; order Chiroptera; family Pteropodidae; genus Pteropus; species Pteropus vampyrus. Next base: position 1,530,838 of record NW_011888950.1, read on the forward strand.
CTATTTTCTTAATAGCATTCTTTTCTGTCTGAAATTACTTCATGGATTTGTCTATTTGATGATTGTCTCTCTCCTTTACTTGAAAGCAAACTTCTTAAGAGCAGGTATCTTAACTGTATTCCTCACCATTTCTTCTCAAACGCAGCCTAGCACATAGTGGGACCTTAGTGAATATATATATATATTTTAACTGAATGAAGGTATTTTACATAGGCAGGATAAGCAAAGACATGAAGGTAGGAGAGAGTGGGGGTTGTATAAAGACAATAGGGAATAGGAAAAAAAAGACTCTATGAAGGAGACTGGCAAAGAAAATTGCAAAAGGTAGTTTAAGGTCACATGGGGGGGGCATCTTGAAGGCAAGAGCACTATCTTGTCGACATTCAGATGAGGCTTCCCTGATCTAATTACACATCCACATGTTTCATACAGTGATGACCCAATGTTAAGGGGCACAAAATTAGTGTGCTGCCTAAGCCACTGAGGATGATATATCAAGGAGAAATTTGGAACACTGTGATGCTAAGGTGTCAGGCACAGTTTTCCATGGCATGCTCTTACAGCTCCTTAAAAAATTCCAAGCTAAAGAAATCATGGAAATGCCTATGTTTAATATGAATAAAAGCAACACATACATAGATATATGGTATTTTAACATAAAGTTGGTCCGTAAGTGGAATGATGTTTTGGATCACTGCCTAGTTCACATGGAGAATTTCAGTCTCAAAGTTAATAATGTACTTCATCTCAGGGAAGAGAAGTATATCCTCTACCATGTGATTTTAAGTATCCATAGCAACTCGAAACATGTTGACTTGATATCATAACTAGCATTTCAGAAGAAGACTGTAATATACTTGTTATTTTGTACCAGATTATTTTGCACCACGTTAAGTAACTCTACATTTAGAGAAAATTGGAAACATAACATCTAACTTGAGAAACAAAAGAGCTATTGCTTTAATATGTATTCTAATATTAAGAAGCATCTCTCTATCTCAATTTAAAAAAAACATGAAGCGTCTTTATTTAAAATTACCAGCTTTACCATAGGGTCACAATTAATCTAAAATAATTTTAAACAATAAAAAAACAATCCAACTATGTGATGAAGTTGGAAAAAGGAATCAGAAATATTTTAATCCTTAGTTTAATCACAATCAATTCTTACTAACGTGTTTGGTAAGACGTGTAGGCCACTCAGATAAATACAGAATATATTTTACTATGGAGAAGCTGCCAATATAGATATAATTTGTGAGCTCAAATTGGCCAGTACATTGACATGAGATGGTCAGATAAATGTCTCAGAACTTAAAAAGTACTTTATAAGACATACAGTTAATATTCCTTAGGTTAAGTGTGAACTGTATTGATGGAGGACACAGA
>NW_011888950.1:1532276-1541832 GCF_000151845.1 Pteropus vampyrus
AAAGACATGAAGGTAGGAGAGAGTGGGGGTTGTATAAAGACAATAGGGAATAGGAAAAAAAAGACTCTATGAAGGAGACTGGCAAAGAAAATTGCAAAAGGTAGTTTAAGGTCACATGGGGGGGGCATCTTGAAGGCAAGAGCACTATCTTGTCGACATTCAGATGAGGCTTCCCTGATCTAATTACACATCCACATGTTTCATACAGTGATGACCCAATGTTAAGGGGCACAAAATTAGTGTGCTGCCTAAGCCACTGAGGATGATATATCAAGGAGAAATTTGGAACACTGTGATGCTAAGGTGTCAGGCACAGTTTTCCATGGCATGCTCTTACAGCTCCTTAAAAAATTCCAAGCTAAAGAAATCATGGAAATGCCTATGTTTAATATGAATAAAAGCAACACATACATAGATATATGGTATTTTAACATAAAGTTGGTCCGTAAGTGGAATGATGTTTTGGATCACTGCCTAGTTCACATGGAGAATTTCAGTCTCAAAGTTAATAATGTACTTCATCTCAGGGAAGAGAAGTATATCCTCTACCATGTGATTTTAAGTATCCATAGCAACTCGAAACATGTTGACTTGATATCATAACTAGCATTTCAGAAGAAGACTGTAATATACTTGTTATTTTGTACCAGATTATTTTGCACCACGTTAAGTAACTCTACATTTAGAGAAAATTGGAAACATAACATCTAACTTGAGAAACAAAAGAGCTATTGCTTTAATATGTGTTCTAATATTAAGAAGCATCTCTCTATCTCAATTTAAAAAAAACATGAAGCGTCTTTATTTAAAATTACCAGCTTTACCATAGGGTCACAATTAATCTAAAATAATTTTAAACAATAAAAAAGCAATCCAACTATGTGATGAAGTTGGAAAAAGGAATCAGAAATATTTTAATCCTTGGTTTAATCACAATCAATTCTTACTAACGTGTTTGGTAAGACGTGTAGGCCACTCAGATAAATACAGAATATATTTTACTATGGAGAAGCTGCCAATATAGATATAATTTGTGAGCTCAAATTGGCCAGTACATTGACATGAGATGGTCAGATAAATGTCTCAGAACTTAAAAAGTACTTTATAAGACATACAGTTAATATTCCTTAGGTTAAGTGTGAACTGTATTGATGGAGGACACAGAATGTAGCTAAATTTGAGTGATATAGAATATAGTTCTAAAAATATTACAATCCAGAAAGGAAGCTTATATAAGGTTTCCAAAGATTTTTAAACTGCTTTTAAAAGATCTAATATTATGCTGAGAAGTTGTGACTCAAGTTAGTAAGCCATTTTAAAAACTATGGCGTAAAACTGAATTAGGAATGGTCATTTTTATAGATCAAAATCATTGCAAATAAACTGTAGGAGAAAATTATTACTGACTTTGTAGATATTTTTTCTTGGCTATTGCTGAGGACTCTGAAAATTATCATGTCCAAAGCTGAATTAGTTTTATTCTTCTCCAATCTTGTTTTACTTCTTGTACCCCCAGCCCCTTAATTTATTATGCTTTCTGCATAAACTGAGATAGATATATGTCTTAATATAAGTTTTATACTTCAAGCCACTCTTAAAAACTCATATCAGTGACTAAAGAGCCTATTAAATAATATCAACATTCTGTTATAAGATCTTGATCTGCCCACTTTACTAAATGTTGTATCATAGACTGGCATTTAAAATAAGAGGAGAAATTTCAAATAAAGAATATTGACAGTGCTTTTTCCTCTAATTCCTTAAAGAATTAAAACTTTTCTTCCAAATAATGGATAATATGAAATCTCCAGAAAACACAATGATAACTGGTTTATTGACAATGTATATTCATTCACTATTCAAATGTCCTGAAATTTCAGGGGATCATTGTTACCCCAGAGCTCACTATTAGTCATAGAAAAAAAGGGTCATCCCATTTTACTATTTTTTTTTTTAACTTTTTCGTGTTTGGTCATAGAAGTCATGATAGAAAATATAAAAACCATTAAAAAGTGTTAAAAAGGACAAATTAACAAATATCTCCATAATTCTAACATTCAGAGGCAACTCCACAATTTTGTTTTAATGATAATTCATTTAAACTACACGTATTACCATAGATATAATTGGTGGCTTCTAACTTTTTGATTAACATTATGATGAAAATTTTCCCACTTCATTTATGCATTTATCCAAATATTGTGGGGGGTGGCTCCACAGTGTAGTGGTTAGCACGTCTGCTTTGCATGCAAAAGGTCCTGGGTTCGTGCCCCAGGTGGAGCCATGGACCATATCCTGGGCACACCAGACCCCTCTGCGTGCCAGGCCCCAGGTGCAAGCCACGAATGTGTGGGAGGGGACGACCCGCCTTCAGAAATCCATTTGTTAAGGAGAAATGACAACATCCATGGGTCAGTGGTGGAAGTGGGGTGGGGGTGGGGATTAAAGAGGGGAAAAAAATATGTCTGTGACTGTATAATAATATTATGGCTGTGGCTGTATAATAATCACCAAACAAGTATACTATAATATAATTAACCATTCTCCTAATAGCAGACGTTTTGACATGAGGACATTTTTCTATTTATTAAGAACCTTGACTAAGAGTATTCATCAGATCCAGCATTTCCACTTCTGGGTATATACCCAAAGGGAGTGAAAATAGGATATTGAAAAGATGCATGTACTCCCATGTTTATTGCAACTTTATTCACAATAGCCAAGACAGGGGAAGATCTACATCACATCTCCTTTATCCGTTCATCCACTGGTGATGCTAAATGCCCACCAGTGGATGAACGGATAAAGGAGATGTGATGTAGATAATGGAATATTATTCAGCCATGAGAAAATAGAAAATCTGCGATTTGCAACAACTTTGGATGGACTTTGGGGACATTGTGCTGAGTGAGGTAAGTCACACAGAGAAAGACAAATATTGTAAGATATCACAATATATGTGGAATGTAAAAAAGCCAAACTTGTAAAAACAGTAAAATGACGGTTATCAGGGGCTGGAGTGGGGTGGGTAGCAGAGATGTTTTACGGCAAAAACTTATAACTAGTAGACAAATAAGTCCTTGAGATCTACTGCACAGTTGAGTAAATATAAACAATATTTTATTATAATCATTAAACTTGTTAAGAGACTAATTTTTAATAATTATGTGGTGTCACTATTGCTACAATGGCAGCCATATTATTATATAAATGTATCAAGTCAACATGTTATATGCTTTCAATTTACACGATGGTTTTTGTCAAATATATTTCAATAAAAAAACAAAACAAAACAGTATTCATCATGATGTACTCAGAAGGATTCCTAAAAGGAAAAATCTGGATCCAGGAATAGGAACATTTTCATACATGTTGCAAATTTGCTTCCTACTTCTGTTTCTCTGTCTCCTCTCTGGAACGCTTGGGTTTCTTTTGTTGGTGGTTGGGGAGAGAAGAGTGTACCTTTGCATGAGGGTGTTTTTCTTCCTGCTTTAACTTTTCCCGGGGCTGTGTCTTTTCGCTGACATTGCCTTGCCATCCTAATCCATCTTTACCTCAAGACAACATGTTTCGTGTTTTGTTCTTAAAAAGTCTGCCATTCTTAACTCAATTTAAAATATCTTTTCCGTCATTTACTGTAGAATATTTAGTGTTCTGGAGCTTATAAAATCGTTTTCTGTTCCTAAAAGCTAAACACATCAGTTTTTTCTTAGCCCTGTGTCTGATTCCTAAGGAAAACTTGGAACCGAAACCCTTTTTTTTTTCCATTGATTTTTTTTTTTTTTTTTACTTCATGTTTTGGAGATTTTCTTTTGAATTATGAAAAGAAAATCCTTTTAACATGAGTATAAACAAAACCTGCTTTTGTCACTAGCACCCCGTAGAAACCAAAGATGAACATTAAATTACTCTGAGCACATGGCGACTTGCCAGTAATTATTCAATATAGGGTTTAACCGGGTTTATCTAGAATACGAGGACCATGTATACACAGCTAAAGGAAAAGACATGGTTAAAGTAATTACCTGGCATATTCCCACCGTGTAGACAGTCAGTCTGGCTCATTTGGACCAAAGAATAATAACCCAGCACATTCTTTTTGCCAGAAGAAGTTATTTGGCAAATCACCTCAATGTGCTTCAACAGATGAACATTAAATCTACAAGATGCCAAGAGAAAGAAAACATGACCGCCCTTGGGTATCGGGGAGCCTGCAGACAGGATGGCTTAAAGGGGAGCTCCAGAAGAGAATGGGCTAGAAATCAAGGCAATTGCCTTTAAATTCTGTGATTCTTTCTGGGGCTTATGAATTAAGATTCTAGAATCCCTTCCTCCTCCCCGATGGCTTCATTAATTAATTCTTCCCATGAAACTTCTTATCTTCTCTTAGATGTCTTTTTTCCTGGGATACAAAGATCAGACTTTTCTATATAATCCAAGCACTACAGTTTATCTGATGATGAGTCCAATGCACTGGCTAACCCCACCTTGAAATTTTCTATTGTGCTGGGTATGGGAATAAGAAGAAAAACAGATGCTGATTGAGAAGCACTAGACTTGTTTGCTTATTAAATATAATATAGATCTTAGTACCCTGATTGATATCCTTTTTTTTTCCCCTTCTCCTTTGCTCCAGTTTCCTTGTGGTGGTTTCTTAAATGAAGCAACATTGATCTACTAACATATTAAGGTTTATCTCTTTGGAGAATAACATTATTCATTCGAATCATTAGATTTTTTTTTTTATTTCTAACATCATGGTAGAAATGAGGGCTATTCTTTTCTCATTTTTCTTAACCGACATGGAAAATATTTCTGAAAAATTCAAATTGATTTCCTTTTGTTGTTTATTCTGGTGTAACAGACTGATCAAGGACCGATTCTAGAGGCAGTTGTCCAGGTTCAAATATCGCCTTCGCTGATTACTAGCTGTATGACCTTACTTGTCTTGACCTCAATTCCCTCATTTTTCATGAGAGGTCATGACTGCCTCTAACATCTAGAAATTCTGTGAGAAATAAATAGGATGATATGTGCTTGGAAATATGTCAACATGTATTAACTACTAGAGACAATGGCATATAGTAGTCAGATATGCACACCCTCTAGACTCAGATGTATTGTGGGACCTTACACATATTACTTACCTAACCAAGATGTAGTACTGACCTCACAGGTACTTAGGTATCATGAGGATTAAATCAATGGAGTCATAGAAGGTATGACTAGAATATCACATGGCTTACAACATGTGCTCGATAAAATTATCTATTACAAATGTTATTTATTCATGCATGATGAAAGACTTTTTCAAGATAAATGAAAAACAATTTCTAAAAAAATGCAAAATTCTCCATGTAAAAAGACTTGCTTAACTGTTGGTTATTTACACACAGTGGTGTGTTTGAATATAAAGCAAAATAAAACAAATATAAACATCTCCACAATAACTAAAATACATTATCGACAAACATCCTGTCAGTCTCTAGTCCTAAACTATTGCTGAGTATACTTTTTTTTCCTTTTAGAGTTGCTTTCTGAATTTCCTTAACTGTCTCTTCATTTTTTACTTAGTATCCATAAGTATTGGTGGAGCTAGAAAAATATATATAATTTGAAAAATTAAAATTAACTATTGAGACAATACAAGCAAAAGAAATGCATAAGCAATGTTTGTTACATATTAATGACTTAATAAATATTGAATAAAAGAATGAATGTAAGTAGGCGTTCGACCATTCTTGAAAAAGTGGGGAAAAAATTGAGGATTAATGAAAGCGAGTTGATGTGATTAACCAACCGATACTCTAGATCTCTCATTTCTGATACTGCTACAGACCAAGCCACAGAATGAATGCTATTAGCATTTCACGAAACAGCGAAGAACAAAAACTAAGTTCAGTTTCTGCCTCAAGGAAAACAAGAACCGTAATTAAAGTCACTACATATGTATTGGGAGTAAAACATGCATGGAGAATGATTTATACATCGGAAGTAAACATTTAAGGATGTACTAACACATATGCTACTTCTTTTGAAGTGATAATGATGTAGAATAAAAATTTGTGTCTTCTGTGGGGTTAATACATTATGTTTTTAGTGGGATATTGACTAGAAATTGTTCTCTTCTTTCAATTATGTACAGATTTTCCTAAGTATAAAGGTTATCCTGTAACAGCACATGTAGGGTATCATCTACCCAATTATTCGACATGTGAGATTAAAAGGTTAGATATTTTTGCACTTTTAATATTATTTTACTTTTCTTAAAAATTTTTTTTGGCAAATTTATTTCTGCTGCTTTATAGCTATAGAATCAATGGTTAGTAGTCATTGATTAATATGAAAGTCACCCTGTTTTGCCAGTTATTGATTTCTTGTCTCTAAGCCTGATTCACTCTTCAATGCCTGCTCTGTGATAAGAGATGGGAGTCTTTTAAGCATTTCTCTTTGGCAGTTTATACCATACTTGCTCTGTCAGAAGAAGGAGCTGAGGAACATTCTGCTGGTTCCCACAGCTGGACCTTCCATCGTCAGTGGTATGGGTACAAGGACCTCCAGTGACCAATGATTCTCTGTCCAGCCACGTACCCAGAACACTCAGTTCCTTTTAAGCACATAGATAGAAATATGCTATTTTAGATTCTTGGCATCCTTATGATAAAAACCAATCTACCCAAACATTTAAAAGTCTATTACACAAAAAGTCCTTTTTAAAAAAATAATCATTTTAGCTTTATTTTTTTATCATTGTGTATTTTTTATCTTTCTCCTAAGTCAGTGGTCCCCAATCTTTTTGGCACCAGGGACCGGTGCTCCTATGAGAATCTGATGCCTGATGATCTGAGGCAGAGTTGAGGCGGTGATGCTAGCGCTGGGGAGCGGTTGCAAATACAGATGAAGCTTCTCTTGCTGGTCCGCTGCTCACCTCCTACTGTGCAGCCCAGTTCCTAACAGGCCACTGACCAGTAACGGTTCATGACCAGGGGATTAGGGACCCCTTTCTTAAATGGATCAGTCCTGACACACTTGTCTTTTGAGATCCAGTGAGGCAGGCTGGAATTGTATCCCTCTCGAGGAAGACAGGGGTTCTCTATCTCTTCTAGTCTCTACATAGAATCAAGGCGGGGGCACGTTTCCCTTTGCCAGTCCTTACTATAAGCCCTTATATCCTGGTTCTGCTATCTTGGTTCAGTTCATAGATGGTTTGTCACCTTGGTGTGTGGCCAGACAGGAAGTCATTGTTCCCATCTCCAAGCTTACCCTTAAACTCTGCCTTGTGATACTGTGCAGACCGTATCTGTCCTTCGTCAGCTGCCTTTCTGCTAGACAATAAATGCAATAAATGACACTGAAGAGAGACCAGAAGCCTGAGGACAGGCAGGGGAACCAATGCTCCCCGTCAGCAAATGCACTGTCTCAGCAACAGCTCAGCAGACAGCCAATAGCACCTGCTCCCAGCTCCCAGCGCCTTTTAGCTGGTTGGGTCTATCTCCGTGGAGATCTCCCAGAACCAGCTCATAAAGCTTCCTCGAAGATATTACACACCCAACAGCACCCTTTCTTAGAAATATGAATACGGCTTCCAGTTTTGGGGGACCTTTCCTACGAATTCCATGGGCACAAGAGTCCAGCACTGTGCTCACCTTAGTGGTTGGGCTCCCAGCCACACAGTCCCCTCCTGTAACCTTCTAGTATTTAAAAATGTTCAACATTTGTTTCTGCATCTTGTCCACGATGACCTTCATATTCTCCTCAGCCTGACTAAACTTTAGACAGGTTTCTTTCCGGCTAGAGACTTTACTTTAGAAAACTTAGGAATTGTGACTTCTTCTTCTGCCCATTTGCGATGTCAACCTTCTCCCAATCCTTTGCCATTTTTATAACCCAGGAATGTCTTTCCTAAGGACCTGGGAGCCATCCTGTGTAATGTGACCAAGAAACCTAACACTCTACCTCTCAGCTTCTGTTAAGAGTGTAGGAGCTTAATTTGGATAAGTAACAATTAACAAACACAGTAGACCAATAACAACGACCAATCTTTCCGATAACAGTCCCTGCCTTCCCAGTAGCCTTAGCGTTTAAAAATCTTCCTGCCTTTTGTTTCAGCAGAGTTGGGCTCAGTCCCATCTTGAAGCCTGTCTCCCCACTGCCGCAAACCGAAGAAAATCTGTTTTGCCAATTTTAACAAGTGTCTCATATAATTTCACTGTGACAATCTTTTCTCACAATGCTGCTCCCTCTGCCCTTTTGATCCTCCAATACCACTCTGATCAATTCTTCATACTAAATTCACTCTGTTAAAATAACTAATGTTCCCAGCTATAACCTGTTTGACACACTGTGCTGTCTCTTTGTCTCCAGGAGGAGCACTCAGTATGTTTCATTTATTTCTACAAAAGTAAAAGGACCCCTACCCCTTCAAAAACATAAAAACCAAACTGATAACAAAAAGCATTGTATTTTCTTTTATGTACGATAGACCCTTTAAACATTTCGGTGGAGAGAAAGGTTTATATCATAGCGATGCCAAGCATATAAAACTGAATGATTCCATTTACATGCTGTAAATATCCCTTGGCCATTTCAACCAACCTGGGTTCCAGGATCTAATGGTACCTTACTTGCTTCTCTCCTCCTGTCAGGAGAACAACAGGACACACAAAGGAATCTTTGCCGTTGCAGAGCAATTCGGCTCTTGGATTTGCTCTGTCTCTGTCTGGCACCTGTGCTTTCATATCTATATGACTAATCATTGTATTTGACTAAAGGAAAACAGAATCTCTAAGGGGAATTTGGGTGGTAGCTTTTAAGTATTAACTTTCCATGAATAAATTATCAGAACTTTAATTTTGTTCGATTTGTTGTATTTTCATTATCTTTACCTTACTCTGAAGACCGATAACTATTGCAATTTCAAGCAGAGGGATGGGTAAGAAGCTCACTTGAGATATATATATATATATGTAAAATCACTGAATTTCTAAATTTTGCTTCAGCAGAGTTTTAAACCAGTTAGTGTAAAGCAAAAATCTCAATGTGCCTTTCTAAGGTCCTGTAACCTTGTTTAAAAATTTTTTTGTAATGCAATTTACATTTCTTCTTAGCAACTCATTCCTCGCTGCGATTTGAAACCTCTGTACATGACTTCTTACGATCACCTTGGTGGAGTTTAAAGTCTACACGGTGCAGTTACTGAATAGAAAAGGAAAGAAAGAGGAATTGAGAAGGAGTGTATTTCTAACCTTGGTTGTAGGTATCCTACGAGTGTTTCTGTTTTAATAATTAATTAGCTTATCAGTTCAGAGATGTCGAAATGGCTCTTGGAATCTCGTTCTCTAAGGGCTGTTGGCACCACTCACATTTCCTGACTGTAATTTTTTTTTAACTTTCCATTTAATTTTTTTTCTCCCTTGAAACTAAAATCATTTCATGAAATCTGACACTCCAAGGCCACTGACTGATCTTCGGAGCAGAAGGTATGCAAAGGTGGTCGATTCCATTAAATTATAGCCGCCGTCCAGGTTGCGAGCCATCATTTTAAGGCAGACAAAGG
>NW_011888950.1:1543132-1554525 GCF_000151845.1 Pteropus vampyrus
TTTCATTTTACAGAGCAGCCAGATTTTGTAAAAGAAAATATATTAGGATATTATTAGGAATGAAAATATTACTATTTGAAAATCAATTTACATATGAACCTGAAAAATAAATATGATTTAAGTTTGAGTTCTGGAAAATGAATTTGAAAGGGTGTTATTTTACTAAAGTGTTCAGTTATGTCTGTTTATGTTATTAAGTAGGATGAGATAAAGTGTATATTCAACTCTTTTTTAAAAGAACAGAATATATCATTTTAAGTAATTAGGTCCATTTATCTTACCTTTATATTTCTTTGGGTTAGTTCCTGAAATAGACCATGAAACTAACCTATTTATAAGATTTGTAGAAAAAAGAAAAGGATTTTCAAAATTCGTTGAACACAGAATAACAAATTTTTAGTTAACTTCATTAAATACAAAAATTTTAATTATAATTTTATGTGTACATTTTTTAAATTTTTTGTTATATTCTAAGGTTCATATTTTGGTAAAGACTTATTTGTTCAAAAAAGAATTATTTGTTCAACACTAATTAAAATATTTGGTGGATAGAGAAGATTATTCTTATATATATGTACAAAAGCCTGATATAAAATTTAACTATGTAAGTGTTTGTATATACATATACATGGTTATATATGCATATGCATGTATTTACATAGTTAAATTTGCTGGATGTGAAATACACATTATAAAACATTTGTGATGTTATCTACTTTAAAATAAGATGAAAGAACTCTGTCCTGGTCATAAACCATTAGATTTACGGGTAGCAATTTTAAAAGTAAATAAGTAAATAAATACAAAATTAAAAATGTTTTCGAATTGCAACCTTACTATATATACAAAGTAGTTTAATGTAAATATAAAAATTTTAATGGAAAAAAGTAAACATAGGTGATATTTCAAAATAAATTTTAAGTTGAAAGTTCTTTTTAAGAATATCATTAAATCAAATAACAGAAAAGGGAATATTCATTATTCTAACTGAATTAAAACTTAATATTTTGTATAACAAAAAAAAAAAAACAAGCAAATAAACAAAGACCAAAAGCCAGAGTTACCCTTGAAATGAAGGCCAGAGAAAATATTTTCAACATATGTGGCAATAAATTATTAATGCCTATAGTGTGTAAGTAACACCAGAAAGTCAATAATTAATCTGCATTTCAATAATAAAATTACATTAATACATGAGTATGCAATTCACAGAAAAAACACACATTGGTAATAAAATGTTAAAAAAAGAATCAAACTTAATAATAAGTGATACGTACAAATTTAGCAAGAGATATTTTTTATTCATTCAACTGGGAAGACTAAAAAGAACTATAATACCTAGCTTAAACAACTTTAGGAAAAACAGTCATTTGCCTTTAATTGTTGGTGGAAGTTTAAAGTATTAAAACTTTCAGTGAACTACAAGCCTATATCTATCTAATTTCAGTATAAAATACACTTACATAACAATTCCTAACTCTAGTATTATGTAAAGCTATAAAAACAAAAGATACATGTACAGTATGTTTATTCCATCTTTAGTTTTAAAAATCGTACTTGAGATTTTGTATAAATGAGAACTCTAAATAATAGAATACAATGTAGCCATCAAAAAGAATGAGCCATTTCTATGACAGGAAGTTATACATTATCTGACACACCATGTAATGCAGTAAATTGAAGTGCCTTATGCCATATTCTATTTTTCACATATAGGGTTTAATATTTTGGTTAAAGTATGTACCAAGTTGCTTACAGATGTTACTTATCACTGATGGGCTTATGGAGAGAATTTATGCATATTTTTAATAGAATGCAATGAGTATGATTTGCATTTTAAATAGCATTTCATATATGAAGATATGTTTGGCATAGCAATTTTAATGCATATCCTCTTCTTTGCAGTATAAATGAATTGGCCACGAATGCTGAGAAGGTTATCTCTGTTAGCCAGTCTGCCAGTGTCCCAAAGATGTGTTGCAGAAGTCCCAAGGACTGGACATTCTCAGTTCCAACCTATTTAAAATTGTGATGGGTCTATGAGTGATGCTGAATATCTAACCCATTTTCTTACTTTGTCCTTCTTCATCTATATCTTTAAGTCTGTTTGCTTATGGAATGGGGATATATCGGTAAATATTTTGACACATTCTACTCATATCTCTGCCCCTGGGAATAACTTCATCAGAGCAGATGCTCCAATCAAATTGCCCTCCAGGTGAGAGTCACTTAAGAAGGCCCTGTCGCAGACTTCCAGCCACATTCCAAGACAATATGGACAATATGCTCTGATCTCAGAGGAATTTCTCTATTGTAATTAATAGCATTAAAAAAACCAAAGTCTTCAGAAAAGTGGGAGAACTCAGGCAGAACACTAACAACTATATAGAAGGCATTAACAGAGTGAGAACATTTATTGTGAATACTTTGAGGACAGATGGATTTTGTCCAATCTCAGCTGTGAGTTACTGGCTCTAACACAACTGTATGAACAGTTATTACTCTCTCTCTCTCTGATCTTCAGGAATAATTATAAATATTATAATGATATTTAATATACAGTTTTGTACAGGTGATTGCTTTAATGTACTAAATGTCCATGAAGCTCTGTTATATTCAAGGTACCATCTCCGTCCACATGAATGTAACAGCTAAGGATTCCTTTTTGCTCCGAGTCCCCTTTCTCTGATGAGTTCAACACAGAAGGCACCTATACCGTGTCCCTTGGTTTTGGGAACCTAATGTCACTTTCTGAGTCAGGGCACATTTCAGCCACATAACCATCAACATTGCCACTTGCCTGCCACATTCATTCTGCTGCCACACTGGTCCTTTCCTGATCCTCGGACACTGTGGTCATGCCACAGGCTATTTCCTGTGGCCAGAGGACTGCTAAACTCATGTTCAAAGTAAGACTTTCATAACCACTTCGTATAAAATTGCAAACCCTGTTCTCTTAAAATCTGTGTCTCACTTCCTTGTGTATTTTGCTCTACATCAATTACCATGTTGTAATCTGCTCTATGATTTGGTCGATTTATCATTTTCTGTCTCTTCTACCGGAATGGAAGCTGCACATGGGCAGGACTTTTATTTGTTGTACAAAGATGTGTTTCTAGGGCCTAGGAGTGTGCCTGACTCATCGTCAACCTCATTTCAGAAACACCATACGTTTAGATAAGTAGGCTGGGTGCTATGGCCCTAGCACAAGTTGAAATAATTTTGATAACTTTAAAAAAATAACAAACAAAAAATTTAAAATTCTTCACATTTTTCTAGTTTTCAGCATCAGGATAAAATCTATATTTGGAAAAGAATAAATAAATCCTGGAGATGAGATTCTCTGAGTTTGATCACTGATGTATAGAAGAAAAGGCACATCGTGACTGTAAAATGATCTAAATGCTAGAAAAAATTAATTAGAAGAATGCAATGGTGACATCCTTGAATGTGAAAATGGAGCAAAAGAATAAAAACAATATTTTAAAAAGTTGAAAATCATGGCCATTTTTAATTTCTAAAAGTGTTGAGAAGCAGAAGTCAAGGAGGACCCCTGAACACTCGCCCTGTGTGCCATCGTAAGAATGCTAATAGAAGTTTCCATGTTTTAGAACTTGGCAGGAAAGTCCTTGTAAAAATAAAAGCAATCCACTGTACGTTCACTGCAGCTGGAGCCTCTATAAGTTATGTTCTTGTCTCTGGGCCAGATGAGGGTAGCAATGAAAATATGTAGAGCTAGTCCTGGCACGCAACTTTTGACATTTAGGTAAAATTCACTGGGAAGAGAGTCATTTTAGGTTAACCTGAATCTGAGGGCTCATTATATTAGAGACATAAACGTTCGTGTTAGCAGGTCTACATTGCGTCTCCAAGCCAAATGCCAATGTAACTGTGGTGGTCCTAGACTGGACTCCTAGGAGATATTGAAGAGAAAATAAGAGGTGGCATTCTGACTTAACCGTCCTGCCTGGAATAATAGTCACCTTTTTGTTGCTCTAAAGCCTTGAAATATATAGGTAACCCTTTTAATTTAAAGGATCGCATGTCATTTTCATATATACGATTACCTAGTCCAGGGCTTTTCAATTTTTCTACCAAAGGGCTCCAATGCACAGCGCATTAAAAAAAAAAATGTGAGGAAGAGTATGTATATTTATGTGTGCGTGCATTTTCCTGGAGTGGACGTTTGTCCTCTCACCCTTTCTAAATTACAGACATCCCAATCAGGGGGAAAAGGCAGAGCTGAATCCTCCGGCAGCTAGGGAGTGAGCAAATATTCTTAGACTAGTCAGTTAAATATCCCTACCGAAGCTTGGCACAGTTGGTTATTCTCTTAAGGTATGGTTTCAGGTAGAGTTTGTTCCTGAAGTGGCTATAGTATAATTAAGACTGGACACCTGGTCATGGTGTTCAAAGCAATGATGCCAACCAAGCTGGCAAGTGCCCCAGGATGATAGTTCTGGTGAAGAGATGCATATCATGTTTCAGTGTCATGATATTTGTTAAGATTTGTCTCCCTACGTCTCTGCCTGAATCTTTTCCTACAATCTCCCTGTCAATTATGAGAGCTACCTAAAATCTTTGCAATAAAGTCCTTGTCCAATTAAGTTAATCAGAGCTGGATTTTGCCATTTGTAAGCAAATGTTCAGGTAAGTACAATATAATATGAATGTATCTTTCTCTGTATTTAATGAAGGTAGAACTGTTTATATTGTCTCTGATGTGAAAAAATACATATGAAATTTAATAAGCTCTTTCCTTTTTCTTCCTGGCAACTTTCACAGGTTGCATATTTTTTGAATAATTACTTGTACATTTTCTTGAGGTGTCATAAGGATGTTGACAATCACTTATACTGTGATATTTTAGTGACATCATTGTTTATCGTCATTTCTCTTCTACCATATCTTTCTCAGCATTTGATTATTATTTGTATTTATTTTTCAATTGACCAGAGTGTTTCTTTCAGGAAAGGTAATTGGGTGTCATACATTCTGAGCCTTTGTATTTCTGAAAATGTTTAAATGTTTCCATTATACCCAAGCAAAAATTTAAGTAACATACTTGTATGTTTATAAGATTTTCCCCACCTGTTTTATATTTATATGTGATATATATGTATATATATCTTCCATTTTGATGTTTTTTACATGACCACTGTCTCTAGTCAAGGAAATACAATATCATTGTGAACCTTTGTGAAAGGGTGATTTTTGCATTTTATACAATTTGCTATTATCCTTCCGGATGTTCTCTTTCTCTTAAACAGAAATATCTTTCTCACGTAAATGATTGTTCCATATCAGAAGATGGGATGATGTCAGAAATCATTTGGAATCTCTATCCATAATGTTCCTTCCGCCCAGGTAAAGGAGGAAAGAAAACGTTAATATTGGCCTTACCTTTATTTTACTAAATTGCAAGTCTGATTGCCTGGGGGAATTGGAAGGGAACAAGGAAGGAGACATCCAATAAATAAGCTGCTTTTTGAGGTCAAACGTGTGTGTTTTCATTATCGCAGGGCCAACAGGAAGTTAGCTGGGAGATCAGTCCCCTTCTCTAATGGTCTTTTCTTTGGATCTAGGTACAGCAGACCCCTCAAATCAATTACAAGTATATCTGTGGGAATGAGTCTGAGGCAGGGCCAGAGAGCCCCAGTGACTACCTGAGAATTCGGAAACACAAATGTCCAATGTAAAAATTCAAGTTGAGAATTATATGTAAAATTAACCACATGGATGATATCCTTAATTTAATAGCCGACACTTTTATTTGGGCAACAGAGGGAGTGTATTAGCACTCATCAATTTGCATAAGGGGGTACTTTTAAGTGGGGGAAAAAAGAGACATTATTCAGATGATTCAGACTCTGCTCAACCCTGTTGTTTTCATGTCATAAACAACTAGGTAGAAAATATTTTTCTTTGGCTTTAAACTTAAATAAAACTCCTCCCTCCCTCTCACATATTTGGTAGGTAAAGTAGCTGTTGGGAGGTTAAAAATAGACCAGGAGCTTAAGAAGCACATGAAATTGAGGGCTTTAGAACTCAATTTTTGGGTTAGACTGTATAAGATGCATCCAAGGAAAGTGCTAATATAGGCTCCAGGATATATTCTTTGCATGAGTACAATGATGATGGTATGAAGCAAAGGCATTTCAGAAAAAGTGGGCCATGTAACTAAGTCTGAAGCTTGAAATTTCCAATGGACTAAAAAAGACACATGGAGAGGAGACAATATTATCATCTAACGTAGCTGGTAATTGGGAGTGTCACGAAATAAATATTCTGACAAAGGTCCATCAAGTCAGTAAGGTGTGGAAGAACTCAACATTGGGAATATTGCTCAAGAAACAGAAAATGCCTACCAAAGAGAAACTTAACTGTAACAGGATGAGAAGAGACCTAGGAAAGCTTCTGGTTATTTAGACGCCAGCATAATGAGTTGTTTGGATCTGGAATTTGTAAAGGTAGAACTCGGGTACCCTGATGAGCTTCCACGTCTACTTTCTGGTGTGTTCGGCCTCAGACACATGACAGCCTGTCACTCACTTGCTTATTTAGCTCCTCACAGCCACACTAGGCTCCTGCTGACTTAGACTCAAGGACTAAGGACCACATCATTGTGACCATGATTTTGAAACACACAGCATTACTGCACCTTAAAAAGAAACATTTATTTTAGCACACTATTTTAAGCTAAGTAGATATAGTACAATCTGTTGGGGTTTTTTAATAAAATAAAATGACTTTAATAAAAAAGAATCTAGTAACTGAATTTGTTAGAACAACCACTAACTTACAGGATCAAGGGTTTGTTTGTTTGTTTGTTTGTTTGTTTTCTCTCTATTACTTTAAGCCTGAAACAGTTGGCATGTTAGGAAACACAATACTTTTAGAAATGCCAAGGCTCCAGCTTTTACTAAAGCTTACTAAGTCGTTAGTCTCCAAAACTCAGATCCCCACTAACTCATCAATTGTGACTTTTTCCTTGTCTCTCACGCTGAAACAGAGAATTAGTGAATTACTTATTTTGCATAGTCTCTGTAACTGCCTTGCATTCATGTCACTGATTTTAAAAGTAACCTCATGAATAAATGTTTGCATGTGTTCTAACTCATCCATATACCGAAGAAATAAAATAAATTCATTAAAAAAAACCCTCAGTTCTAAGGTTAGCTATTCAATTATTTATTTTAAATTGGAATTCCAAGGCTAATTTATTAAATTACCTAAAATATTAAATTGCCTTTAATCGTTACAAAATCTGTGAATTCCAGTACTAGATATTGCACAAAATGGACTGGTATTATGATTGACTGAGATTTACTTTGCATATCTATATCTCTTCTCTAAAATTTCAGAATTAAAAGTGATTATTCATTTATAAAAACAATATCATTTCAGGAATATTGGAGATGATGCTGTCTCACTAGTCTGAAGCCACTCACTGACAGGAGGTTTTGGATTTGCAACATAATTTTTCACCTGGCGTTTCTGGACACGAGCTCAGGATTATAATCATCATGGGTATTTAGATTCCAAGTGCTTGTCCTCCAAGTGCATTGATCTATTGATGGAAAGTCCTAGAATTAAAGCTAAAACACTAACCTACTCTGTTTCAATTTTTTTTTTTATCTGAGTCTACCCAAGTTATTCAATTGCTTGATGGGATGCTACTATTGTATGCACTGCCTGAGTCTGTCTGAATCACTTTCATAGCCCTCTTGGTATCAGGCCCACGCTCTTGTCAATATTAAAATGTTGGATTTTGCCTAGATTGCTTGTCCTTGTCTCGCTTTAATAAGTCTTAGCAATGACATTGATTTAGGATCCTCCTGAATCACCACCATGTTTTATCTCCCCTAAAAATATGGTCATAATGGACTGCTTTCAAAATAGGAGAAGAATATTCATAGGAGATATACTCTAAAGAAACGCTTAACGAGTGAACCCCAAAGCAACGGAATCCAGTATGCAGCTTTCAGCTACTTAAATTCCTTTTAACCCAAATTACTTGTATGGAAAGTGATGTTTTATCCAGCCTCCAAACCACCAAACCACAGGTGTTTAAGTAAGTCATGGACTTCTATTATTTTTCTATTCAAAGAGATTCTTTTGGGTACTAGAAAAATACCAGGAAAAACATATTCCATGTCACCAGCATTTAGGTGGGACATTTTAGAGTTGGCGGCTCTTCTCACTACCTTTCCTCTCTGTAGGCTATATAGACATAAATCAGTTGACATTATTTCTGGGAATTTACATGCTAATAGTTGTTCATCATATACCTTGAACCATTTATTTATGCTAAGCCCATATTCATATTTCTTCAGACTTTCTACCTGTGTACCCTTCTGAAATATTCTAATTATAGTGGTCCCTCTTTATCCACAGGGGATATGTTCCAAGACCCCCAGTGGATGGCTGAAACTGCGTATAGTATAGAACCCAATATGTCGTGTGTTTTTCTTATACCAACATACCTATGATAAAATTTAATTTATAAACTAGGCACAGTAAAAATGAGCAACAATAACGAATAATAAAGGAGAACAATTATCACAACATACGGCAACAAAAGTTACGTGAATGTGGTCTCTCTCTCTTCATAAACCTTACTATACCAGACTCACCCTCCTCCTGCAGTAATGTGAGATGATATGATGCCTGTGTGAAGAAATAAAGACAGGTGAACGACAGAGGCATGTGACATAATGTTAGGCTGCTGCTGCCCTTCTGATCACACGTAACAAGCACTTTGGGACTTCTCTTTGGTGTATCCTCATCACCAGCATCACTACTCCTGTGCTTTAGGACCATTATTAAGTAAAATAAGGGTGACTTGGACACAAGCACGGCAATACCGCATCGGTCGATGTAATAGCCAAGATGGCTACTAAGTGACTATCCAGCAGGTAGAATATACAATGTGGAGACGCAGAAAAAAGGGAGGATTCAGGTCCTGGGCGGGACAGAGCAGGATGCTGCGAGATTTCATCACGCTACTCAGAATGGCACTCGATTTCAAACTTACGAGTTGTTTATTTCTGGAATTTTTCATTTACTATTTTTGAACCATGGAATTTTTGGAATTTTTCATTTACTATTTTTGGACCACACAGATAAGCATAACCATGGAAAGCGAAGCTACGCATAAGGGGAAACTACCGTATTTGATAATAAAGCCAGGATATTTCCATTTTTCTTCTGTTTCTCCATCATCCCTGACAGGATTCTAGAAGTTTGCAGAAGGGGTTTCTTATTCACTATTCTCACCTTTCGAATCACCAGACCCGATTAGCAATAGTCTTAAGTTCACACTGACAGACTCATGAGACACAACGAGCTTCACCTTGTGCCAAGGTTATCTAGTTTTAAGGAAAAAAATAGGGAGGAGCAACAATAGAGCATGCATAATGACACACACAGAAGGGACAATGCAACTCCCAGGAATAATTTCCATTGTCTCAGTTACTCTGCATGGAGGACACGTGTGGTTGAAGAGACAGCCTGGGGGACATGGGTCACCTTTGTTCAGGGAAGCCATAAGCTCTAGGGCCCTTCAGGTAGCTCCCTCAGACTCAGGGGTTCCTAAGTAGTTCCCATTCTCTGGTGCAGCTGCATCTCATCAGTGTCTGCCACTTGCTACCTGATAAACAGCCTTAACAATGAAGCAGAACAGCTCCTTCTGGAACACAGTAATTTTGGCTCCATAGTCTTGGAAACTTGAGACAGAGTCATAACCAAACTCTATTAATATTTAGAAGATTGGGATAGAGTTCCTGGAGGAATGTTTCTGGAAGAAAAGGATTAATCGCTAGATACATGCGCATTTGACCCTTGATTAAATCCTCGCTGCCACATGGACTCAAGTGTAAATGATGTTTGTTTTGACTGGATGTGTCTGCAGTCACCATGGGTTGTTTCGTTAACTGTGGTCATTAAGTCCCTGCCTGCTTCCTCGCATATGTCTAGAGCAGGGGTCCCCAACCCCTGTCCCTAGACTGGTACCAGTCCGTGGCCTGTTAGAAACCTGGACACACAGCACGAGGTGAGTAGCAGGTGAGGGAGCGAAGCTTCATCTGTATCTGCAGCCGCTCCCCAGCACTAGCATCACCGCCTCAGCTCCACCTCAGATAACCAGGCATCAGAATCTCATAGGAGCACCAGTCTCTGGTGCCAAAATGGTTGGGGACCACTGGTCTAGAGGATCTGAGAAGAAATGAGGATGATCTGATAGATTTAGGAGGTCATAAGTTTGCATTTTCAACTATGGAACTTGAAACATGATGTTCTCAGGCGCCAAATGTCTGGGAATTTGCATATCCGTGGGCTTGCAGTTCTCCCTGATGAGCTACTTCATTTCCAGACTGCATGTGGGAGGTCATTCAGGTCAACTCAATGATATCCTAAGGTGCCCGTTGTGCAAAATGAGCTGCCCTCTCCAGGTGCCCCACCACCGTCATAGAGACTCACCAATCCTGGTCCCTGACACATGCTGCCTGCCGTAGATCTTGGCAGCCAAACAGAATATAATTTAACTGCATGCTCTGTGAGTAAGAGCTGATAAAACAATTGCTCTCCAGAAACTGTTAGTTGCTGAGCCCTTCAATGGTTGTATTTTCAGATGATGCAAACTGGTGGCAAACCATCTGAGGATTTAGTCCTCGCTCAAGTTATGTCTTGGGATGGTAGAATTTCGAAATGTAACCGTAGCAACTGCCACCCAGAATTGTGATTTGCCAGTTAAAAATTAAGTCTCTTTGTACCAATTAACTAATACTCAATGAAACACCGGAACAGATTTTGGCGACATGGTTTTCGACTCATGTGTATTCAGTAAGTTAATTTATGCACATTAAAATAGTGTCCAATAATAATGAGTTACTATAAGGTTTATCCATCGAAATCCTTCCACATCTGGTCCATCGTTCAACTTTTTCAAGGTGCTTGTATACACATCATAAATTCTGCATCTTCCCAACTACCCTCAGAGTCACAGCGAGGAAACTCTTCTTTCCACTTTGCGAGTGAGAAAACTAATACTCCGAAGTGGCAGAGCCGGAAGCGAGAACGAAATAGCTACGCGTGACAGAACCAAGACACCATCCCAGATCTTCGCTTGTACCTAGCGGAGCGTTCCTACATAGCACTGCTTCCTCCTGAAAAGAAAGCTGGGAAAGGCGAATGACCTTAATTTCAAATTTCTAAAAAGAAACACCAGTGATTAAAAGAATTCCAGCAAATCTGAGCAGCTGGCAAAGAAATCCAGACCTGGTCTCAGAAACAGGAAAGAGAAAGGAAAGTCTGCAGCCCGGTGAGGTTTACTCTATGCTGCACTTTACTTTTGCCATTGTTTAATTTTTTGAGTCAAAGCCATTCATCTTCCA
>NW_011888950.1:1554575-1572942 GCF_000151845.1 Pteropus vampyrus
TGGTCTAGAGGATCTGAGAAGAAATGAGGATGATCTGATAGATTTAGGAGGTCATAAGTTTGCATTTTCAACTATGGAACTTGAAACATGATGTTCTCAGGCGCCAAATGTCTGGGAATTTGCATATCCGTGGGCTTGCAGTTCTCCCTGATGAGCTACTTCATTTCCAGACTGCATGTGGGAGGTCATTCAGGTCAACTCAATGATATCCTAAGGTGCCCGTTGTGCAAAATGAGCTGCCCTCTCCAGGTGCCCCACCACCGTCATAGAGACTCACCAATCCTGGTCCCTGACACATGCTGCCTGCCGTAGATCTTGGCAGCCAAACAGAATATAATTTAACTGCATGCTCTGTGAGTAAGAGCTGATAAAACAATTGCTCTCCAGAAACTGTTAGTTGCTGAGCCCTTCAATGGTTGTATTTTCAGATGATGCAAACTGGTGGCAAACCATCTGAGGATTTAGTCCTCGCTCAAGTTATGTCTTGGGATGGTAGAATTTCGAAATGTAACCGTAGCAACTGCCACCCAGAATTGTGATTTGCCAGTTAAAAATTAAGTCTCTTTGTACCAATTAACTAATACTCAATGAAACACCGGAACAGATTTTGGCGACATGGTTTTCGACTCATGTGTATTCAGTAAGTTAATTTATGCACATTAAAATAGTGTCCAATAATAATGAGTTACTATAAGGTTTATCCATCGAAATCCTTCCACATCTGGTCCATCGTTCAACTTTTTCAAGGTGCTTGTATACACATCATAAATTCTGCATCTTCCCAACTACCCTCAGAGTCACAGCGAGGAAACTCTTCTTTCCACTTTGCGAGTGAGAAAACTAATACTCCGAAGTGGCAGAGCCGGAAGCGAGAACGAAATAGCTACGCGTGACAGAACCAAGACACCATCCCAGATCTTCGCTTGTACCTAGCGGAGCGTTCCTACATAGCACTGCTTCCTCCTGAAAAGAAAGCTGGGAAAGGCGAATGACCTTAATTTCAAATTTCTAAAAAGAAACACCAGTGATTAAAAGAATTCCAGCAAATCTGAGCAGCTGGCAAAGAAATCCAGACCTGGTCTCAGAAACAGGAAAGAGAAAGGAAAGTCTGCAGCCCGGTGAGGTTTACTCTATGCTGCACTTTACTTTTGCCATTGTTTAATTTTTTGAGTCAAAGCCATTCATCTTCCACGAAGATCAAATAAGCTGAGTGGTAATACAACGGGCGTGCGATTCACTGGGGGCGAGGGGATGGCGTCATGAGGTAAAGGGGGAAGAGTCTGGAAATGCAGCCTTGTGAGATCTGCTGCCTCTATCTCACCACCGGGCTCGAGGGAAAATCCTGTTTTTTATCCAAAGCGAAAAAGAGCGATATCGAGGTTCCCCTTAAGTAGGACTGTGCACAAAGGATTCCACACAAGGAAACCGGGCCCCCTTGTATCCCAAAACCCATACCAGTTTCAAAACCAGATATTTTTCTTCTCCTCCCAGGATAATGGATAATATGGATATAATGAGCTATCGATAGCTGCTTCTAGAAACATAAATACACAGCCTCTGGAACAGCCAGTTACAAGAGGAGCTAGAAGTAAAAAAGGCACAACGATTATTTTACATTATCGCCCCTCCCTGACACATAAACGCTTTCGTGTAATATTAAAATGACTGAAAAGCTCCACGTTCTAATACAGACTTCCTGTTCGAAGACCAAAATAGGCACTGCATTATTATTAAGAGTATGAAACACTTTTGATTGTTTTCCTTATCAGAAATAGGGCAGGGCTTTCAAATAAGTTTGGTTAACTATTCCGCTGGCAGGACCTCCGCCCCCTCAGAATGGTATAAAAAAGTGTTAGTTTTCTTTTGCTGCATGATCAGGCCCTTTCTCTGATCCACTTGGATCAGCCAAGTGATCTCCTGCCTCGATGCGAACACCCAGACACAGTTTGAAGAAGTGTGGGGAGGAAATACAAAATCTAATATTTTCTTGCTAAAGATTGAATTACCTGGAAAAGACTATTTTTAAACCAGAAGGAACTAAGGGATTATTAATTAGCAAGTTATAATCCCTTCCCTATTATGAAAGTACAAATCCTACATACTGTGCAAAACTAAAGTTAGTATAACACATCTTGTGGATACTTTTAACAGACGATCTTCTGAAAAAATGTTGGCAAACTGGACAGTGACAGATGCTAGTTTTAAAACGGGAAGGGCATTTGAATGGAGACTACTTTTTAAAGTGTCAACAAAAATGTGAACTTACAAATGAATTTTATGTGTCTCGTAATCTTTGTTTTCTTATATAATTTTGGAAATGCCGTAAAGAATATTTGAAAATGGAAATATGCCCTATTAGGTTGAAATAGGGAGTAATTTATTACAAGCTTCGCCCAACTAAAACATTCAAGGGTCCGAAACCAACAGCTTTGTTCAATTATTCTTATTATTGATGTTGTTTATCCCACTCATAAAGATCGAGATGGGTGACATTTCCTAAGGTGGGATTCACCGGTTAGGTCACTTCCACAAGACTTCTTTTTTTTTTTTTTTCAGTAAATGGGCTAAAATCCTCTCAAGCCACTGCCCATTAAGTCTTTATGATTCATTCCAATCCTGAGACTGCCAAAGACGTCAGTAGAAATCCTTGATATGAAATCAAAATATATAAAAAAACAAATACGTATAAAAGGACTCTGTGTGTTTGCGTTTATAGTAGGTTACAGATGTGTATGTACAGGGCTCTTTGCAAATTGGTCTACTTACATGAAATGTGCGCTTTCGCTTGTACAAATATAGTTTACTTAAAAGATGAATTAAATACGATTAAGAAAAGAAACTTGGAGTAGCTATAAGTACCTCAAGTTTTTCCTTATTTATTTTTCCAGAGTATCTTCTCTACCCTTGGAAACATTGTCCTCATGAAATCACATTCAAATACTTGTTTGAAAGTGGCCAAGGACTTATACCTAATGATACAACGAAATGTTTATACTGCCAAATCTAAAATTAAATAAGATGCTAAAAGCTGGCTCCGTTATTGACATACTATTTTTAGAGAAGACAGAATCTACCCTGAATGAAATTTAGAAGAGTAGATGATTTGCTTTTGTTAGGATGAGGAAAAACTATAAATTTTTCGAGATAAATTATAGTTTCATGAAGTTGGTTAACTGAAAGAATAACAGGAGAGATAGACACAGAATTTAAACCAGCGGTAACTTGACACTGGTGAAAATAGAAATATGCGTTTATTGTTAAAGATTTAGGGACATCTCATATTGTTGAATATGCTTGAACTTTCTGATGGCTGTTTAAGACTTTTCTATAATCATAATGAACTTAAGGTTTTACCCCATGTTCTTTTTAATATTAAGTGAAACCTCTTTTTCTTTTTTAATCTGTGTAATCTTGGGGGTTACTCAGCCTCTCTGAACCTCAGTGCCCTTAACTATAAAAATGAAGATATCACTATATACCTCATAGGGTCATTGGGATGATTACTTGGGCAATGCACTCAACAAATCCAGTGCGTCAGAATGCAGTATGCACGCACCCATTAACTGTGTCTGGTCACATTTCCAGGCCTGGGCATAGAATATATTTCCACACCTCCATGATAAATAATCTGAAAATGTTAATACACTCTCTGGCTACGTATTTTAGAAATCATTTTTGTCTCGATAATCTGAATGTTTCCAGAAAAAAAAAGAAAAAGCCCTTTTTCTTTAAACGAAGTGCCCAGATAATTGTCTCCATTTCCTATTAATCAAATATACTTGGTTTGAGCAAAAGCGAGTGTCTGTAAACTGGAGTAAGGCTGACAAGAAGAGTTGGTAGCTAACCTGTTTCACATGTGGCAACCACAATTACATTTCATACTAGAGCTTGTTTGCTTTTTCTGCCTGCCCCAAACGGATTCCACGGTAGCTGGGAACTTGCAAAATTATTGCCAGTTATAACTAGAGGAAAAAATATATTGAGTTTAACTTCATTACGGATACAGCACTTGTATCAACAGGACCTGGCATAAAATGGGAAGGGTGCCGAAATCCATCATGTGACATTAATGTTTAGAATAGGGGGTGGCGACTGTTGCTGCTTCTGATTCCAGATCTTCTACTGATCCTGTCTCTGTGGTTCTAACTCGGCAAGCTAGCTGTCAGCTCCGAGACTGAGAGCTAAGCCGCCATGGGCCATGAGCGAGATGAATCTAACAGACCCGGGTCGGAGCAGACCCGTCTGAGAAAGTGAGGGATAGCAGGAAGAAACGGTAAGTTACAGAGTCTAGGCAGACAGGCGGGACCTAGCATCGGAGAGATTAAGAAGGGGGCACTAGTGCCCAGAACCAAATGCTGATTCTAGTTCAGAAGCTCTACTTGATTTCTTTATTCCTTAGGCATTTATTGAGTGTCCATTACACGTAAAGCACTGAGCTGAACACTGGCGTAAGTGAAAGCAGCTTTCCTCGGCCTCGGCAAGATTGACATTTTGAGCCAGATAGTACTTTGTTTCGGGGCAAAGCGATCTTCCGCACTGTAAGATGCTTAGCAGGATCCCTGGTCATTACCCACTAGATATCATTAGCAACCCCTCCCCAGCCGTATCAACCAAAAATGTCTCTGGATATTGGGGAGGGTGGCAAAAATCTCTCTCCATTGAAAGTCACTGGATTCGAAGGATTTAAAAATACCTTCCCTGCACCAGAATCTTCACATTCTAGAAGGACTTCGCCTAAATCTTTGGCCTTGACGCATGTATGTAATTCTAGGCTTGCCTTATATCTAGAAAGTTCTCTGATAACAAGAGGAAAATCCTTTTACTTCGGGATCCTTAGTCATTGTTCCTAAAAATATTATCAGATAAAAATGTATAAAATTGAGGATCTTCTTTCCTCAAGCTAAACCTGAACGGAGAAATGTCCGAAGGCAATGCTCTCAGCATATTGTCTGCGGGGGAGCAAGTGACCGCTTGAAGTAATTAGCGAACACAGAAAGCTGAACTTTTGGATGTTGACTTTGCATGAAGCGGAGCTTCCAGAAAAGTGAGAAATTACTTGAGTAATTGGAAATGAAATGTGTAGGAAAAGAATCTGATTCCAGAAGAGCCCCGCGATCACATTCCTGTGATCAGGGGACTAACAAGGGAGAAACGCATGCAGTGGAGCATGATGAGAACTTAGGGTAGAAAGAGAAACGTCGTGAATCCCCAGGCACTGAGCGCGCAGGTTTATCGAAACACCTCCCCCAGCACTTTGTCCTGTTGATCTTGACTTAGAAAAATCCCCGAAGGAGACACTTTGTTCAGGACATTGACTGAAGCTTTAACTGAAGCTCAACCATCATTTAAATCTCCAGACGTTGTCTGCAAGCGGTTCCGTCAAAACCGCTGTCACTGTGCTCAGAGCTCTATCGTGGAAGGGAAACCGGAGACTGACTGTGTCGGACTTGCTGAATAGTTCACACGAGAGGCCCCCGGTTCAAGGCTAATGATATCTGACATGTAGAGTAAACACATTTTGCAGCCTGTTTGTTGCAAGGGGCGGGACTGCAAGCGGAGAAGCGAGTCCATGCGCTGGATCGTGTGAGCAGGATGCCCCATTATCATAGATGGAGAAGCTGACTCCCACATCCCCCACCCTGAGGATGGTGGCTGTCTGAAGAATTCAGCACAAAAAGCTGTAAAATACAACATTTAAGGAAGCCGGAGCTTAAATAGACCTCTGAGGGCAGGGAGGGGGCCAGTGGCGAGGTGGGTTAATTTGCTTTTATTTGCGGGTCTCATTCCAGAAGGTGATGTTTGGTTTTTTGCCTCCCGAACTGGGGCACGGGAGGAGACATGCCCCATGAAGCGGCAGTGGACCTTACCAGGCTGAACTACGAGATGTTTGTCAGAGTTCCAGACATTGGTGGAAAGCTCCCCAGATCCCCCGAGCTTGTTGTTATTAAAAGTGGGTTTAAGGTTGATGAAAGCTCCTGGGTCAGTAGCCTCTGAAAACTGTAGCTTAACGGCAGGAAAGATACAGCAAAGACATTCTCCAGTGCAAAGATAAGCCCCCTTCCTTCCAGGCGCGGCCTCCAGCTGTGCCAGCCTTTGGCAATGGACCTCAACCTTGATTTGCAAGGTCCTAGGGGAGGAGAAAGTTATTCAAACTCCATCGCACATTCATGCTAGACCCTTATTTCTGTAAAAAAAAAAAAAGACCACTGCTTGTCAGTGACCCTTAAGGTGTCTAATGAGGAACAGGGCGCATGAGTTCTCAGACATGGAGAAATAAGCAAAATGAGAGTTGCGAGGCCAACATAACAGCAAATGTATAAAAACAGCGTTTCCCACAAGACAAAGAGGTCCTTCGACATCTTAAATGCTGACGACTTCTTGATGAACTAAAATAATGCAACAGATCGCTCCATATGTAAGTTTATCAGCAGATTGCAGTTTTTCAGAAAGTTAATGATGAATGCCATCTTTTCTCAAAAACTGCTTATTTATAAATGGTTTTCACTTCTACGGTTTCTAAAACTGGTCTTAGAGTTATAAGACAATACAGGCTTTTTTTTTTTTTTTTTGCATGTCTTTTGCTCTTCTCCAAACTGGACACTTGGACATCAACATCATTCCCTGATTTTTACCGTAACTTCTTTTCAGCATTTTCTTTTGAACGTGTCTTTTCTTTCGACTTAATAATCTGTGTAACTACTCTGTCCATGTTACTTGACTACTGGTGTGACACATTGTAAGAGATTTCAAAAATGCAGCTTACTTTCCTTGAAGGCTATGGTTTATATTATTTACATTAATTACTTCATAATATCACATTAATGACTAATGATGGATTGTAACTACAGGGGAATTGTGTGGGACTTGTATTCTGAAAGTCCCCAACACAGTAATGATCTATCACACATTTTGCTGTCGTTTTTGTCCTTCCTGCAGTGACTCCTAGGAGAAACAACCCACAAATCTACACTTTAGTGAGAATGAGTTAAATTAGTTCTCCTAATCGTAAGATGAAATCAGCTGCAGTTGGAGGATGGCAATTTTGATGAGAGAAATAGAGATAATGATCCTGAAACCAGGTAAGCCTAGGCCCTTGGTGTAAGGTGTATATTAGAACAGGTATATCTGTACTAAGGGTCTCAGCCACTCTAGCAAAGATGAGTGTAGGAAGAAACATAATTTGTCCCTTTTAATTCCCTTGAATCCTTAAATTCTTATATACTCAGTCACTTCTGGGATTTAGTTTTTCATACACTGTCAGTGATTAAATCATCTCTGGCCATTTATCTAGAGGAGACCCTCTATCAGAATATAGGTAGCCATTCCATTATTATTGTCCTTGTTTTTATCCATCATAACTAATTTTAATGATAGGAAAGGAAGATTGCCTTTTATCCTTGTGTTTTATCTAGGTTATTTTATTTACTTCTTCATTCATTTGCTCATACAAAATTATTGATTGGCTGTCAACTGTGTACTAAGTACTATGTATTATTCTACACACTGACCAGGACAGTTATGATTTTCATTTTCGTGGTTCTTGCAATCAAGCCAGGAGGCTTATAATCTATATTTGACATCTGTCATTCACTTTTCAAAGCTCTAAGCAGCAGTATTTGTAGATATTAATAGCTCAACAATATTTTTCCTTAACATGTATGATTTCACTGGGTAGTCTGAGTCAAAAACAAATTAAATGGTGTTATACTATTTCTTTTGTTAGTACCACAAGCATTATAATTTGCAAATATTTGTAAAAATACTTCTTGTGTGAGAAAAATGTGATTCTTTTTTTTTTTCCTTAAAAACATACCTCCTACCTTGAGCAATTAGATCAAGTTCCTAGACTAGATAATTTCACAAGATGTTAAATAATAACTCAAGAAACCACTGAATGTGTGAATCAAACGAGAAGGTATATCAAAGTGAGTAAGGAGGGATTAATCTTGGGAAAATCAAGAAAGACCCTATAGATGAGATAGTTCGTAAGCTGGGGCCTGGGAATCACTTAGAGTGGAACAAATATGAAGGAGCTGGGCACTGCAGGTTGGAGAAGGGATGGAAGCAAAGGCAAAAGTGGAATAAATACCACATTAATAGAGAAAAATGAAGAGGTCGATCTAACTGAAGCAGGACTTCTGAGAGAGGAGGGTTGAGAGAAAGCAGATAGAGACAGTGATAGAGGTGTATAGATATATGCTCTAATTGGTCTGATATTGTGGAGAAAAACCTCATGCAGGAAGGACGATGCCTGTCGCACATAACTATCGGGTGACCTCTTAAGAAATCCTTAGCTCTGAAAATCTGAGTTAGTATAGGGCTAATAGAATTTTTTGGAGAGAATAAGACGAACATATAAATCTGAAAGCAATTGATCCTAGCAATTCGAGAAGTCACAAACAGAAACTTTACCTCCTTCTTTTAGTTAAATTAAAATTCTCTGAGAGGGACATGGGCATTTCAATACGCTTTGAGTTCTCTCAGCTTTTTTTCCTACTACTTCCTGCAATTAGATTCTACAAAAGGAAATGATTTACACGCTCATTAGGAAAATTTCTGCTGATTTACTTATGTCGATTAGTACTTGATTTTATTTGCACGTACCTGATATTAATTGTGTGAGGCTCACATGTCAATGCTACCATGATGGTCTATCAGAAAACTGGAAATTTCTTGAATTGAAACAAATACGTGTGTGTGTTTGTGGCAAGTTTTCTTTTTCTTTTTGAGTGAGTTCCTCAATTTACAAATATAAAAATATTGAGTTAGCAAAGAAGGGGTTAGATGAAAAACCTCTTCTTGTTATGAAATTTATCAATGAAATGAAGGTTGTACATGTAAATGTTTAATGACCAATTACCTTTTAACGCTATCAAGAAAACGATGATTTATGATAATAAGTCTATATTTCTAATTCAAGAATCTTTAACTAGAATGGTATAAGTTCAATTGAGGATGGGGACCAATCTCCATTGCACGATAGAAGTGGAGAATAGAGACGATGGATTATAGAGCTGGAATAATTTTATGTGCACTGACCACAAATTAAGAGAAAGTGAGCAGAAATGCATTGTTATTCATCTAGCAAACTCTTTCGGGTGGAAGGAATTAAATTTGCTCTTCTGAAAATACAAAAAACTAAGACCTGGACCTTCCCTTAAAGAATTTACACCTCCTTGGGCTAGAAGGCGTAAGACAGCGAATGCCTTGGGAGCAAACAATGAGGTAGAGTGATTTGGGCCACTGGGTAAGGAGGAATGAATTCATTTGTACAATTTAAATGTAGGGAAAGGGATTGTTAAATCTTGGTGGTCTGGGTGGGCTCGATGTATCTGGTATCCATTAAGATCCAAAATTTACTCGAACCTACAGATTAATTCTCCTGCAGGAACTGAGGCAAACCAATAGCAGCTGAAAGTTAATCAAGCACTGATCTCCCCAATCCTTCTAATCACAGCCAGCTGTGATTTCAAACTTTTGCACTGAGGTTTCCTGGGGCCGTTTTGCACAAGCCCTGGAGTGAGCACCCTCAACTTTTGAAGGGCAAGAAAGAAGTTAATAAAATAAAACTTAATGCCTTCAATCAAGGAACCGAAGAATAGGATCGGGTTGGCCCACAGCTTTTTCTAGATTCTCTTCCTTCTTTCCCAGCCACCAATCTCTGAAGGCATCTGATTCCCTCCCCCCGCCAAATGCTTGCTGAGAATCCTTTATTTAAAATATAATATGATTGGGAACGGTTTGGTGTTTGCCCATTGGGGAATCTCTACTTGTTTCATGAGAAGTGATTGTTTATAGTGCCTACAGAAATTTTTTAAAACTTCATGGATAACGATAATGGAATTTTGAGTTTTTATAATTAACGCCATCCAAAATAAGACCGATATTCAGAGCCTAAACTTAAAGAAGTCAAACATATTTTGGGAACATATATCTGAGCCCAGCCAGTTAGTAAACGTTAATTGAATACTTTACCAGCAAAGCCATAAAACGTGCAAGGCGCTTTCCATAAGGTGGTGGTATTGCAATTTTACATTTGGTTTATTGGTGTTATAAATAAACGATGATGTGACAGATAAAGTGGTGTGATTACCCAGCTAGCCCTCCTGTTGTCTATCCCCATCCATGAGCCCTGGCACCGACACCGCCTTTTTCTGAACCAATTCTCTTTCCCTGGGGTTTCTCTCTCCTGTAATTCAGTTCAAAAAAAACTTGGATCTTTCCTCTTTGTTGACAGAACCGTAAAACTACTTTGTATATGTGCTTTTCAAGTATTTTCAAACATTTCTGGATTTCTATCTCTTTCGGGGTTACCCTGTGTCATTTTTGGCACACTCATGAGTTGGGACTCTGGTGTAGACAGCAAAAATACAAATATCATGTATTGTCTATTGCCTTAAGCATTAGAAACCATATTTTGTCTGCTAGACTAAACTTCCTTGTATTATTAAAACATCTCAGAATCCACAAAAGCATCACTCAGACCAATACTGAGCCTCTTACACCCCCCACTGCAATTTAGGATTAAACTATAAAATAACATGAAAATAACATGAATAATCTGATGTCTAAGATAACCTATGATAAAAGGATAGAATAGAGATCACAAGCTTATTGATTATGTTAACACATCGGACTTCTCTGAGATCTGATGATTTGGGCACAAATGTTTAACCTCTATTTTTAAGTCACTGACTTACAGTGGTGATAACTAAAGGAATATACAAAGATCAAAAGAAGAGCATCAGTATCTGATTTAAAAATAAAGGGAAGATGCCGTTCATGTACAGTCATTTGAAAGAATTAGTTGGTCATGTAAAAATAATAAAGGATAGATCGAGGAGCCCATAAATCACCGAATATAAGGCAATTGATTAAGCTGAAATTACATGGAAGATATGACGCCAATAGAACCACATCAAAACCTCCTATCTCAAAGCTGCAAAATTTGTGGGGGCCATGGCAGGATGTGGGACCATTGGTCAGCCACAAATTCAGATCCTTGCCAATAGTTTGGAAAGTTCTCCAACACAAGAGAATTGAGAGGGAGGGCAAGATCCCACAGAAAACTTACTCCTGCTTTTCATTTGACGCAGACAGCAGTGGTAGGCAAAAGTGAGGGTTTGGCTGCACCTGTTTTTAATCAGACACGGCAGGCCTGACAGATAATGAGGGCACTGCCCCAAGAACCTTTGATCGCCACAACAAACAAACAAACAAAAAACCCTATAGAATCTCCAGATACTTCACACAGGCTATAAGTAGAGCAAAACGTAACCAAATACATTTTTTTAAAAAGCAGCATAAAACAGAACGCTCCGAGTCAAGATAAGAGATTGAACACCCATATTTGCCTCATATTCTTCCCCAAATCCCACTGAAATGACAATAACGCTATTTCAAAATAGTGACTCCGTGTTAATAGTAAGAACAAAGGATAAGGAGGGCCACTGATGATTAAAAAAATGGAACGCTTTTTTTAAAGAACGAGCAAGCACGTGGTGTAATTTAGATGGATAAACGAAGATAAAAGCGAAACCTGAAACTGAACCGATGCTCTGTTTCTTCAGGGCGCCTTAGAAGCTGGGGGCAAGGTGACATCGGTTAGCGCAGAGAATCCGACTGCACTGTGAGGCTATGGTAAGCACTAGAGCTCACTGGGAGACAGACCCCTGGGCTAGTCCCTTCCTCTCCTGCAGGAATCTGACGCAGGTGGCTCAGTTCCCAGCTGGAGCCCTGACAGCTCCTAACTAGGTAGAGTGGAGAGATTTGGGGAGATGGCCTGTTGCATGGATTCCCGTCTGGAAGAAATTCGAAGCAGAGAATGAGCTGGGTCTCTACTTCCCAACAGAACAGTAGGAAAAGTTTGTCATACAGAAGTAAGTTACCCCAAAGAAGCCTAATGCAGAGTGTATCCATTCCCTGCAGTGACTGTAGCAAATTACCACAAACTTAGTGGCTAAATACAACATGCATATATAATCTTACTGTTCTGAAGGGCAGATGCACTAAGTGGGTTTCACCAAGCTGAAACGTGGGTGTCAGCCGGCTGTGCTCTCCCTACAGGCTCTAAGAGAGCATCTGTCTCCTCGCCTTTTCTAGTTTCTGGAAGCTGACCGCATCCTTTGCTCATGGACCCTTCCTCCTTCTTCAAAGCCAGCAGCATAACATCTTCAAGTCTCTGACACTAAATATCTAGCCTTCCTCTCTGACTTACAGGGACTTTTGTGATTATATTGAGTCCTACTCAGATTATCCAGGAAAACCTTCCTATCTCAAGATATTTAACATAATCACACCTTCAGAGTCCATTTTGCCACGTCAGGTAACATATCTACAGGTTCCCAGGATTAGGACATGTGCATCTGTGTGTGTGTGTTGGGGCGGTGAAGGTGATGTGTGCATTGTTCCACCTGTGTGATGCTTAATCTCAACGTTTAGCAACTGCCTTAATTCTGTCTATACACTATAAATGGAAATCCGATTGTGAATAAGACTTTGAGATAAATGAGATTTATACATCGGTCAAGTTGCCAACGCAGACATCATAGCTCAACATTTACATGTTATTAGTTAATAATTTCAGAGCAAGAGCATTAAATTTATGTTGTAAAATGAATTAATGAATGTATTGAAGAGCTACTCAATGCCAGGAACAGAATGTACATTGGAGAAACAGAACTATCAGGTCTCAGTATCATGTAACTTGCATTCTGTTAGGGTAGACAAAGAAAAGAATTGAATTATTCATTTGCTCTTTCAGCAAATTTTTATGGAGTATCTTCTTTGTGTCAAGAGTTGTCCTAGCTGCCAGTATTTAACAGTTAGCAAAGCAGAGAAGTCCCTGTCCTCATCAATTTATGTTCTAGTATGGGGAGACAGACCTCTATTTTAATAGAGAAACAGATTATGTAACATACTAAATAGATTTCTATATATGCATAGACATAACTTCTAATATACCAGGTGACGATCAGTAACATGAAGGAAAAGAAATCAGTATAATAGGTGTGATTAACGTTACCATATAATTTATCAGCCCAATCTAGAAAATGTTATGAGTAATAGGAGATATTATTAATCATAATGAAATGACAGGGGCATAATCTGAGACTATCCCAGGCACATTGGAACGTATGTTTATTCCGATGGGTGTGCATGTGTGTAGTGTTTCAATAGCGTACTCAGAGAAGGTTTCACTGATTCACCGACATTTGAACTTCAGAGGATGAGAACCCTGTGGAAGTAAGAAAAATGCAGGCTATCAATAGTGCAACGCGCAGTCGTGAAAACAAGCTGCTTTTTTACACACAGAGATTGAAGGCTACTTTTAGTTAAGGTCAGAAAAAGCCTTACGAAAGAGGTGACATTTTTGTTCCATCTGAATGACAAGAAAAAAACAGCCATGCAAATATCAGGAAAAAAACTTCCACGAACTTCTACCTTCAGTTAAGGCTGATAAGCTCCTGTTAGACTACCTTTCCTACAGAGAACAACCATAAACTCTGGACAAAATACAAGAAACAATGACCTGAAGACACTGAAGAGGGACTAAGGCGAGGCCGAAATTAGTGGGACTTGATACTTGAAAAAGGGAATTGCTGTTGAAAGTTTTCTATATTTATTGCTTCTAGCCTGAAGGCATGCCCCATTCTGGGTCAAGGATGGGGGTGGGGTGCAGGATGATAGCTAAAACTTTTATAGAAAACCCATAATTCTGGCTTGAAGAACCAAAAGACAGAGTTGGGGTGTTTTATAAGAACTGAAGAATCCAAATGTAAACTAAATGAGCCGGGATTTAGAGCAATGGGTGGGATGCAAAAAACCTGAAAAGATAACGAACTTGTTCTTAGTACTGAGAATATTGTTCCTTCCTTCTCTTTTTCTCTCATCGAAGAATAGAAACTATAGGTCGCCCAGATAAAGATCACCATTCCTGGGCTTTCTGTAATCATTTGTGGTCATGGTACTTATTTATGATTAATAGGGTATACATAGGAGTAGTATGACAATGTTGAAAAGTGTCCTTAAGGAGCCATGCAACCCTTCCAACCTCCGTCTCTTCTTGCCGGTGAAGAGTGAGTAGAATGAGCAGCCATATTTGAGCATGAATCAATCTGCCTACCACTGGATTCTATTTATGTAAGAAAAATACACTTCCATTTGTTATTCTGCTACGATTTGGGGCTCATTACTACTCACACACAGAATCTCTCATACACTTCTCATTCTCCAGTTATTCCCATGTGTGCTTTTATTAAATGAATTATAAATGCTCAGGACAAAATGATTATCATTATTATTGTTGTTATTAATGATATTTTCCTCCAAACAGCATCATGGCTCTGAAAATGCCATGTTCCAGAGAGCCTTAAGGTTCTACAAAAGATGCTGCAGTGATTCAGCAAACACGTGAGTCAGCATTTTTTAACATGCATGATTTACACGTTAACAGCCTTTAATGCTGCTACAAACACAAAATTTACATACAATATGTTTGCACTTTGGAGACAAATTTTGCGCAGTAAATTGAACATATCATGGTGAAAATCTCATAAGATATCTCTGTTATGTGTTGAAATTGTAGAGTAGTGATTTAAAACTGTTACCATATATGCTTTTGTTTAATAAATCAAGGTTTCCTGAATATTATACAACCAAATAAAAAAAATGAGAATAGTAGATTTGTATATAAGTAAAATTGCCACTATCATCTAAAGCTATGATTTCATAAATGCCCCTGTTGATCGAAGTAATTCGTAGTTCTCATTGAATAATTCAGTAATAATTAGGTTATAAACATTAAATTTGTAAAATAAATATACTAACAAAATACTTGTTTCATGTATTAGGATTCATGTAAGATTATATGTAAAATATTTCTCTATGAAGAATTTGAAAATCATGAAGCTAGCATAGAATAACTCTTAAACATTTATTCAATTTTCATTTGATAAAAAATTCTAGAAGATTAACTTTGCTTTTTAAGAGAAAAATTTTTTTCTTTAATGTTGTGACATGTTTTCTTTACTGTTGAAACATAACGTGTATTCACACGATATGTTTATATGTTAAATTTCAAAAGTTAACTTCTTTTAAATCCACTCAAAATGAATAGAAGAGTCGGGTGTACATGTAGATGTAAATATATTAAATCATGTTGATTATGCCAAATCTATAAAATACGGGGTAGTTATATTACATTACTTGTAACATGAATAAAGAGTAATTTGGATGATTTGGTTAACCTACTAAACATACAATATCTGTCTGCAAATTTTTCTAAAAAGTTGCCAAAACCTAGTTATGTCATGTTTGGAATCCTGTAATTATCTCTCGATTCCCTTTCAGATGGCCTCTGGCTACATGCTTCACAATGATCGTCTCTATTTTGCACAAATGCTCCTTAATATTAGCCAAATCATTTTTTTCTCTTCACATCAAAATCTGAAAGAAATCAGGGTTATCAATAGTGAATCATCATCTCGATGAAATTGATTGACTTGTCTCTTGATGGCTAACAAAGTCCTTTTTAAATTGTTGGCAACTAGCTGAGTTTTTAGTAAAGGAGAGTTGAAGTCATTACCCTAAATTACTTCCTCTTGGAAATGCTACAGCATTCTATTGTATATCATTTAAATCATACTCTGCAGCTGTGAGCATATTATAGTTAACAATGCAAAGTCATAACCAAGCTATACACTCTATTTTCTCACTGATGATGTATCTGAGCTTTAGTTGAGAAGGGGGCGATAGCGCTTCCTTATGAATTCACTCCAGGAAGATCCAATTTCTCCAATGTGCCTTTCGCTTCCTTCTGATCTAGTCAATGCAATGCTGACCTTCTGTCATCAGACTTTCCCTGAGACTGGAGAGAAAGCAGGGTACCCAATGACAACAAAAGAACAAACTCATCTCACAAAAAGTCCATATTAAAATTGTGATTGGAGTGTGATCATATCTCAGTGATTCTGAGAGTGAGAACAGAGAATAAGCAGCCAAATTCCACTAAAATATGAAAAAAAAAAGACACCTTAATGCTTCTCTAGTGAAATGCAGCCAGAGAACTGTGCAGTTCAGCCCCAAAGAAGATTGTCTATAGTGATCTATGAAGATTAAACCTCCCGATTCTGTCCATTGGAAAAAGATTTATATACATATATGTATAAACATACATTTAAGCATCCTTAAAATGTAAAACATCTTGCTTACACACACACACACACACACACACACACACACATATATATGTTTCTGTTCATGTTGAGGTTCTTGCCTGCCTGATCATTCTTTTAATATGTAAGAAAGCTATGGAATAAGCAAAGTACAAAACTAGAAAGAGAGTTTGAAAAGTGTTACATTTAGAAAGTATAAGATTTTGGTGTGTTTGACTAAAACCTACTTGTAATGAAAAACCAATGACAATTTTTAATGATAAATGTTTTGTTTTGGAAATTCCAGTCACCTGTCAATTTTGGTCATTCTGGTCATTGGTCCCAAGATGTGGAAAACTGAGCAAACTCAAAGTTTGTATTGACATGCCTTCTTTGCTCATCAAAGGTCCATACATTAGGACAAAATGACAACACAATACTTGAGTGTACAGGACAATTAACAGCCAGATTTCAGATCTTTTTATTCAGATGTGCTTTCAGGGCACTTTACTTGACTTTTGGCACTTTAGAGAAAAGAAAAAGAAAAGAAACTTTTTTGTATTTGTTTAATGGAAGACATAAACAATAAAATCCAAAATGTTTTTTTTTTTTAATTTTTCTGATCCTCAGGTTATTTAGGCTAATATATGAATCGGTCTGTAACGTCAAACAAATTAACATAGTGTTTTACTGAAATGTACACAGTTTGATTATTATAGGGCATGAATATAAAATTCAAATCTAACAAAACGTTTTTGTATAATCTCTAGTGGACATTGGTTGGTTAATTATTTCATGATCATGGTTATTTGTGATATGGGGAAACCATTTAAAATTAAAAAATGCTCAATGTAGATGTAATTGCATTGCATTTAAGCCATATAATACTATTTTAAAGTGTTGGTGAGAAATGGAAAAACTTTGAAGGTAAATGGAAGCTGATTATGACTCTTTATCTTATAAACACATTGTATTTATTAAGTCCCCATGGTTCTCTTAAGCGTAACTAAAAGGGGATTATAGGTTTTTTTTCCCCCATGCTACCGAAGTAATTTCTGCTTTATACCAGAATGCAGTTACTTTAGGTGATAAACAAATGGAGTTCATAAGCTGAAAAAGCAAATACATTCTTAAAGAATCACCCTACGTATAGTATAAGATGAATGTTTTAAGTGAGTGGTCTATATTCCAGGGTTGCCAAGATATGCTTTTAATTGTTTTTTAAAAAATTATTTTCCGTCAGAATGAAAAATCTACTTCCATTTATTTCAGGAGACTGGAAGACAATGGAGCAGAAGGAAAAGTTTAATGCCGGCACTGCAGTGTCTTGGAGCTAATCATTCGTTTGTCACCAAACACACACATGTAGCAGCGAAACATCCTTAAAATGTAAAACATCTTGCTTTTTTTAATAACCCCTCGTGGTATGTTTTTACTTTAGCAATAATTGTATTTTCTTTTTTGCACATTTTATTTAACAACATTGCAGTGCCAGATAATCGGTTCCATGTGTTCAGAGCACTAGCAAAGTGCCTAACGGAGAAACAATTAACTTTATTGGGCTCCTGTTATTGGCAGACGCAGCCTTACACCCTCTTGTTCATGGGGCAGAGCCACATATGAGCTGCAAAGAATTTGGTATCCTAAGTAATCACCCAGCAACCTGAATTGAGAGCCAAGTTGTCATTAAAAAAATCACGATCGTGAACGAGAAACAGAAGTTAAAGTCCACGACAAGATCGGAAGGTAAAGTTCACTTTCGTTACAAAAAGGGCAATGGTTCGTCCAGGGTCTGTAGCCAACGGTTGATGAGCCAGCGTAGATTTTTGCAAAAGAAGAACATGCAAATAACAGCACTTGAGTTACAGACGTTGAAACAATGGCTAAATGCAGTTAAATGCAAGGAGTAACATAGTTAGGTTTTATCAAACATTAACACTTGTACTGGAGAGTCCATAAAATTCTAATTGCCCTCTTCTGCAGAAAGCAGCCCCAAGAGGTTCTTTATGTACAAAGCAGCTCTGACTCATGCCGGGAGTGCTGTGAGGAAAAAAAAAAAAAAAAACCTGCTAGCATTACTGCCATCGATGAGTCCAGGGAATGGTACCCAAGTCACAGTAACACTTGTACTGGAGAGTCCATAAAATT
Organism: Pteropus vampyrus; assembly: GCF_000151845.1. Lineage (NCBI taxonomy): Eukaryota > Metazoa > Chordata > Mammalia > Chiroptera > Pteropodidae > Pteropus > Pteropus vampyrus. The sequence continues at coordinate 1,572,878 of NW_011888950.1, forward strand.
CTAATTGCCCTCTTCTGCAGAAAGCAGCCCCAAGAGGTTCTTTATGTACAAAGCAGCTCTGACTC
>NW_011888950.1:1573157-1578499 GCF_000151845.1 Pteropus vampyrus
TCTTTATGTACAAAGCAGCTCTGACTCATGCCGGGAGTGCTGTGAGGAAAAAAAAAAAAAAAACCTGCTAGCATTACTGCCATCGATGAGTCCAGGGAATGGTACCCAAGTCACAGTAACGGTGACTAGGTTGGGCATGTGGAAACACAACCACCTCTGCAGTGACTCAGCCCAAAACTCTACGTTGCAGTGGACAAAATGATGTGAACAAATTCCCTCTTGGGAGAAGTGAACGTGGGAGACATACTCAAGGAGGGACTATCACTTGGCCTCAGATAATACCCTAAATAAATCTGAGCTGTGGGTCTGGCCCTCCATGAAGCACATGCTACATCCCAGACCTGGAAGAGCCAGCACCCGGAGAGCGTGGTCACCTGCCCTTCTGTGTATCCTTGTAACAAACTCCCTTGGTTGGACATAAGCTGTACAGCTCTTTTCTTTCAGGGCTACTTAATACACATCATGTTTTCAACGCAGCCATCAGATCTTAGAAGAGAAGAAGACTTCAAAGAGAAAGACTATTAATGAATGGAATGGATGTTAATGAATTGGAAGGAATAAAACTGTAGAGTCTGAAGACAAGAAACGGTCGGAGAAAGTGTCACTGATAACATGTCGCTCTTGTGAATCCTTAGCAGTTGTAAGCAGTGCAAAACACAAAGAGACTCCAGAAAGTTTGGATGGCTAAGAAGAGATTGGCACGTAAAAGAGGAATAAGGGGCTGGGAAAGACGCATTTCTTTATACTTTTGTTCTGAGTAGTTCCTCTTGAAGAGCATGACCAGAAAAGCACCACTGGTGCATAATCTAGATCACATTTTTTAAATCGTGGAAAACCATTTTATTTTTTGAAATGACACTTGTAATCTATACTAGTATTTATGAAAGTAGGACCCCCACTGAACTGATATGTTGGGACGTGATTCAAAGATTATTGCTGTTAAAAACAAATGTAACATTCTTTTCCTATGTTAAGAAAAACAAACGATCGATTTTCACGAATTAGTCTTGAATAGTTGAATAGTTTCTACTTACCTGTGTTAGAATCAAATGTGTTGGAATCACACTTGCAGTATGTAACTTTTTACCATATCGGTATTCCAGAATATTCCACCAATGAGAATTTCAAGTAGTAGCAAGCATAGGGGAATGAGGCCCAGATTGTCCCTTGACTGAGACCCTATTGAGAGGAATATAGTTGGCAGATAGCCTGTGGCTGCCACATGTGAGGGATGCAGGCCACGCCCCCTCTGGGCTCATGTCAATGGCATGGTTGGCTATTAAGGCTCAAGATTCCTTTCAAATTCATGATTCTTCTATTCTTCTTTTTTCCTTCAAAGGTATTTCTTCACTAGAATTTTTATATCTCCTTTCATATGGACATTTGTTTCTTAGAGGATTCATATTGATACTCTGATACTCAGATACTCTATATTTTAATTTTAAGAATTATCCATCTGCAACACAGGTAAAAAAAAAAACATGATATCTGTACTATCAGTAAACTATCACTTGGAAACATTGAAAAAAACTAATGTCACGAATAAGCTCAGATGGATTGGTATAGACTAATTTATAACTCGTAAAGAAAATGTTTTAGAAGAAATATAGAGAATTATATGTTTGGAACTGCTGGGCTGGAAACACATAGAAAGATCTAGAGTACACAATTTAAGTAAGATGGTCCCTGTCATATACAGAAATATACATAACTTTCCCACCTCAGCACTCTCCTGACAAGTAACTCTTCCTTGTTTATGTGTTACCTTCTATTAATGAAAATAATCATGTGCTTTATATGCTATCCATGTTTTCGAACATCATCATAGTCAGAGCTACACCTGAACTATAACTGCGCACTCAGACGTAGCCTGGTTTACGAGCAATGAGGTTCACTTTCAGATGTTTGCCACCCATCCCTGCTGTGATGCAGTCACTCAAGTAGTTACGATGCTGTGTTCAGAAACCACTCGAAGTGGTTGAAGCTTTTCCCCGGTCACCTTTCGGCATTCCCTTCTTTCAGCTACTAATAGAACTGGTTTCTGAAAGCAGGTCTCATTGAGCCTAACCTCTCTCTCCAACGACTTCACCCTCTATCTGGAAAAACGATCTTACTCAGGCCTCTGTGATCCTTTAAACAAGCTAAACATGTACGGATCTGTCTCAAAATGAAGTGCCGAAACTAATTAAGCAAAAAACATTCTCAAATTCTCTTGGTCTTCTCTTCCAACCACCCAGAAGACATTTGGATTTTTTTAGCAGCTCCACGAAAACCAGACTCTTTTCTTGTTCTCAGGGTCATGTGAGAAGGGAAATTGATTTCATATTATATTTTGCACTTCATCGGTTTTGCCTCCCCTGTTGAGAGACCCTGTTAGAACTAAACAAAAGACATCACTTTTATGAAGTGCCTATAACTCTCTGTCTTTGTCGGGTTATAGAAAAGTCTGCCGGTTGTGGACAGCTCGAATTCAAAGTGCTCAGTGAAGCTTGCCCGGTAGAGGCCAGCTCAGTAAATCATATCTGACAGCCTTTTGTTAGAGAACTTTTTCAGCTTGCTCTGAATCCTTCTGTACGGGCCCTAGTATACAACCCCCTGCCCGCCGTACCCATCGCTATTGGAACCCGTGCTGAATTCACGCGTGATGATTGTAGCGTACTTGCCAGCACCGACCAGCCAGCCTAGTTATGGACCCCACTTTTTGAAAATAACTGAGAGAGCCTCTCAAGTCTTTTCTTTGGATTTGCACTGCATCGATGATATCATTGTAATTACTTCTGGCATCTTGCTGATAATGAGTTCAATAAATGAAAGGAGAGAAACTCAAAAGGCGCTGCTTTCTGGGCCCTATTTCCACTAACTAATTTTTTTTAAAATTTTAAAATCAATTTGTACTTTTCAAATAGAGTTGACATTCAATATTATTTTATATTAGTTTCAGGTGTATAGCGCAGTGGTTAGACATTTGTATCATTTACAAAGTGATCCCCCTGATTAGTCTAGTATCCACCTAGTTCTATACATGGTTATTATAATATTATTGACTACATTCCCTATGCTGTACTGTACATCCCCATGACGGTTTTGTAACGACTAGTTTGTGCTTTTTAATCCCTTCCCCGTTTCCACTCAGCTCCCCAAAGCCCCTCCCGTCTGACAATCATCAGTGTGTTCTCTGCACCTATGAGTCTGTTTCTGTTTTGTTTGTTCATTTTGTTCTTTGGATTCACAGAGGTCCACTAACTTTTGAGAGAAATAAAATGTGCGAAAAATAATGCGTGCCCTTTTAAAGACCAGGAAATCATTTCACCATAGCTACTTTTCTAACTCTCAAGAGATAAAATTGTCAGTGACTCAAGTTAAAGTACCACCCTCTATTCTTCCCTAGGATGAGAAATGAAAATTGTCTCCTTCGATATCATTTTTTTGTGAAGACAGTGACGTTATTTCCACCCGGATATTTGGGGTAATAGAGTTAAGGTCACTCTCAGATTCTTGTCCTTCCCCCAGTCCTAATTCTCACCCTTGACTTCTGTTCGCATAGGAATGTTTGTACCTGCCAGATTGCTTTTCTATTTTCCATTTCACTGATAGCATCTTTGCAGTATGGAAAGCTGTGCCCCCAATGCCTACATATTCCCATACAAGTCATTTTCATCTGACTTTATGTTAACAAGGAACTTTAATCTCAATATTTATGTAGTTTTCGCACAGCCAAAGCCTTCAGAAACAACCGACATTTTCATATTTCATATGTACATACAACTGTGAAATAGTTTAACTTGGTTTTTTCCCAAAGAGCCATTTAAGAAAAAAAAAAAAAAATTTAAAGAATGGAAATTGTAAACCCTGTGATCTTAGACCAATGTGGTAAAGATATTTCAGACAGTTTCTCTAAAACATTATGCTCTTGTTGGAGAAAAACCATCAATATAGATGAAAGTTACATGGTAATATTATAAGGTGATTAGTTCTTAGTGGACAGGAGAGCAATGGACATAATCCATGAGGTTAGTTTCCTGTGCTGATGGCTCAAGGTCTGTATCAAAAAATCCTAATGCTGTAGTTTATCTCTTCTTTTAGTTTTTTATGTAATAAAAGTTGTAACAGTAAAATTGTACGGAAGCCAAAAACATGCATAACAGATTGCTCTATCTCCAGTTGGCTAGGAGCGAATCACTTTAGAGTGTCATTTTTGAAGTCACGGACTCCTGCGTAAATGGTTATTTAGGTACAGACTTCGGAGGAAAACCGAGAGTGTCACTGAGGCAATTACCTCTAAAATTCAGGCAGAGAAATACGGTTATGAAGGAAAAATGAGTAGTTGAGTTTTGCTTCTATTTTTTCTTAAATCGTTCATTCTTGCTGTCTCCATTAATTTGATAACATGGAAAGTACTTACTTTCTTTTTCACTGCTAACAGTAATTGCATATCAGGACCTGAATTAGGACCACTTCTCTGCAATCAAAATCACCACCAAAAATCAGGCCCCCAAATGGCCTGCAGCCAAAATAAAAGCGTTGGTACTCAAATGGAAATTTTAAAATCCTAAATCTACACTTCACGTGGCTGCCATTGGGCAAGCCCCTTATTAACTTCTTTATGCTTTGTGAGACTTAAAAATCATACCCGGCCCTCCTAACTCACAGGGTTGTTACTGTAATCGAATGAGATAAACAACATGGAGATCGTTTGTTATGTGCCATGTAACTATCCCCTGATACGTTGATAGAAAATACATTTTGGATGGTCCGATATCATAAATAACCCCTGAACATTTATTTTTAAGCTACAGTAATGCTCTCTCCATCTCTAGTAATACTTTGTAATTTTAATAGTCAAAGGGAACAAGAACTTTGAAATGCTGTGTACTGTGCTATAAATAAAATATGTTGAACGGTTGTTTAAAAGCATCACATGGACCAAATTCTTCCTGCTGTTTGTTTTGGTAAATACAGTTTTACTGAACTAGAGTTAGCCTATTCATTTACATATCGTTTATAACTGATTTCTCGCTGTAAGAGCAGAGTTGAATAGTTGCGACAGAGACCATATGGCTCGCAAAGCCAAAACTGCTATTTAGTCCTTTACAGAAAATTTTGGCCAATTCTTGGCTTAAAGGGACAACATAGGAACAAAACTGTTCCATTGGAAATACCCTTTGCATCTATCAAATATAAGTGTAGATTTGTACATTACAAGTCTCGCAAAGGCTATTGGGATTTGGTGAAAAAGCATATGATGTTACACACCGGAAAAAAAATGTGTTTGCCTGAAAATGCGTACCTTGTCTGACTACAAATTTGGTAGCATTCAATGGCTTAAATATGCTGACGCCTAG
>NW_011888950.1:1578549-1603330 GCF_000151845.1 Pteropus vampyrus
TTGGTAAATACAGTTTTACTGAACCAGAGTTAGCCTATTCATTTACATATCGTTTATAACTGATTTCTCGCTGTAAGAGCAGAGTTGAATAGTTGCGACAGAGACCATATGGCTCGCAAAGCCAAAACTGCTATTTAGTCCTTTACAGAAAATTTTGGCCAATTCTTGGCTTAAAGGGACAACATAGGAACAAAACTGTTCCATTGGAAATACCCTTTGCATCTATCAAATATAAGTGTAGATTTGTACATTACAAGTCTCGCAAAGGCTATTGGGATTTGGTGAAAAAGCATATGATGTTACACACCGGAAAAAAAATGTGTTTGCCTGAAAATGCGTACCTTGTCTGACTACAAATTTGGTAGCATTCAATGGCTTAAATATGCTGACGCCTAGCCAGAATGATTCCATGGTGATGGGGAAGGCAGTCCTTGCTTCACAAATGAAACCAATTGCAGCTGTCATCCACTGTCACTTCCATTTAATTATTAAAATAAAGACAATTGGTTTTGAACGCACAGAACATCGGAGATTTGAAGATAATTATTATGAAATAATTCTGCCTAGAAAACTAGTAACAGTACATGATTTTTATTGTGTGCCTGTCAGTGTAAAAACCTGACTGTCAAGCCCACTTTAAACATGGATATAAATAATAGGAGGTTTTCTTGTGCTTTTGAACTGGTAAACTGAAACAAGTAACAAACACACACCTGCAGAGGAGGGAGCCAATAACCTTTATGTGCCACACGGAAACACTCTTTCTTTAAGTGAAAAACTCATGACCAAAATGAGGGAGCGTTGATAGGGGTAGAATTCTGTATAGTTATTTCCATGATGAAGACTAGCATCCTTGGCTTTCTCTTCTCGGCACAGATGTCCATCTGCATCCCATCTGATCTGAATAGCCAGCTCTCTTGGCTCACATCTCTTTATCTCAACTGTGTGCTCTTTCTCTGGGCCAAACTCCAGTGTCACAGATGTATGAAGAGGGAGAAAGCAAAGAGAATGTAAGGGATGGAAAAGTCTGAGCTCAAATTTATCAACAGGGCCTTATGGGTACTGTTTATTTCCCTAAACTCCCACCTGTGCTGTTGTAAGTCTAATGGCCAGACAGATTTGGCAACAAATCTCCATTCTGTGAAAGAAATTTTTAGGAATTTATGCCTTACGAAATAAGCCTTATAAATGTTGAACATGGGATAAAACATTCACAGATGCTTTATTTATTGACTTAGCTTGTGTAGAAATGGGGAACATGATTCAGCATTCAATTTGCCACAAAGGAAATCTGAAAAACGGATCAAATCAATAGAATCTTACTTTTCACGCCACCTCTCAAATCTAATCCTGTGTGGCATCAACGAAGCATTTTATTTCTTCTGTCTTAGAGGGTAGACTCTGGCAACTGGCTTATTAGTTAACACTTACACATTTTCACATTTTCAGTCTCAACTCTGGAATCGTGGCACAAAAGCGGTCATAGACGATATGAATAGGTATGGCTCTGTTCCAATCAAGCTCTACACAAACGGTCAGCAGGCAGGATTTGGCTCACAGGCCATAGCTTGATGATCCTTGGTGTCCCAGACTGTGCGTTTTTGAGGACAGTGTATTTCCCTTGTAATTGTTTTTTCCGTCCAGCAATATTGTCCTTCAGCCTGAAGAAATCCTTTCAATCTTCTTAAAATATTACTGGCAATTAATTCTCTCAGCTTTTGTTTGACTGGCATTGTCTTTATTTCTCCATCCTTTTTGAAGAATGTTTTCCCCGAATTTAGAATTCTAGGTCGACATTTTTTCCCATCACTTGAAAGGGATTGTCTGATTGTTTCTAGCATCCATTGATGAGAAATTGGTTGATTTCATGTAATTGTTCCCCGACGTATAATCTCTTTTTTGCCTTTGGCGGATTCTAAAATTTATCTTCATCTTTGCTTTTCAGCTAACTAAATATACAGTTACATGCTACCATACCAAAAAAATTTTAACACAAGCAAATCGATGGGGGAGAAGGCTCTCTGGAGTTTGGCCCAGACACCATGTGTGTGTCGGGGGGGGGGTGGGCGGGAGGGGGTGATTTACCTTTCCCCTCTTAGTTCTTCTGATAACTAAAATTATATAGGACAGGTTCACAGAAGAAAATAACTAAATCTAATTGCATATGTATGGATGGCAGTTCCATAAGAATATGGGGCCCTAGTACAAATTGGGCACATGGGGCTCTTACTTGCCACTTTGAGCTAAGGAGAAAGGGGAGATTGTGGTTTGGGAATTCAAAAGGGAGGAAGATGATTCACATGAAGATGAAAAAGCAAATGTTTGGTAAACAAATGTTTGCTGGACCATCTTTATCAATAAGACAGAGGCCTGGGATTAAAGAGGCCTTGCTGGGTTCCTCCCTGTCTATCACACACTAGTTCTTATTAAACTATGGCTGTCTATGATGACAGCTCCCCCTCCCCCAGCAGATCTTCTATTTAAATTTTTAGGCAGTTAGGGGGAAGGTCAAAGATTCTTCCTAAGTCTCTCTCTTTTTTTTTTAATAGCCATCTTAAAGTAATCAATACTCCAAAAGCATATTTTGAGGTGGCATATTCTGCTCCCCTTCAGTACAACCATTATCAACAGTCAATATGAACCAGCCAGGAAAACAAAGAAGGGTTTAATTAAAATATTTATATTAAAAATACTTTCTTATTTTTGAAAAGTTTGTTTTATCTGCTCTCATGAGATAATGGTTCAGCTTAAATTATGCTGTTAATGGTAGGGCACATTAATTTTATGATTCTGAAATTTCCAAGATGTTTATGTCTATGAGATTTATCTATTACATCTATGAAAACAGAAAGACTCATTCAGCATCAAAATAAAAATCCCTAAATCACATTTAAAATACATAGGATCCTTCAGATAAATTGTCAGATAGATGCTGGCTCACGTTGTTACATCAAATTTTCAGCTGTTTGTTTGCTTAGGGCACGGTTATCATTGTATCTGTCAGTAGGACCCATGTAAAACGGATTTAAATGTAATACAATAAAAATGACATGGGATGCTACAGCATTTGAAAATGAGTTCTAAATTATTGGATGAAAACTTCCATTCTTTTAACAGACAAAGACATAGGTTCAAATGCCTAACGGGAACATATAAGGGCAGTATAAGATTTTTCCTGCTGCGCGTGAATATAAGCCCACTTTTTTTTGTACTGAAAATAAAATAGAGATGGCTAAGCTTTCGAGTCATACATCTAGGAATTTATTCTTACCAGGTCTATGATTTCAATTGGCAATACCCTCTTATTAATAACAACGATGATAATTGTATCTATCTAATTTTTATTTTGTGTACTTACTGTCGGTCAGGCGCTCAGCTAAGCTCTTCACAGGTGTGTGCTCACTGGGTAAGCATGTCTTTCAATTCTCACAATAATTGAAAGAGGCACATAGTACTATTTTAACAGTTTTCAAGGAAAGAAACACAATATAAAACAAACAGAATAAATTAAATTTAAATTGAGTAAGTTAGTTGAACTGAGGCAAAAATCAACCACGACCTAAGTCCATAGTTTTAATCATATGTTATATTTCCTCCTCATGTATCAGAGAGTTTTCAATACTGACAAATTAGAAATAGCTTCTCCAAGAAACAGAGCTGGAGATGGTGGGTCAATACAAATAATTCCATCATTCAGCCTAATACAATCTAGTCAGCATATAAAAAGCCCTGTTGAGAAGTATTGCGTTAGAGAGGTTGCAATTCAAATGAAAGTATTATGGTTTCATCTCATGGTCAGTAGTATGAGGTTCTGTTATTCAACATGCAACAGGCCAGTTGCATATGTTTTTACAGAGTTAAGCGGTTCACATGCGTCCTATACGTGTGCATTTGTACGTGTGTCGGAGCAGGGCAAGGGGCTTCTTTTTTTTCCCCTTTCTCTTCCTCTTTATTTTCTCCAGGCAAGAGTCTGATGCCAAACTTATTTATAAAGTTCAGCTTTGGGGTCGTGAGAATTGTGCTGCATACAACCGACAGTTCCTGAGGACCATGAAGTTTTTATGCTCGTCTTTCTCTTTCTTTAGTCTCATGTATCATAATCTCTTGTTCTTGACCTGCCCCAACTATTATTTAGAAACATATAGGGGAGTCAGGACACAGACAGTGAGAAATCCAGCTTATGACTTGAGTTTTACTGCTGGGATACATTTGACAATATTTTGGTGAGTTTTTGCCGCAATGGGATCTATTCAAGCCGTCTGAGGATGGTCTCCCTTTGCGCTAGCTAAATCTCTGGAGATAAAAATTATAGGAGTTTTGGAGGAGAGATGCGGCTATTCTGAGATTTTCCTGTAATCGAACAAAGGAGAGTAACGAGAAGGAGATAACTTCATTCTGTTGAATACGATTTTCTGTTTTCTGTCAGACATGGTTCAGACACGTGTCAATTCATTTGTGGTTTTACTTGACAACCTTAAAAATAAAAGAATAAAGAAATCGCCATGGAAAGAATGCTGAATACAGGACAAAGATCTAGAAAAAGCATTTCTTAATTAGAGGTCAAAAACAGTCCAGGCCACAATTTCCGGCAGTGGGTATATTATATTCTTGGATAATTAGTGACTTCAGGGTACCAACTAGTTTCAGCAGTAAAAATGAGAAAAAATATATAGAGATAATTTTCAACTTACAAACAAGCTGTTTGGGATTTGTTGTTATGTCAATTGCTTGAAACTCAGAACACGTTTTCCCTACGGAAACAATGATATAAATTGTGGTTAGGTTCTTAAGAGAGTCAACAAAAAGTCTGTTTGACTAATGATGATTTGAAACATTGGACAAATGGCATTTACCCTAGGTCCAGGTCTTGGCGACAAGGGACCCAGGAGAACCACCGGCTGGAGGAATAGCGGAAAGAGACTTCTCTCTGGTGGTCCAATACGGAACCATCGAGTACAAAACATAGATATTGCAAAATGGCAATTGTTGGTGGCTTTTTCTTTTAACAATAAAAGGTATTTATTGTGTTTGGAAGTTTTGTAAAAGAAGCGACTTTAGTATCACCATAAAATCTCAAATCAGGAATAACCACTATTAATAAGTTTGTGAATGAGCGAAGAAGATGATTGCGAACAAAATTGATGGAACAAATTCTCTCTCTCTCTCTCTCTCTCTCTCTCTCTCTCCCCCCCGACCCCCGCTACCCCTTCCCCTCCTACCCTCTCTCTGCATATGAAAAACTGAAAAACTCTGGAAAGATATAAATACATTTTTACTTATATAAGTTGTGTTTGCTAAAAGAGTTGTCTGCGATATCTATGATGCTTTTCTTGGGACAAGGGCTTCCAATTAAACTTGCCAGATACTAGAGTATCTGCTCGTTAAACCTTTCGATATGTATTGCCAGCGGGCCCTTGAAAAAGTGCAAGAAGTCTGAAGTGAGTGTGTCTTCAGCACCAGTTCATCTTCGCTTCCTAAAGGCACCCTTCCCTCCCCTTTTTTTTCTCCCATCTGAAAGAACTTGGCACATTCTAGACTGTGTAAACCTCTCTACTACACCTGCACTGTAATATTTTATTACTCTCTTATATTATTACTCACCCTATTGCATTATTACTCAGAGTTCTCCTTATCCAAATTACCACCAGTTTTCCAAAAATTGCATCTCCATATTTATAAAAATCTCCCACATAAGTGTATCTACGTTGCTGAGAAAAGATTTGTTTTCATAGTAAATACATATCCTGAGGAGCAAATGTTTTCTACAGTTTGCTTTATCTACTATTCAAGGTGAAGAAAGGGCCTATTTCAAAAGAACGCTTAAAATAATGGATTTCTAAGTACAGAGTGGCTGAAGATGATGCATTACACTGAGGAAAATTCTTATCAATAGCCTGAATAATATTGATATGTTTGACTTAGCCCATGTGTAAGACACAATCAAGTATGCTAATGACTTAGGTTAAAGGGCTTCATTCAGGATTATTTAAAATACATTAGAAGAATAGACACAAAAGTCAACTGTAACACATCCATGGGAAGAAATAAACACTCATAAGCATACTACAGGTAAAACATGTTAACGGCATGCAGAATGATGGTGACGCAGTGTTTAAAGAAGCCTAAGATATAAAAGTTTATATCTTCACAAATTTGTTAAAATCGGACTCATCTATCCAATGGCAAATATTTTGTTACTGATTGTAAATAGCAACTTAAATTTTCCATTTTGCTTGTTGCTTCACAATGAGTGTATACAGCTCTCAAAACCTGAGTTATGAAATATTTTAATAGTAAAATCCTATGGTCAAAAGTCAATAATAAACTCTCTGAGCCTAGATTTAAGGATTTTTTGGTTCGTGGAAAACCAACTTCAGGAAAACGCAAATTCGAAGAGCGTTGGTGGATCCGTAAAGAAACAGCATCTCTCTTTCTGCCTTTGCCATTTCCCCATCCTTCAATAGTGCAGGTGCTCCGTTCTGTCCCCATCTCCCTATTGCCTAAATAAAAATAAATGAATAAAGTCACACAGGCTCCTTGTCGTCGCCATGCTCAGCAACAAGCATTTCAACTGGGGTTTATGAGGTAATAAATTATTGTTCCCTGTCCTGGCAAGTAGCTTTTTTTGAAAGGCTACATCCGGTGTTTGGGGCACCAGCTTTTATTATGCATTTCATATTGAAACCAAGGTCAAATTAATTGACCTTATCTATGTGAAAAACCAGCTGGTTGCCTAGAGAAATAAAATCTTTTACAGAGACTTTAGGGCAAGTAAACAAGAGGAAAACTCAATCCGATGGCAGCTGGAACTCCAATTAGAAAGAAAGTAAATTTGGAGGAATTTAATTTTTGAATAATCAATTGAGAATCAATAACAATTCTGTTTTGTTTAAGGAGTAGAGCCACCGAGATTCCGAAAGTCATCCGCATCTTCACACGTATTTCTCGTATTTCTTCACATATTACAAGTTTGTGAGATCGAGGCAGAGAAGACATAAGACATGTATTTTGTGGACTCTGAGGACAAATATAGCAACCCTTTCAATGGGAATAACTAAACCATCGGAGTCTGAAAGAAATCATTTAGGCTTAAAAGAATAAAGTTTAGAAAAAACATTTTCTTTCCCCCAAAGAAATGCAAAATAGCTACTCTATGCTTTCTGAATTTTTTATTATATATATATCACCACAAAGGCTGCAAAATATAATATAGTGGCTTAATAGACTAAAAGAGAAGGTTATTTTATTTTTCTAAAACATCTGTTTCTCCATTTTCTCATCTGGCATATAATAATTCTCGTATCTCATAATGTTTGAAAGAATCAAATCAGACAATGTAAATAAATATCTTAGTGCTTAAGGTCTGGCAATAAGCAATAAAAATGTTGGAGTTTTACATTACTTTTAAAAAGAGGTGCGATAATTATTGCCACGTTCACTCAGAACAACAAAATGTAATTTGTCTCCACCAGGAACAGGCAAAAATGTAAGCTTATGTCTCCAATTTCTTAGTTTACTGTTTTATTTCTTTCCTTTCTAGTTTATGTATACAAATATAGACCTTGACATAGTTTCATGGGAAAAATGAAAATGTCTGCTAGTTAAAAGACATTTTGATATAATTGAAAATTTTCGACTCTAATATGTGCATTTGACTCATATATGTGAATTTATGTGGATACACCCTACCAATCCTAGTGTCTCTTATTTTAATTTCCGAGCAAACTTATGACTCTTTGCCGTAAAAAAAAAAAAAAAATTATTTTAATTTATCATATGTAAACAACATGGGCAAATTGGATTTTATGGATGAGATTTCGCACTGTAGCAAAGCCCACATCAGGTGGGGGCCTGTCGCATCACCCAGTATGGAAAAGATTAAGCCACTGAACACACATCTGCTCAGTGGAACGCTGAAAAAGTTAATGGCTGTGAAAAAGGGTTTGAACTTCTAGCTAAGGTCAGAAACAGGGTGATTTAGTGACTTTAGTAAACAGACTCTCAATGAGGTAAAATGAAATTTGGTTTCGTTTGGACCACTACGTAGAGAACATCTATAAAGTTTTCAGTGCTCAAAGATAACTTTAAGGCCCACTTAGAATGTGAACTGTTTGTAAAAAATCAATTCATTGTGTTATTCGATAATAAGTATATCTTTTTATTTTCCCCGACCCAGGATGTAATTTTAGAAATGGGGAAATGGAGATGAAATTAGTCAAAATTAAAAAAATTAAAAACGACCCTCGGCTGCCAAGGACTGACCTCACAAAGGTCGAGCTGAAGCCTCTGAAATTAATAGAAGTGACTTTCATGTTTTCCCTAAATTCATATGCAAGTGAATGACATGACTTCAATCTAGAGGCAAGGTTGACAAAATTACAAAACTGTGTTAATAAATATGCTTTTTAGAATTTCTCTGTGTGTGTGTGTGTGTGTTTTTTTTTTCCCCCCCTTATCAGGTAGGTGTGGGAGAGCGAGAAAGGAAGTCAAAACAAAAGAAGAATAGCTCAGAAATCAGCAGAAGAGATAAAACTATTGATTTTGGAGGCGGGTATGTAGAGAAGAGGGAAAGATACAATTAGATGCCTCTGAAAAGAAAAATTCTTTCTGTTTTTCCAAAGATGTAATAACAAAAATGCTCTCTACTCGGTAGAAAGGGCGGATGCCACGTCTCCAGAAACCCGGGTACAAGATGAGGGCACAGAAATGACCTCATAGGGAATGTATTACTGGGTCTGGAGCCATCAGATGGAGCCATTGACTTATCAGATTGGCCATAAAATTTTGAAATTCAGTTCACAGTTACTAATATTTCAAAGGCATTTGTATTTCCTCATGAACCTTGGCGGCATAACTAGGCCAACTTGGGGACCGAGGGCCGATGAGATTCCTTGCGCCCCCACGTCTCCACGTTTCCTGGTGGAAAGCTGGAACGTGCGTGAGCGGTTTTGACTCCAAGTACCCCAGGAACCGCCAGTGAACCTGAAAGCCCCCACATCTGGCTACAGCTTGCCCTTGTTTGCTTTCAGTCCTGCACACAGACGACCACCCTGGCTGAGAATCCGGGGATGGTCCAGCCTTCTTTGTGCATGGCCAGGAGAGGTGGGGGATCTGTCAGCCCACCTGGTCCAAGGGTGAGGTCCGCTGCATTTTCAACTCGCCTTTGTTTTTGTTAGTGTTACTCCTTTTGAAAGGAGTTTCTGCTGCAGCAAGTGCACATTCATCATCATTTCTCTTTTGTTTATTCCTTCGCCAGCAGGTATAAACCATGCTCCAGCAAAGGAAAGGTCGGTGCTTTATCGAGATGCCCCGAAACTCATAGCTTTGCACAACAGAAGCTTCTGGTTTTGATGCCTCCATTAACGGCTTATTTTCACCAGATTTTGTTTAGCTCTTTGACAGTGCAGATTGTTTCTCTTCCAAAAAATTATCTTCCGTCTAGAAGAAAAAAAATTGAGTAGAAGAGAAGTTTCTCAAAGATTTTAGACTATGATAAAGTAGAATGTATTCCACTTCAAAGTAAGTATGTAAGAACGAGACAAACATCATAGAAGAGTAACCTGAAAGGTACGGTTGTTAATAGTTAAAATAATGAGCTACAACTCTTTATGTTTTTCAGAAATTGATTAGCTTCTTTCTTACTTGTTGTTCCCAAAACCCATTAGTTTTAGTTTATTTTTTTAATAGCATATATACAGAACTGGAAAAAAAGTCTATTAAGAAATGATCCTCTTAAAAAAACAAAATACAAGGCACTGCAAATTCTACCTTTTTTCCTTTTCTTTCAAAAAATATAATTTTCTGTGGAAACTCTGCAATTCTAGGGATACGACAAAAACAAAACGAAACAAAACAGAAGTTAAAAGTAAAATTTTAATTTATTGCAGTATTGTGCCCATCTCCAAACAAATCTGACATATTTCTGAATACGAATGATACAATGAAAAGTTATTGTCTCATATATTTGATATACATATCTTTAAGTATATCAAGGAACTAAAAGTTTCTGTTGTATAAAGAAAAACAAAATAAAAAATAGAAAACAACAGAAACAATCTAGATCTACGCTTTCTTCTTCCTTTATGGAAAACACGTAGATAACGCCTGTAGGAAGAATGCGAGTTATGTTGAGGAATCGCAGCGCCAAACTGCGTCTCTAGTCACATTCCCAACATCCCGATCTCCTCAGCAGGGTTGTCCCTCTTCCCTCTGGCTCACATGATAGATCCACACAAGTCACTGCACTGCCTCTGACCCACAGAGTCGTGCCTGGCAGAATTTTTCCAGAGAATCTTTCTGGATGGTAAGTGTCCACAAGCCATTAGGCAGGTGTCCTTTGACCAAAAGTGCTGTCTTGTAAGTGTCCAATGGCCAGTAAATATGTTCCTGATAACTCTGTAGATGTTGATTAATGTTTAAAGGGAAATGAGAAAATGGAGGCAATTTTCCTCTAGGCAGAAAGGATTGATTCTCAGAATGGCCTGAATTGCTGATAAAGTACTTTATAACTACACATCTAAGCCTGCAAGCACTAACGGCCTTAATCTATTAAGTGTAATCCCTGGAAATGCCACTTTTTGGAATTTTTGCTCCAAATAACCTACATTAAGATTAAATAGGTGGGCATGAACATAAAGGAAAGGAGAGTATAAAGGGGCACGTTGTAGTTCGAGATCGCTAACCAAATGAATCTTTTCAAGATTTGTATCATTGCCACCTATGTAGTTGGCAGCCGACATGGAAAACATTGCTCATACGTCTAAATTTCAACTGCAGAAAATGTGTACAAACAAACAAAACCAAGCAGACCCTGTTGTTAGAAATGGCATTGCATGTTAATAATCCGTTAGCAGGAAATGTTTCTGTATTAAGGCTGTTACTTCCTTAAATATTGATGGTAGATCTTTTCTAGTTAATAGAATTATTCCTTCCTGGTCTATGTCTTTTTTTCTTACAATTGGGACAGGAATTTCCCAGACATGCAGCATCTTTTAACTTGAAAAGCATGTACGGAGGTACTTCACACATGACATGTATCTAAAAGCTTGTATAACTCAGAAAGTGGACAAGAGTAAATCCTTATTTGTGTGTTTCAGTACCATCAGCATCTAGAACACGTGGCATGGGGCACTGAGTCAATAAATATTTGTCAGATGATGACTGGATCACTAGACTTCACTTGTGTTGAGTCTCATATAATCTTTCAGAAAAAAAATTCTGGTTTCTTTCCGGACCTGTATCGATCTTTATTGAGAGAATTTATGCAGAATACAGAGAATTCAATTGGCATAGTATTCAACACATAACTTGTCATAACTTGTCTGAATATGTCTAATTACTCACACTAACGACTGAATAATGAACTGGAAACCACAAAGCAAGTTTGTTTTTTGTTGTTGTTGTTTTGAGCTAGGAACCCATTCTAATTTATTGGTTTTAGAGTTTGCCTTCCTAGTTCACCTTGCATTGGCCAATATTAGAAAGTGCTTTTATGTCCTGAAAGAAACAGGGCGTAAAAAAGAAAGTAGCTGGAAGAATGTACATTGGCCAGTTCCACGGTCGTATCCAGTATACACGGCACTTCTGCGCTCAGACACATCACCCATATTGAAGCACTGAGGGCAGCAGACTGATCATTCCAGCCTTCCATGCCTTGGTAGTTTCAGACATTGCATGCTACACTTACGTCTGGGGAAAGATAGATGTCTGTTAATTCTCCAGATGTGCTATCTGTCCAACCGCACTTATATCCACGTCTGGAAA
The DNA here is from genome assembly GCF_000151845.1 of Pteropus vampyrus. Lineage (NCBI taxonomy): Eukaryota > Metazoa > Chordata > Mammalia > Chiroptera > Pteropodidae > Pteropus > Pteropus vampyrus. Next base: position 1,590,313 of record NW_011888950.1, read on the forward strand.
TGTTTAAATAAATGGCTGAATTTTTTTCCACTTTATTTCTGAATATCTCAGTATCCTGGATTCCTGTCCACAGCCAGTTTATATCTTTCTTGATCTTCATCACAATACTAGGAATTCTTCCTGCTACTATATATATAATAATGTCATATCATAACCTTTTTCAAATGTCATTTGTTTTCAAATGGTGGTTTTTAGCTCTGGATGAAGAACGAATTTTAACTGATGTGCTGATACTTCCACCTAGTGGCTAGAGTGAAAAATACATATTTCTTCTCAGAAACAACCACTGGATCTTCTATAATTCAATCGCTTGGCAAATATTTCTTGAGTACATTCTAAATGTTATACACAGTGAACAAAACATAATGAATAAGTCTCATTTTAAAAGTAATAGTAAGATAACTCATTGAAAAAACTACAATATACGTACTGAAATATATAATTATGTATTCAATATTTAATAAGCGATACTTTTGGGGAATGATTTTATATTTATAGAATGATTGCAAAGATAATACAAAGACTTCTCATATACATCTCATCCAGTTTCCTCTTATGCTAACATCTTACTCTTCTATGGTGCATCTGTCAGAAGAAAGCGATTAATTTTGGTACATTACTATTACCTATTACTATAGACTAAATGTAGACTTGATTTAAATTTTACCGGCGTTTCCACTCATGTTCCTTTTACGTTCCAAGGTCCCATTCAAGATACCACATTACATTTCATATCACGTCTCCTTAATCTCTTCTTAATCTTTTTTTTTTTAACGTTCCACATTATTATACCTTACCACAATTATTATTTGGATAGCAAATTAAGAAACAAAAATGAGGAACAGGAGAGCAAGTGCAAGATGTTTCACTGTGGGGAAATTAACTATAATATTGTTATGATGTTATTTTCAAGGCTTGAAAGATTTTAAGAACATTGAGGAAATGACAATGTAAGGACAGAATGCAAATGTGCTGAGATCAGTTAAAAATAGAAACCTAGGAACAACGTTTTCTTTGTTCTTCTCTGGTTGACCTTTGAGCGTTGCTAACATGCGACCAGTTCGACCGTGGGGATCCCAGTCAGGGAGCAGGATGAGACAAGAGCCTAGTGACCAAGCTGCTACTTAAAGAAAAAATTAAATTGGAGGAAGAAGCAATAAATATTCCATCTAAGGAGATCAGAAGAGAGAATCGTGTGGTTAAAAAAACCAACATCCTTTCAGAGCCCAGATGTAGATGTGTATCTAGTGAACTTACATTTCTATAGCCCACAGTGATTTATACCTCTCTAGGTATTCGTAGTTGGCAAATAATAATTTCTCATCTGGGGATGCTGTAGTGTGACTTTTATATTTAACTCATAAATATTGCTGTTAAAGTGTCTACCCAACCACTTTGTAATCACTTATAATTAAGAATGTCTCTTAATTCTATCCTGTTATGTGTTTAGCATAACAGGATAGCACAGTAAGACAAAACTCATTTCATTCATTCATTCATCTATCCATCCATCCAGCCAGCCAGCCAGCCAGCCAGCCATCCCCCAAACGCTTACTCAAAGTTTACCCCATGCACATCATTTCTTTAGTTACTCAGCATGCAGAATAGAGAAAAAAAAAAAATGCCCGATTTCATGAAGCCTCACAGACTTTGAGTTAAAAAGACAAACCTTTGGATTGGCAATGAAAGAAAACCCTTTTCTACTTTCCTATTTTTCACTACTTGTTCAATCTGTTTGTTCCGTCACGACTTTCCACAAGCAAGCCCGAAAGTCTTTTAAGAAGCCGCTTCACGATCAAAGAGAAGAACTGAAAAGACTCAGCTATGACATTGAACAAACTGGCTGCTTCTGGATGTATCATAGCCTGATTTCTAAATGATGTGAGACAGTATAAGCAAGACTCCCGTGGTAGGGAGATGACATTGGCAGAAAATCAGCCTTTGCTTTTCCAGAAAACCTTCTTGCAAATGCAAAGGAAAACATTATAAGATGACTTGGATAGAATCAGGAATACAAAAGAATTTAGTTTATAATAAAAAGATATTTAAATAATTGGAGAAAGAACGGACTCATCGATAAATGTTAATAAAGAAATTTACTTCCTTTGAGGAAAGAACAAGCAGATTTCTCTTAAGTCACAAAACGCAGAAAAAAAAACTTTAAATAAATTAAATGGACTTGAAGAAAGAGGACATCACTCAATATTTGTTTGGGGCAGCGGAAGCTGAATTTATTACTTATATGAGGCAGAGCTATGCAAGGCAGAAAGCTTATTTGGTATAGGGATTTGCAAAAGGTGGAGGTCAGGGACTGGCAGATTTTCATGCTCAGGAAGGTTCGATGTCAGCTCTGAAAGCATGCAGGTGAGCTTACCCAGGTGAGCTGATCGACCGGCCTTCAGAAACAGCTCACAGGAGCGAGCCTGTGAGGCACCATCTGAATTTTCAAAAACACGTGGCTTCACTGACTGGCTCGCTTTCAAAAGCATGATCACTGACTAGATTTGTCAACCATCTTTAGATAGGTTAGGTTCCAAAAATAACACAGTCGAGAATGGGCAAAAAATTTGAAAAGATATTTAACCAAAAAAAGATAGATGATGGCAAATAAGCACAGAGAAAAAGGTGTTCAATACTGTTAAGACGCAAAATGGCACAATCCGTTTAGAAAACAAATTGGCAGTTTATTTAAAAAGGTAAGCGTATGCCTACCATACTGTCCCACCATTCCACTTGTAGTATTTAAAAAAGAGACATTAAAGCATGTGCCCCCACGCAAAATGTCCGCAGTGGCTCCATTTGTAATTGTCAAAAAGTGGAAACAATAGAAACATTCATCAACCTAGGATGGATGAAAAATTTGAATACTGCTTATGAATAAAAGTGAATGAGCTACTGATACAGCCAATAACATGAGTGAATCTCAATGCCGATTACACTGAGTGAAAGAAGTAAAATAGGGTACATTCTGCATACTTCTAATGATAGAAATTTCTAGAAACACAAACCAATTTTTTAGTGACAGAAAGAGAGGCATTTACCTGGGGATGAGTGGGGTAGGTGGTGGGAGAGATTACAAAGGGGCCTTTCTAGAAGTCAGATTGATGGGTAATATAGGAAGTCTATGTTTACCTTTCTAATAAGCTGCCAAGCTACTTTAAAAGTAGCTGCATCATTTTGCATTCTTACTGGTGGTATAAATGAAAACTTTCTGTAATATACCCTTGCCAGTTTTTGGTACTATCATTTATTTATTTTTTTTAATTGCAGCTATTCTAACAGTTGTATAGTGGTATCAAATTGTGATTTTAATTTGCACACTTAATAAAGAAGATTTAGATTAAATTAATAATTTTGAGCATCTTTCCATACAGTTATTTGCCATCTGTATATTTCCATTACTGAGGTGTCTGATTGTTTGCTCTTTCTTTTTAATGCGATTGATTTTTTTCCTCATTGTTGTGTTATAAGAGATCTTCATGTTTTTTGTGTGCAAATCTTTTGCCAGATGTATGACTGGCAAGTATTTCTTTCCATTATATAAGGTTGTCTTTCTATTTCCTTAGCAGTTTATTTCACAGAGCAAACATTTTTAAGTTTGATGGAGTCTCATTTGTTTTTATGGATTATGATTTTGGTTTTATATCTATGTCTTTGGTTTTATATCTCTTTGCCTAACTTGATATCACAGAAATTTTCTCCAATGTTTTATTATGAAAGTTTTTATAATTTTATGTGTTAGGTGTGAGGTCCACTTTGAATTAATTTTGTATGAGATGTGAGATACTCTAGGTTTCTCTGTCTTTCTCTCTGTCTTTCTCTGTCTCTCTGTCTCTGGCTCTGTCTCTCTGTCTTTGTCTCTGTCTGTTTCGCTCTCTCTCTCTCTTTCTCCCTCCCTCCCTCTCTGCCAATCATGGATATCTAAACATTACCATCACTATTCCAACCTGTTGAATAGCATTGGTGGTGGTGGACATCATAACCATATCTGTGACCTCAGGAGAAAAAATATTGCTTTTCACCATTAAGTCTGATGCTAGTTGTAGTTTTTCTGTTGTCAATGCCTTTCAGTAAGTTATGAAAACTTCCAGTGTCCTGGCAGGTTTTATGATGAATAGATATTTAATACCAAGTGCTTTCTTTTTCTGTTGATGTTATTAATTAGATCATTTTGGTGGTCAGGTCTTCTATACTCTTGCTACTATTTTCTATCTACTCATTCTATCACTTATGGGAAAAGAATGTTAAAAGTCACCAAGAATACTGGTAAGCCTGTCTTTTTCTTTACATATTTGGAACTCTTTTTAGGTAAACAAACATATTGGGTTCTTATGCTTTCTTGATGAGTTGACCTTTTAATCGTTATGTAATGTTCCTCTTTTTCCACAGTAATTTTCCTTTATCTGAATTCTATTTTATTTTATATTAATATAACCATTCCATCTTTCTTTTCATTAGCACTTGCATGGTTTATCCTTTTCTGTCTTTTTTCTTTTAATCTGTATTTGTCATACTTCAAGAGTCTTCCCCAAGCAATTAAAAGTAATTGTTAACTTTCCTAAATAATTGGGAACAATCCCAATACTTGAAACTTATTTTGTTATTTAATCTGACAGTTTCTGTCTTTGAGTTCTTGTCTTTAGGCCATTCGTTTTTAATGTAATATTGATATAATTAGATCAGGTCTTCCACTTAAAAAAGTTTCTGTTTATCTTTTCTCTTTTGTTCCTCTGTATACCCTCTTATTTTGGATTATTTAAATATTTTTAGTGTTCTATTTTAATTAACCTATTGGTATTGGGCTCTCCTTATTTGTATTATTAGGGGAGGATAACTCTAGGGATTATAATACACACACATAATTTTTCAAAGTCTTTTTATAGTTATTGTTTTACCAAATCGAAGTGTGAACATATTACAACCACATAGGTCCTTTATGTCATAGTTGCCATATATATTGCATTAACATACATTGAACAACATCATAATCTTTGCTTTTACTATTTATACATATTTTCAAGAACATAGGATGGAAAAAAAATGTTTTCTTCATTCAGATATTTTTTCTCTCTGTTGTTCTTTGTTCTTGAATTCCTAAATTTCTCCCATATAATTTTCTTCTAGACTCCAAAACTTCTGCCAACATTTCTTTGGAGCAACTAATTTTATTATAATTTCTGCAACTCAGGATGTTGTAAATTCACCTTCGTTCTTGAAAGATAACTTCATTGGATGTAGGATTCTGAGTTGACAGCTAGTTTCTTCCATTATGTCGAAGATGTTTTCCACTGTCTTTTGGAATCCAAGTCTTCTGTTAAGTAATCTCCAGCCATTCAGATCATGGTTCCTCTATACATACTATGTCATTTTTCTCTGGCTGCTTTCACATTTTTTAAATATTTGTTTTCACAGTCTGTTTGATTATGATATGATAGGCATAGTTTTCTTTAACTTCTGATTTTATTTGTTTTTTTTTTTGTCATACAATATCGTTTCCTTTGTAGCAAATTCAAGTTGTAAAAAAATGGAAAAATGCCAAGAAAGCAATGTATTGCTACTCATAATTTTTCTTTCAATGTGTTCCTCTCAACTATAATCATTTAAGCCTCTCCCATTTATTCCTTAACTAACTCCAATCATAATTCTTCTCTTTTGCTTGTTAAATAATACTTGTGCCGACATCTCAATTAATACCTATTTCAATACTTTTTGGTCCTTATATTTATGGACATCTCTGAAACTTCTAACACAACTGACCACTTCTTCCTTCCAGAGAATTATAAATTCCTGCTTTAATTTTCTCTACTCTTCCAATTCCTCCTTTGTTGTATTGTTGTTGTTGTTGTTGTTGTTAACATTTTAACTTTTTTTTTTACCTGTCCCATAAATGCTGCCATATCTCAGAGTTCTCTCTAGGTCTTTGTTTTCATACCATTCCTAAGCAATTTAATCAATATCATGGTTTTCTTTATAGTGTATTTATAACTCACAAACATATTTTTAGTCTGCACCCTTTTGCTTAGCTACAATCAATATAACCCAACCATCTGTTGGCCATCTCCACTTGGGTAACTCTCAAGTATCTCCAAATCAGTATTGCCAAATTTGACCTTGGATTTTCCCCCAAATCTGCTACCCTGCCAGTATTTAAGCATTTTTCTATTAAACAATAATATAACACATCCAATCAGAAAGCAGAAAGCTCAACACAGGTATTAAGTCTGAACTTTGTCTTACCATTCTCAACCATCAAGTAGCAATACTGTCAATAATCTCCCCTAAATCTCTCTTATATGAATTGGCATCTCTTTTTTTTTTTTTTTTCCCACGGCTACCATCTACTCTAGTCCAATTCATTATCACAATTAGTGACAGTTGCAAAAGTCTCTCTCACAGGTCTTCCTGTGTCCACTATTGCTGCCACTCATCAATTCTCAATGAAGCCATTTAATGTGATCTCATATATGCAAACAAGACTATGTCATTTCTTCTTGAGTTAGACAATAGCTCCCCCTTGACCATGACGAGTAAAATCTCTAACAAAGCTTAGAGGACTTTCTTAATCTACTCACTGACAACATATTTAAGATATTGATTTTCCATTCATGCTAGAACAAGTAGCCTCAAATTTAGCTGCTTAAAGAAGCAAAAATGTATTATCATATAGTTCATTACGTCAAAAGTTTAAGAAATTTCTCACTGTGCTGAAGTCAAGGCGTCTGTAGTCTCGATAGAAGAACCCACATCTTTGCCTTTTCTAGCTTCCAGAAGCCACCCACATTCCTTGGCTCGTGACTTCTGTCATCTGTCTTCAGAGCTAACAGTGACGGGTCCGACCCCTGTCATTCATCGAACCTTCCCTCCTTCTACTTCCATCTCATCTCTCTGACTCATTCTTCTTTTTCTCCCTTTTAAAAGCTCACATCCTTAGATGGGGATCATTTCCCTAGCTGAAAGTCATTGGATTATCAAATTTAATTCCATCTTCAACCTTAATGATCTCCTCTCCAATAAGAGTATTCACAGGTTCAGCATTAGAACGTGAACATTGCGGGCAGCAGACAACATTCTGCCTCATTTCATTACGATTGCACTTTGTGGTCCATCCACAGAGAACGCCCCTCTGTTTCTTGGGCAAAAGGTAAAAGTGGAGGCACTTAGTTCGGGATTTCATTTGTCCCCTTTTAAACTTCATTCGAAAGTTCTTATTCTTAGCCATCCATTTCCTCTCTTTACTTGATTCACTTTCATTCATCCTTCATTCTTTAAGTTAAATTTCGCTTCATGAGAGTGGTCTTTCGTGACTTTTCTGACCTTTTAAATTAGGGTAAATCTCTTTGTTTCAGCGTAATCTGCTCCTCCCCCCCCCCCCCCTTTTTTACACTCTTCTCATGCGTTTTACTTCCCTTGTGAAATGGAATTTCCTCGCTGGCAAATGAGTGGTAGATATGTTAGAAATTTCGCTAAAATTTTCACTCCTTATCTCTATCCATGATTTTCCCTCTGCCTCCATGTCATTTCTTCTGTTACCGTATTTCCCCCAGTTTTACTCTGCTTGGCTAATTTCTAAATTAGTTAATCTAGATTAATTTTCAATTTTTAAGATTCAACTCCAGTGTTTTCTCTTTTTCTAAGTCTCCTCCGAGGGCACCATTTGTAGCTGGGCGGATCGCTTGGGGATTTCAATGACATCCCTCAATAACGGAATTCGCCACTGACTAGATCTTGAGCTCTTTGAGGACAGACACCTGTTCTTATTAAGCCACGCGTCTCCAGGTGTAACACAGTGCCAACGTATAGAAAGCACTCAATCAATGGTGTTGAAGGAATCTATTAATACAGGTTACTTCTTAAGAAAAAAAATTACATCATCTCATCCAAAAAAAAAATAAATAAAAGCATCAACGTTGCTGAATAATATGCCATTGGTAAAAACGCTTCTGTTTATTTATTTTTGCTTTATTTATCTTGCGGCACTTTCGCCATGGCATTATAATAAAACTCATTACGTTTGAGATAGAATATGGCTGTCAAATCCCATGCTACCACAAGAGGGCAGGGTTGCATTGTGCTTGCTGCCTATAGAAGTATTGTATTTTATTTATATATAGTCTGTTATTTCTGAATAAGTAATACTTATTAGTGTATAATAAATCACTAATAAGTGGATCTTGTTCAAAATAAATTACACGGGGGAAAAATCTGGCTCAACTTTTACTCTTATTCCTGAGTCAGCTAAAATCCAAGGTATATCAATAGCTTTACACGTTTTTTCCCTTCCCAGCACTTTCGTTGCTACGATTTGATGCATGGCTGCCATGCCCAAGGGGTCAGTAACTGAAACCAGGCAATGTTAACTATCTCATCTGGTAAAATTCTGAGCTAGAATGGAAACCCCAGCACTCAAAACCTTTTAAATTCAAAATGACTAATTTTTTTACTAAGCAATTCTGCCTCCATAGTTGTGTGTGTGTGTGTGTGTCTTCTCTGATGTGATCTTATCTTCCTAAAATTGTTTGTTTTGGGCTAACCGATCGATTTTTCTCCTATCAAAACTTTAAACTGAGCTTCCCTCCTCTGCGTCATTCCCAACTCTGTCGTGTGCCTCAGACTCTCCAGGGTGGGCCAGGCCGAGGGTTTCTTGAGGCTTCCTCTGAGCTGCAGTGATTAGGATTGGACAATGGGGCTCAAACAGAACAGACAAGAGCTCCGAAGTCAAAAGCTTGTGATCAACAAAGGTGGGAAAATGATCACTTTTTAAAGTAGTTCTACTTGGACATGGTAATTTGGGAAGAGTTTTCCTACATATACATATATATGCACACACATATACATACATGTATATACATAAATTTGGTACCTGGGCAAGTCATACAGTAGGTGTAGAATTTTCGAATAAAGATTTAGAGATGAATGGTCCATTTTAACTATGTGGGTTTGAGACAGACTGTCAAGAGCGATTTAGAAGCCTGAGGGCACTCTCTGACAGAGATGCTGAGCATTGCTGTCTCACTTTTAGGATAGATGGTTCTCAAAGTCTCCAGGACTTAAATAACTGCAAGAAAGAATTCATATATTAGGCAGACGTCAGTGAATCTGGGAGCTTCACTCTCATAATTCTGAGTAATAAGATGGACATATGTGGACAGCGGCTGCCAGCAGAAGAAGCTCAAGTCTGGTGCAGGGACAACGATCCTTAGTTAACACAAGTGCAAAGGAGCCACTAACACCGCATCAGCTTTTGAAGAAGCACTGGAAGAGTTCTTGTTACTAAGGGTAAGACAGATACCTTGATACAGACAAAGTCTGTCTTCACCGGAAGCACAAACTTAACCCATCTTGCTGTTGAAGGCAAGCAACCATCAGTGTGTTCCAACCAGCTCAGAGGTATACATAAAGTAACCCAGCATGGATCAGAGAATTAATATTTGCAGCAATGTATTATTGACCGACACATTAAACTAATGTATAATGCAGCTTCCTCAGTAGGGGGCGAAGGGAAATGTCTACTCACTGAGAAATTTATTGACTGAATAATGAAAACTTGCATTTTTAAATTTTAATGGGTGTTTAATAACATTTCTTTCATTTAAATGTGTAAGTTATAGATCTAATAATAAGTGAAGTGACCAAGATATTAATTATAATTAAAATAAGATGTTGAATATTCTAGAACTTATAACCGATGTGGGGTTTTTAATGAAAATAATAATAGACAATATAAATTTTATCTTTAAACATTCTAATTGGCCCTTGAACTGCCTGAACCCATAATAATAATGTAATACATTTTCCAAGTAGCAGATTACGTTATAGGTATTTTTTCCTCCATAAAAAGAGAAGAGATCAGGTAGTTTTAAAAGCAGTTAACTTTCTGCAATATAGAATTATCTGTTCCACAATGAATAAGAGCCTGGTGGATGAAGCTGGGTCTCCACCTGTCCAGCATTGGACCAGAATCATTCCAGGTGTGCCGTGGAGGTAGGATAGTACGAGAGCGAACCACCATGCCCCATCACTTCCTCTAAAAATGATGATCAGGACATAGTAGTCTAACTTTCTCACTTCCTTGGTTGCTGTGCAACCAGCATGCAGGCTGGCCGATGCTTTGTCACCCTCTGATAAGAGGGAGGCACACGAGCAGAAAACCTCAGGGTATGGTGGTTCAAAGGAACTGAAGCTGGTACATGGGAAACAAAAGTTCAGCGAACACCCTGCACTCTCAGAAGAGGTTTCTGGGTGACACAGCGTAGTAACTGGACAGGATTCCTCTGCATTGGTTATTAACGTTAACGACTTCTGTTTGGTGACAGCCAGCAGTCATGGGACTCTGCCGCTGTGGATGCTTAAATAATATAATACCGTTGAAGGAAAAGAATAATAAAATGGCGTTTCCTTCCAGATCATTAGCATTGGAGAGAATAACTTTAAAAAAACAAAACAAAATTCATGTTGTCTCTTTAACTCTCTTTTGTCTGGGATTAATAAAAGTAGCTACTTATTAATAATAATGTAAATGATTTCTGGTAAAGAAGCACATTTAATTCATAGCCATTTTAGAGACAAAGGTGAATGTGACCACTGGCAAAATAAATCATTTAGGGAATTCCTCATCATGATTAAGACAAATAAATAATTTTGATAGCATTCTCGTGAAGTAACAGAGAAGCTGTGACCGATCCAGTAAGATTTTAGGCAAAACTGCCCATTGATGACTTTTAATTTTCATAGTAGTAGCTCTAACAATGATCTGGAAGCATTAACCTCAGGACAAAGCCATGTTCTCTAATCAACCCCATGACGTACCGGCACAATAGCTGTTGATTGACTCACCCAACTCCACTGTGACTCAGAACTGCCCATTCTAAACTCTACCTGAGTTTCTTTTTTACGTAAAAAATACCACCTTTTAGCATTATCCCTCTTGGTCCTTAAAACTGCTAGCCTCATGAAGTCAAGTTTGCAATGGTGAAAATAATTCACAGGACTGAAAAAAAAAAAAAAAAACCCTGTTTGCACGCTAGAATATTAGTCCTGGTTTTCTCCTCCATTCCACTTGACATTTCTGATTGATCCTAATACATTCTTCATCTGAGATCAGTATGTTTTTGTATTTTGCTTTTTTGAGTGTCTTGGAATTTATGCTTCCTGTAATCCAGATAGTAATAACTCTGTTAAAATCTTAATCTTTGACTTGCAAAGACTTCTAATCAAGGTAAAACCAGGGAATTATTGGGCAATTTCAAATTCTTTTTTCAGATAATCATTACAACATATTATGCATCATTTTATAATTTTGCTAGAGAACACAGTAAAGATAAAAACAAAATTCTCAACTCTTGTTGTATTCTATATTACTAAAATTAATGGAGGAATTTCCTATCGAAGAATTTTAAAAACTTTCTTTCCATAAATTAAAATATAAGGGAATTTTCTAGTGGTGTCCAATTACTTTCTGAAACAAGCAAGGTCAAAACATCTCCAAGGAACATGAGAAGACTGATTCTCAATCTGAGAATAAATGATAGTGTTTTAAGGATTTCAGACTCCTATGGAATATTCCCTTAAGCTTTTACCAGTTTAGAAAAAGTGCATTTCTTTTCTTTTTTATGAGATTCTTTCAGGTATGTTTATCATCATAAAATCGATTATCAAACAAAGTGATTTTTACTGAAAAAAAATAAAGGATTTAAAATGAAGTGGACTCAACTGTGAATACTTATTCAACCACTACTCAGGTGAATATACCAGATTGCTAAAATTGAGGTTCCCGCTGAGATGCCAAGAGAAAATGAAACATGTGGGTGTGACAAAGATCACTCTGTAGGAATTGTCACAGTAGGTAGAGCAGTCTATCCATTCCTCTTGTCCTCTCTTGACTGCTTTGTGAATATAAAACGTGGAGAGGACTATGGTCATGAAGGGTGAGGGATTGCTCATTTGCCCTCAGCCTAGAGACAATGATCTTCAACAAGACAGCCTGGAAGGTTTAATACACGTTCTGTTATTTGAGGACATGGTGGACCAGGGTCTAACTTCTACCCAAGGAAATATGGAGGCCCTGAAGTACGTTCGGGAAGCCGCTTTGGCTAGTGGAGCAAAGGTGAGTCGTGTGTTTGTTTCAAAAGTATTCATATTTCCATTTCATAGCAAGCCAAAGAATGTGTGACTGTTCATCTAGAACCAGATGTGGATGTTGGTAGGATGAAGAGTGGGCCTGGAGCCATGCAAGTCCTACCCAGAAGGTCTGCCAGGAGAGGGGAAATGGGACTCCAACATCTGAGAGGTGAGAGGTGGTGTGAAGTGAAACTTCCAAAGACGGGGTCTGGAAGGGGGAGCAAGTGACGGAGAGACAGCACATGATAGAGAGACAGCACGTGACGGAGAGACAGTACGTGACGGAGAGACAGCACGTGATGGAGGGACAGCACGTGATGGAGGGACAGCATGTGATGGAGGGACAGCATGTGATGGAGGGACAGCACGTGATGGAGGGACAGTACGTGACGGAGAGACAGCACGTGATGGAGGGACAGCACGTGATGGAGGGACAGCACTGCGTACATCCAGAGTTTGAGATGGAGAGGCCAAGCGCCATCCTGGGGGAACCAAGGAACCTGGAGAAGCATCTACATTGGACACTCCTTATGCATCATAACAGATCCTCTCGATCTCATTGTTCTCAGGGTTTGGCCACAGCTCTGGTGATGAGTTTTGCATGGGTTCCGAATAGCTTCCTGCAGATGCATCCTGGCAGCACCTCACCTCAAGCCCCGACAGCGTTCCTCTTGCCTGCTGCTGGGGTTTTTTGCGATAACTACAGCAGAAACTCATTTGGTGCTCATCCATGGTCACCCTTGAACTCTAGGGGAGTTGACGTCCCATGGGATGAACCTTTTAACAAAAGTGGATAGAAGCCAATGGATAAAAGCTTCTCCTCCCCCTGCTGAGTGTTTGATTTAAAGGCTCATGCCGTATAGCTTCTCAGAAGCTCCCATAGGATCGAACAACCAGTTAT
>NW_011888950.1:1603380-1643372 GCF_000151845.1 Pteropus vampyrus
GACAGCACTGCGTACATCCAGAGTTTGAGATGGAGAGGCCAAGCGCCATCCTGGGGGAACCAAGGAACCTGGAGAAGCATCTACATTGGACACTCCTTATGCATCATAACAGATCCTCTCGATCTCATTGTTCTCAGGGTTTGGCCACAGCTCCGGTGATGAGTTTTGCATGGGTTCCGAATAGCTTCCTGCAGATGCATCCTGGCAGCACCTCACCTCAAGCCCCGACAGCGTTCCTCTTGCCTGCTGCTGGGGTTTTTTGCGATAACTACAGCAGAAACTCATTTGGTGCTCATCCATGGTCACCCTTGAACTCTAGGGGAGTTGACGTCCCATGGGATGAACCTTTTAACAAAAGTGGATAGAAGCCAATGGATAAAAGCTTCTCCTCCCCCTGCTGAGTGTTTGATTTAAAGGCTCATGCCGTATAGCTTCTCAGAAGCTCCCATAGGATCGAACAACCAGTTATCCCAGCATTGGACAATTTGATCAAACATCTTTTTATGGTTCTCTATCTTGCTTTGTTTCATTATTCCCATCTATCATTTCTGCTCTGAGGGTACAGTTGCTAACAAATTATGCAGGTTTACTTTCTGAGGACCATGGCTTAAAAAAATTCATCCTTGAGATAAAGAGAACTCTAAGCCAGCACAGAACTCGTTCAAATAAATTTTCCATTCTTATTTCCCTTTCATACTCTAACTCATTCTTCACTTTCCACCTCTTACCTACGAACCACTCCCATTCCAGCTAATAACTAGAGGAAGAGGCCACCAAGAAAGAAGAATTACCACACCCCTTCCTTCTCCCACTGCTGTGGCCAATTTTTACAGCCCAGCTGGGGGATGGGAGAAATTTTTACATGATATCCATTCAGACATGTGACTATTACATAAACCTGGACATTCCAGCTTCCAAGTTGAAACTGAGTTTGTTACCTGACATCAGTGAAGAACTGTCTAATGCCAAAGAGAGAGCAGAAACTCAAGGGCCTGCCTGCCTGATTTTCATCCAGAGTCATGGGAAGGCTATACCACTGAACAGACTGTAAAGGAGTGGTATGAAACAGAAATAAAATTCCATGGATTTTTCTCTCATTGATGATTCTTACTCAATGTATGTTATGTGACAGGCAGGATAAGTTACTTAATAACACTGGATTTTTGAGTATCCAACTTTAGGAATAAATAGATACACCTTGTCTTATCAGAATCATGATAAATAAGATCATGTAGGTGAAAGTACCTACCAAAATGTCATGCAAACAGCAGACGCTCAGTCACTGTTAGCATCCTTTCTTCCCCAAACATTTGTATCTGATCTATCATTCTTTGACCTAAGAGTAACATTGAAGAATTATTAGAAAAGTCAGTTTATTAAACCACAGGAGAGTGGGTAGAAGTTAATGCTTAGAAATGAGCTAAAGTTGGAAGACATTTCTTTGGTTATTAAGCATATCACTTAACATCTCTTTGGGCTATGGTCGTGGCTGGATTGATGTGCTTGGTACCTGTGCAATCACACAATACCCCCACCAACACCATACACACACACACACGCACACACACACACACGCACGCATACTTAGAAGGACATTGAGCATGGTTTAATACTCCGCTTTCACTTGTCTTAAAATGTTTAATAACTTAATCTTTGAATTTGTGTTTGGTAAGTAAATTCCAATGTGACAGTGGATCATATGTATAAATGGAAGAGACATGCACAAATACATAGGTCCACTGTGGCTTCTCACTGCCCCATTCATTTATCGCATCTGTGAAGACCCATGACACAAAATTCTAGTGGGCCCACAATGCATGGGAGTCCAGGAACACTCAAGGGTACGAGGTAAGCATCCAGCATGTTTCATCTCCAAGTGAGCAAGCAGGGACTCTGACATCCCTGAGATGTCACGGTTTCCGTTCAAACCGGAAGTCGCCTTCCAGTGCAGGAAGAAGGCAATGACATTCTAGGAAACACAAGCGACGAAAGAACTTATCGTATCCTTTCTTACTTACGTTACGTCCCTATATCAGCCAAACGCTTATGCTGAAAATAATGATAAAGACAGAGAGACCGTAGTGTCCAGAGCAACTTTGACTTTTATCTCTTCTGTTCTCACCAGTAGGACACAGGTATGAAGTGTCAATAGCATGTCTGTGTGTCAAGAAGTGAAATAAAAACAGTAGAGGTTGTTTTCTGTAGCATTTCCACTGCTCTGATAAGAAGGAAATACATATGCATGTTTGACCTACAAAATATGAATTGTATAATTCCGGTGAATCTGTGCACCAGTGAAATGCTCTTATATTTGTATTTAAAACCGGCATCGTAACCACATAAAATAAATGGGAATTTCATCCTAATAATTAGATTTTTAAATGTCTTTGTTTAGGAGAACATTAAACAAATAACACCAAGCCAATAAAAGCAAACAAACAAACAAAAAACGCTGTGGCAAGTTGAGAGAGATTTCAGAAAAAAAAGAAAAGCGTTTTATATTTTAGTATGTTTAACATTTTTTTCTGCTTCCTGAACCACGGATTTCCATTTTCGCTCCATACTGTACTCTGCGAATTATGTAGCCGGCCCTGGTATTATTCTCTTGTCTTGAAAATGAAGTATTTCTGCAAAAAGATGTGCAAAATAGGACCCCCATTTTGAACATTTTGTGCAGGGCTTCTCCAAGAAAAATAGGCTGTCCCTCTTGGTGACCACTGCTCATCAACAGAAAGTAGCCCCTCTATGGGCTTGGCCAATAGATGACATCTTCATGCTGAGAGAAACATACCTCTTCCTTGAGAAGCAGCGGCCTGGATCTTGAGTGGGTAGTTAAGGTACAGGAGCCTGAGCTGAATTTTAAGCTTCCATTTGCCCCCTTGGTTGGGTACATTTACAAAGAGCAAACTACACTACATTACAAAGCAGTCTTGATTCTAGCTGTTCTAATGTTTTCCCCTTAGTATTTGAAAATTTGGGTTCACCTGCTCATTTTCTAATCCATAGTTATGAACCATACTTTGAGGAATGTCTGCTATTAATATAGATTTTGTTTTTGGGGCTAAAAGAAGAATAGACCCATTTGGAACAAGGCTTCTTACGTTATTATCTGGGTTTCGGCCATTCTAGAAAAGTGGTCACTGATTGAAATGTTACTAGCTTTTGGGTGAATAGTAGGAATTGCACAAAACATAACCCAGTCAACTTTCAGTTTTGCTGTTGGTGTTCTTTTGTTAAAATGTTTTTTGGAAAGAAAAACCGTCACTTTTTTTTTAAAAATTGCATCTTTGGGAGTATGCTTAAAACAGAAAAACTCTTTAAATGATAACATTCAAATGATACCTAAGACAGCTTCTCCTGATTTCATAAAAAACTCACGGCCTTCCCCTTCAGAGCAGGTCTGTGGACTGCTTAGACACTCTTGATTCTGAATTGTCGTCTTCTGCCCCGAGCCTTACTCTCCTTGGGGCAGTTTAATTTAAGAGCATCGCTCTTCTTCGTTTCTTCCCACACTGTTGTGACGTGTTGCTATGAGGCAGTTGAGCAGCTGCTCTGCTTTTCCGCAGAAATGGCTGCCTTCCAACAGTGGGCAAAGCCAGTTATGTAAAAATTGTGGGTTTTTTTTTTTGTTTTTTGTTTTTTTTCAGAGTTTCCTGGGAAACTAGGGATGCTGGTCCAGTCTGAATTTGATCTGAAAGGAGAAGATAAAGTCTAACTTTGGAAGGATAGAAGAGGGCAGGAAACCCTGGATGCTGCTTTCATACTAGTTTGCTTCATTTTTATTTTGACTGCACATAAAAATTCATCTCAAAGGGGCTGCGATTGTCCAAAGAATAAAAATAGTGACACTGGATTGTAGTGTGTGACCTCATCCACACATCTACAGTGACCTAAATTGACTTAGTCCATTAAAAAAGGGGAAGAAATAAAATCCAGGATGTTTCCTTTCTGAATTTATGATAGCTAAGCTGAGTCGTGATTCCAACTACTGTCTGATTATTTCAATATATAAAACAGCAAACTGGGGTGATTCAGCCCTAAACTTCTTCTAACATACTCACTCGATTTAACTGGTATATAGAGAGAATTTTGCCCTTGGTACTGTGTTAAATCTTGAGAAAACAGAGAGTTAGAGATCAGAGTATTTATTCCTCGTTAGAACCCATAGGTTAGGGAAGAAAATAAGAGACACTGAAACCCTGACGTAATATAAGAAACCATTCAGGACCACGTGAAGACCGATAAATGACTCTCTAATACGGGCCGATTCTCCCTGGATATTTCTGAAATGCCTACTATAGCATGACTCCTGCTAAATACTAGAGAAAAGTTATTTAGAGTTTGTTCTAAAAATGACTATCAACATGATACCAAGCAAAAAATAAAAAAGTCAAACAACCAGTTGCTTTGTTATGTTATGCCAAATCACTTATTATTTAAAATATATTTCACTGAAATAACTAACTGGAGATAAAATTGACTGGATATTTTAGAAGTATGTGAACATAGTCATTAAGGCCGTTATGACTTTTTAAGAACCTTTGAGCTAAAGAAATGGATACTACCCACAAATGTTAGTTTTTAAAGGGGAAATTCAAAAGATTACAGAAATATACAAAAATGAAATTCTTACAAAGGTATGAAAATTCATGAATTTCTCATGTTACTGTTCTCAACTCTGTTTAGTGTTTTTATTACACTGGTAAGATTTTTTTTGCATGTGCTTTCAATGATTGACAATTTGTTTTTATATATAACTTATACATTCTTTTTCAAAATTTTAATCATTAGAAACAAGTCTTTAGGGTTCTTGGTTTATCGGGTTTATTTCTCACCCAAAAAACAAAGAAGTAGAAATTTCTTTTTAATCAATTCTAAAATAAAAGGAATTAGGGTTTGATAGCTCTGATTGATAGATTTAGTAAATATATTGATTTTTTTCCTATGATCCTATGTTTTTGTTTTTAGCGAAAAAAAAAAAATTACCATTCCGATCTATCACATGGTATTGTGGGGTAAGTCATAGCTCTTTTGTCATTTCTAAGAATTGGTCAGAGCCATGTGTTTTTCTCTTCTTTCTTTTCTTCTTCCTGCTTCTAAAACTCACAACAGTCCTTTAGATATTGTCTGTATCCTCACAAATAATTTAGTGAGAGAGTGGAGTAACTTAGTGAGGGTGTTATGGCTCTCCTAACAAAGGCCTTTAGGATTCTTTTCCCTGTCATATAATTCGTTAGGCCAACACTCATGGCCAAAATCCAAGGTCATAGCCATTGCACCCGAAAGACCATGTTCTCATTAATTATAGTTTCAAAGCAGGCTAGGAGATATGTGGCTTCTGGTTTATAAATATGATCCATCAGTGCTGCTTCTTTCGAAAACATGAACTTGTTTCAATGTGACTGGTATAGTAAGGATCAATTTGAGGATAACACAAATTTTGCATTGGCTCGTGTGCCATTTTCATTGAAAATCTTCACACGTGTTTAGTGACTTCTTGATATAACCTATCTAGCAGTCTTTCCAGACCAGAAAATGGGTAGAGAATAATGGTGCCAATTCCCAGATTCCCTCAGAAACTCAAGCAGAGATGTTGAGAAATGAAGAAAAAGAGAAGAGTTGGAGAAGTTGAATACATCCAATAAGAGTATTTTTGAGGTGGCTAAGAAATATGGTTTAGAGATGTGAGCTTCGCGTGTGGGAGAACATTCTCATTTTGGTTGGTGAAGGCTTATGTTATCCCAGGCAGAGTTTGACCCTTAGCTGCTGTGGAAAGGCCAGCTTTTAACCGACTGTGCTGAGCGTTTGGTGCTGCTTATGGGGCCTTCGTCCATAGCAAAGTAACTGTTTCCATAGGGTCAGGGTCACATTCATAGGTGGCTTCAAGTAAATGGTCCTCGGGCTCTACCTGTCTCAACCACAGAGGTGTAACCTTCAGCTAAGTCCCTGGCTTTGAGCAGTGAAGCAAAAGGCCTTCTGATGATGTGCAGGCCACTCCGCCCTCAGGCAGGGCGCGCAGGTCATGTAGATGTCTTTAATAGAGTCATGGCAGCCTCGTAGGTGGCCCCCAGCAGATGCTGGTCACACAGGTGGTCCCCAAGGAAAGATTCGGGCTGTGTTTGGGCCTCAACTGAGTCCCTCCCTTACATTTAGCAGGTGCAGGGAGCCTCAGTGTAAAACTCCTATAGCTTACTTCAGAAGTATATCTTGTCCTTAGCAAGCTTCAGCCATATAGCAAATAATCGCTTTGTGGACAAGCCTGCAGATCGTATGGGATCGAACAACATTTTTTTGTGTCAGACTGAGTTCTGTGTGCATTAGTAAGATTTGGTCTTTAAAGTGTAGGTGTTAGGTCTAAGGATACAGTTCTAGATCAGCCAAGAAAGAGAATGAGAAAGGACTAGGCTTGCACATGTGGATTGTTCAGTGGTTTTACAATCACTTCCCATCATGTGGTTTTAAGTTGGGTCTGAATTAGGGAAAAAAATTTCCTTAGAAGGCAGGTGTCTTGGACCTAAGGAACTCAAAAACAGGTAGCGGTGGAAAAGATCTCTGATGCAGAGCTGAAGAGGCAATATGCCTACACTCAGAAGTGTGGCTGCAGAGACAGACTCGGTTTAGAACCTGGGTGGCAGAAATGCGAGCCTCAGGGGATAAATGGAAACGAGCAGGTTTTTGAAAATATGGATAAAAAAGAAAAATAAGAAACGCAACAAGAACTGTGGGCTAGGAGGGCACCATTGCAAAATTTTTTGAATGGCAGCAGCGACGTCTGAGATCAAGAGTGAGTTTTTCCTCTCAGGTATAGCAAATGAGCAGCACCAGAAGTAACCATCCACAAGATGCTTACTCTCAACCGAGCAAGTTTATACATTTCAGATGCTCGGCAACTGGCACAAACTGAGAGCCATTTCAATAAAGATAAAAGCGAGGTGCTCTCCATGGGTTCAGATGACATTGGAATCTCCTCCAGCTTTCGGCAGTACCAAGTGCTAAGATTCTGAGACTAAATATTTCCTGAAATAAATCTCTTATTGCTGAAGATGATCTCGTTTTGTAGACCTGCTGTTGATACTTATGTAGCTTTATGTCTGTGAGAATCTTCAGAGGAAGGTCATGGACATCATAGTCTCAGCATTGAACTAATTTCGCTTCCAAAGTCCTGCAGAAACCACACCCGTTTCCGAGAGAAACAGCCCGGGCTGCAGCTGCTGAATAAAAAGTAAGTCTGTGTTGTCACCAAGTGCCCTTTAGCAAAATCTAAGCAGAACAAGGAGCAGGGTTAGATGTATTTTAGAATGTATGATTTTTTTAAACATTTTATTTGCAAAGGGAGGAGAATTAGGTTGCGGGTTAGTTCTTTTGGATGCTAATATATTGTACATAAGATACAAACTTTAACTTACAAGGGGGTGCGCTACTTGAATTAATTCCCTCCTGGAATCTCTAGTTTGAAGGGCTTTTATTTCTGAATCGTAAGGTTGTCATTTAATCTTTTTGCAGTGACCTGATACACTACGTCGGATAACATGGTTGCACAGAGATCAAGATGGGAAATACAACAGGGCAGGAATTGTCAGCTTTGGGTAAAATGAAGTCTTACTTAGACTCCTTGCACTTAACCTTCTATTCTGGACCAAAATGTGAAGAGCAAAAATGTGAACCTCTCACTTGTGAGTCTAGGAGGAGACCCAAAGGAGGGGTGACAGGTTTTGGGGGGGTCCATGAAACTGGACCCGAGACTGTCCAGGAAAATGGCTGCTCTCCTCCCCTGAGTTGGTGTTCGCTTCCCTGATTGACAATGAGCTTAATGCTAAGCTCTGATAGGCTAAGACCTCGGATATCTGCAGGGCTGTTATGGGGGAATGATTCTTTCTAGCTTCAGAAGTTCCTTCAGTATGAACACTCTTCACCCTTTCTAACCCTTAGTCACTATTCTACCAGAAGAAATGAGATGATATATCAAATCAGTGATGTCGAGGAGAATACATTAGGCACACTGACTACAGCTCTTATGCTTTTCCTTCCTTCGTTCTCTTCCCTCATCCCCAAGGAGGGAAGCTCCTCCATGCCCTTATTTTAATTTCAGTGGTCTTTGCCTCACAGGCCCGGTGTGACCTGTACAGGATGGTTATAAGTCTCATTTGGAGATTTACTTAGTAGATTTATTTGGCTCTGACACTAAGCTACATCCACTTAAGCTTTATCATTACGACACGTGACAATTTGTAGTCTATCTGCTACTTCTTAATAATATATTCTCATTTTTTTTCCAAACTTGGGTAGGGAAAAGGGGTGCTAGGTATTAAACCTGTCAAATTCCTAGACAACTAACATGATTTTCAGTTTGCAGATAAGAAGACAGTCTTTGTGAGAGATCATTATAAAGAAAAGAAGCCAATATTGGAGGCAAAGTCTGGCTGGTTCTATAGTCTGAACTTTAGCCACCTTATTGGCTTTTTTTGTTGTTGTTGTTATCGTTTGCTCCTGGCTTGAATACATATTTTATTTCCTGTGCTTAATACCTAGAACAAAATATGTGTTCAGTAAGTGTTAGTTGTTTTTGCCAAAAAGTAAACATTAATTTGCAAACATATACTAAAGAAAATAAGAGACTTTTTCAATATAAGTTGGATTTTAAAACTCTGAACATTTGGATGAATAGAGAAATTTTGTTACTCTGGATATTTTAAAAGGGGTAGACAATGATTAATTTTAGGTCAGTTTCTGTGTTTTTCATCTCTGCAGAGTCATATGTAATACTTCTAAACTCCATCCTTAGGCAAGCCTGGTTCTTGCCCAGGCACCTAATGCTAGTCAACGAGCTGATAGAGGGGCAAATAAAATCCCAGTCATGGAGATAAAATAGATTTTGAAACAGTGTCCCATTGAGGAGCATATTATCATTCATCTATTCATTACAAAATAGAATACTTTATATTCCCTTCCTAACGAAAGAGACAAAGCACAATCAAGTATTGTTCTCAGCTGTTGGATGGTTGTTTTTTTAATGAATCAAGAAATATTTGTTAGGTTATCCTAGCAAAAGATGAGAACATCTACATGTATCATCATATTTTGTAGGTTCAGAAAGACAAAAATATAAAATAGGATCACAACAGAAAAATGAATAAACATGCTGACTGTGGAGGTCAAGGAAATAAAAATCTGAGGTTTTTAAATTTTTTTTTATGTCCACATTGTATTGCAGACCTGTTAGTTTATCAAATGCATCAATTAACTCAAATCCGATGCCTTGTATCATCTTAGTATTTGTCATTTTTAACCATTCTGACCCTAGTTTTTCATCAAGCATCCTGCTTTATATTAGGTTTTATTTACATAAGCGACTAACAACTGTGAATGATAGAGCACAGGCTGAAAATCTCAGCCTCTTTTTCTTATGATGCCAGTGGCTCCAATAATGACAGTGAATTTCTTCAAAAGATAGTGCGAGGCTCATATCATGAGTGAAAAGAGTTCTAGTTGCTGATAGGAAGATCGAATTTCAGTGGCTAATTAGGCTCCAATGGAACTGACTTCTAAGAAAGGGTCTTCTGTGGAATATTTTGGGGCGGGAGCTTAAAAAAAAGTAGAGAGACCTCATTTTTCTACTCTGTAAAGAGAACAGGATATTTCAAGTATTCTTTGGAGAAGTGTAATTCTGGAGACGTTAAAATACACTTAAAAAGAATGAGAAATCTGCACACCCTGAAGCATGTGATAAGGTAGAAAGCAGGGTAGTATTTAGAGCAAGATAAGTTTAAGTTCATGTCCAACTCAACTACTTATTGGCTAAGTGACTTGTCTAGACTTTTGCTCATCTGCAACATCTGGAGATGTTGGTAGGTTTGTTGTAAGGTTTGAAAAGTATATGGAGCTCCTAGCAGAGAGCTAATACACATTAGCTGCTCAATAAATATTAGTCTATATTTATATTTATTGCATATTTTTCCTGACCTTAGAAAAGGGTTGATGAATCATACGAAGACTTAGAAAGAACTCTGATTTAAAAAGTATTGTAAAGAAATGAAAAAAAATATTGTGTCGTTGTAATTAAAGAGGTAATTTTAAAAGCGTTTATCTGCAAAGCACCTTTTCATTCATGCGTGCTGGCTGGCATAGGGGAAGGTTATTCAGACTCAGTGTTATCTAGAGTTTGTAAATGCTTCTGCAAGTAGATAAGAGAGATTTTTAATTAGGATATTAAATAGTCACAAAAGAAGTAAAAAAATACAGCATCCACCACTGAACTTTTTGTCATTTCCATGATTTTAATTTGCTTTATGTATTTATTTTTCATATATATTACAAGAGTCAATTTCACTAGTTTTCTTTATCATGCCTAATTATTCAAAATTCAGAATTATTGTACTACAAGCAAATTAAGTTCGAGTATATTGAGCATAAAAATGCAGTAGCCACTTGTAAATTTAAAATTTTACTTTCCTGTCATGATCTGTCTCTTTTCTTCCCTGCAGTGAGGGGTTGTTTCTGGCTTTAGTTTAATTTATGCTGGAAGAGTCAGAAATAAAGCATTTGTTTCTGCAAAAAAATACAAGGCAGTTAAAGAGAACACATGTGTCTACTTTGAAGTTTGTTATTTAGATATGAACAGTCAGTAATGTCTTTTTATCTTACAAGGATATTTTTAGACTCTTCATAGAGTAAGAAATATTTTTATTTGAAGTGTAAAACAAAGCATAAATTTGAAAAATCTCTATATTATCACAAATTAACAAACACTTAACTTGATAAAGATTTTCAAAAATGCTCATTTATAAAAGACCAGACTTTCCCCAAGTGCATTAAATGGTTTCCTCGGCTGTTAATACATGTTTGGTGGGGAAAGGATTTCATGGTCCAATAAATTTGAGAAATTCTTGACTTGCAAAGATAAAAGTACTCTGCAGGATTTGTATGAATCTTTAATCTGCTAAGATGCATTGTGATTCTCTAACTATCAGATATAGTATGTGGTGTTTCCCAAATTTCTTTGATCGTGGAAGAACGTTTTGACTGAGCATGCTGTGGAGTCAGCAGTTTTCAGAACACACTTTGGAAAAAGCTGCTCTGAGTCTCTAACTTGAATGTCATCTAACGTGTCATAAAAATACATCTACCTTGAGTTTGTTATAAAAAATTAGAACATCACTAGTGATCATCAGGGAAACCATAGATTTAAGTTAATCTCAAAATAGTATCATTAGATCATGAAAGTCACTTGTACTGAGTATTTCTCTAATAAAAAAGTCATGCCTCACTAGATCAGAACTGTGAACTTAAAAATTAATCAACACAAAATAATAAATATACAAATGAATAACAAATAGGAGATTAGAAACAGCTCTTCTTGACAGATGAGTTCCAATTCATAAATATTGAAGCAATAAGGAAAATACAAAATCATCATTAGGCAGACACCACAGTAATAATTGCTAATAATTATTATATAAGTATCATAAAATTTATGTATTTGTATATTAAAATGTTATTAAATCTTTATATAAGATTCATATGTTTTATGTTTATATTTTGAATAAAAATATAAATAACATAAGTTATGACTCATAAAATATATAAAAAATAATAATGAAAGCTAAAATCAGTGGGTGAAAGGTTTGAGGAGAAACAAGACATTTGTATAGTCTTGTTTGCATAGTACTTCTCCTGAGATATTATTTACAACAAAGAGAAAAATAATAACTTTACTGTGGAGAAAAACGGCAGGTACCACCATAACCAAGTAAGCCTACTTGACATCATGAATCCTGGACATGATGCACAGAGAACACAATACCCCCTTGTGGCAGTCTTGCTAAAAATGCATAACCTCAATTTAAATACAGAAAAATATCAGGCAAATCCAAATTGAGAAAATTTTACAGAAATGTGGTCCTCATCAAATGTGTCCAGATTGTGGGGAAAAAAAAGGAAGCCTGAGGAGCTAGCTGTCACATATATGATGTGGAATCTTGGCATGGATCTTCAAAAAGAAAAAAGGAAAAACCTACCAAACTTAGAGGGTCTGTAGTTGGGTGAATAGCATTGTGTCAGTGTTTATTTTGCGATTTTGATCCTTGTTAAATTGTCAATGTTAGGGGAAGCTGGAAGAAGGGTGTAAGAGAACCTCCCAAACCATTTTTGCATACAGAGATTTTGAAAAATAAGTGAGCTTTTTAAAGCATTTCTTAGATGATTTCCTGATTTTCTTATTTGTTTTTGCATAAATAGACCCAACCTTAATTTGGAAATAATTGTATTAGATGGTAGACGTAGTCTATTTCTCTGGCTTGGGTTTTTTTTGTCTTATAATGTCTTTGAAACATATTTATTTATAAGGTCATAAACGAATAAAAAGTCAAATCATCCAATAAGTTTTATCTTCTATATCATATTCACTTGAAAATATTTATATACTAAAATTTTGCTTTGATGGTTTTTATTTGTTACTGTTGTTTTGTTTTGCTTTCTGTTGGTTTGGATAGTTTTCTAGGAAAAATCTCAAGTTCTGTTTTCGAAGAGAAACTGTTAATTGAAGTTACTTTCAGCCATTTTTAGCGCTGTCTATTTTTTCCAAGTACAGTGTGAGACGGAACTACAGCGTACAACTTACGGGGACAACTGCTTTATTTTTAAGAGGGGCACGGACCTAGGGCCTTCTTGACATGGCTTACCTCTTAGTCTCTGCAGTGAGTTTGCTTTCAGAATCTTCTGCAAGTCACAGGGTTATGGCTAACAAGATTTGAGAATCATTTATGCAGAGTTTTAGAACGTGGAAATGGGAGGAAGAGCTAAAGAGAGAATTGCTTGGCTCAGAGAGTCTTCATTTCCTTAATGGAATAATAATATGTGCTTTATCCCCTTGGGGATGATGGGAATGAGAAAATTTATGATTATAAAATATACTGCAGTTTGAGACTATTTTGTTTTCAAAGTCTTATTGGCAAATGCAGTACTTAAAGTTGAATCAGTTGACATATTTTATTTCTTCTCAAGATGTGGGTGGGAGAATGAGATAAAAGGAATATAGGAAATGTGCAAATGAGAAAAGAGAGAAAAAAAATTTAAACTAAATCTCTATTTGCTCAAGTACAAAAATGCTTACGCTGCTTTTGGGGACCGAAATTAAGCTTGAAAATCAGAAATGGACAGTGTTCCCATATGTGGGGTGCAGACAGAAACATGGCAGGGGTTTGGGTTGGGGTGGAAATGGAATTTGTATGTAAATTAGCTGAGATATAAAAACATATTTATATCCAAGGTGAATATTTTGAAAGAGCAAGGGGGAAGCTCATCAGGCATATTCGACCACCGTAGTTAACATGTTTAAAAGAAAATCAGGACTCATTTAGAGCTTTCAAAATTACTTTTACTTATGACTACAGTTACTTCCACTCCATGATCCAAAACTATTCATTTTTAAATGCATTGAAGTTATATATTAGAATTTTCTGCCTTCATTTTAAAAGTTAAGAAAGAAAATGTTTCGAAAATAAAATCATTAGAAAGTAAACACACATATATAATGGGAGCAAAATGACTAAAGTTAGTGAGAGTAATAAAGTGGAATGAGAAAAATATATGTTTAAAAAATAGCTATTAAGCTTCAGAAATTATTAATAAAAAGATACGAGAAGGAGTCAAAAAGACTGCAAGTTCATCAAAAGACCTAAGGAATTGAGAAATGCTTTGATATCCTTCAAAGGCATTCACTTCTGTTTAGTTCTATCTGTGGGGATTTTCAATTAACTTCCTGCAAGTCCAAGCTAGTTCTCTTCTAAGAGAAGTGAAATATCTTCAGAAATGTTCTTTATACCTTTGCTCATCAGAGACAATTATTGTTAGATATTACACTAGAGTTCTCTATATTGCATGTATTAGTATTCTTAACCCAAACTAGCTTTAAAAATAAGAGAAATTTGTCTATGGCCATGCCACCCTGAACAAGCCCGATCATGTCTGATCTCAGAAGCTAAGCAGGGTTGGACTTGATTAGTACTTGGATGGGAGACCAATTAGGAAAACCAAGTGCTGTAGGCATAAAAAATAAAAAATAAGGGATTGTAAGCTGACAAGGTCCTTGTAATCTGTGAGGTCAACCAAGAGTTGCCTTGCCTAAAAATAAAAAATAAATAAAAATAAGGAAAATTTTTACTCCCTCCTGAGAAATCTAAAGATAGTGTAGGCTTCAATATTGGTTTGATCCAAAGGTGACCAGGACTACAAATCCATTTTGCTGCCCTCCCTCTGAAATATGGTTTTTCTTCTAGCAGCAGTGGAATCATCTACATATTTTCTTGCTTAAATCGACAGGGAAAGAGAGATTGCCATCATTCCAGGAACATTATCATGCACCCAGGTGTATGGAAGAAAATAAATGCAGTGTATTTCATTTTTTCTTAGTGTATTTTTCTCGTTCGTGTGAAGATACACCCTCCCATTATTTACGGTACAGTAAAGAAGGTGCAGGCATTTGACCAGTAGGAACAAGTCCATTACTACTCATAAAAGGAGAAAAATAACAGGAAATTTCCACAACACTCAAGGTAGATTAGGACACACATATTCGAGATTAAGAGGTCAACTTCTCAAGAATTTTCAAAATTGTTGAAAGTGATCCAGTTTTGCTGATTCATTTGAGAACACACTATTATCAAGAAATCTCAGTAATGCACAGCATTAAGATTTTGAGTAGAAAATGGGATACTATGAGACAGCACGTCTAATTCTATCTTTGTTTAAATTCCGTATTAGTTGACATGTAAATAACATGTGCAACATATATGTATACTATGAAGCAAAAAAACACAGTGAACACCTGCAAACCCACCAGTCAGTTTAAAAGCCAGAATGTTGCCAACATCACCAATAGCATGAGGTGTCTCCCTACCTGGTACCATTTTTCACCTCTTTCTCAAAACACTTCATCTGTGGCTTGTCTCTCTCTCTCTCTCTTACACACACACACACACACACACACACACACACACACACACACGTATATGCAATAGAATAAACAATAAACAAGCTACGACTGCTTCCAAGAGTATTTTTGAATCTCATAACTAAAATGCTGAGCCAAGTGAAACAAACCAGAAATAAAAGTATATATACTATCCAATTCCATTTATATAAAAAAAACAAAAGAGAAAGAGGGACAATTTCATACTTTCTGTAAAATCTCTTTCACACAATGGTGTCTTGATACAAATATTCTTGACACAAAATGGTCAGATCCATATTGAAGCATATTTTTTGATGGCTTTATTTTGTTTCTTGGTTTTGTTTTACAATTTACCTGGTGCTTATCAAAAAATGCCAATAGTTAACCAAAATAAGTTCACCAGATGAAATCCTCGATGATAAAGGCTCCAAACTGTGTAGAGTTAGATATTCAGCAGGTCTTCCTGAGAATCCATTCCATATGATGGATTCTCGGTGTGCAAGCTAATTGATGGGGCATAACTAGGTAGAAATGATAAACTTTACCAAAATTGATCCTGGCATTTTGTTCTTGAGAGCTCAAATTGCCTATTCCCATGATGCTATTGGACCTTATTAGGTCATTTAAATTTCCCTAAGATCTAGCAAGCTGAATTGATCTCTGTTTTCTATATGCCATTCTTATCGATCCTCTAAACTCTTCTCTGGTTATATCATTTCTGGAGAACTTGGTGCCGTTTTGAGCCTCGTGTTTCTCAAGCAGAACTTTGAAACATTACAGAGGGGCCAGTATCTTCAGAGAGTCTGCATAGTATGTTGTCTGAGTAACGGTTGTGGAGAATGGAGACGAAGACATGTATGAGAAACTGTCTTGCAGAATTTTCACTGCCAGATGCCCAAACCCAGAAAAGCAGATGAAGAGTTCAAGAAAGCAGATACAAAACAATTCTAACAATGAGCAACACCAAACAGGAAAGTCTGCTTCCCATGAAAAAGTCTACTGCCTAGTACTTCAGCAACGCCTCTTTCCAAAAAGTGCTCAAAGCTGACCATCTCTTCTTCAATATAGTGCTATTAACTCTAGTCTCGGTGCTGTATATTAGCTCTCCAGGACTCATTTCATCTTATAACTGAAAGCTTGTACCTTTGGACCAATATCTCTTCATTTCTCCTATTCTCCTGCCCCAGGCAACCACTGTTCTACTCTCTGCTTCTATAAGTTTGACTTTTTTAGAGTCCACATATAAATGAGATTGTACAGTACTTATCTTTCTGTGTCTGGCTTATTTCACATAACATAATATCCTCCAGGTTCATCCATGTTGTCACAAATGGAAGAATTTCCTTCTTTTTCATGGCTGAACAATACTGCATTGTATAGATCACATTTTCTTTGTCTATTCATCCATCGACAAACACTTAGGTTATTTCCATATTTTAACTATTGTGAATACCTTCCTCCCAAATTCCGTAGTTCAGAGTGATGCTCTTTTTTCTTCATTGAAACTGAATTTATGTTGGAGAGCTCTGTAATTCTCAAATTATCAATAATCCTTTGTTTGGATAATATTAAACTTTTTTTTCCACACACAGTGGAAATGAGGAATTCTTTGATTCCTTTTATCTATCACTCCACTTTGCGTCAATCACCAAGTTCTGTGATTTTTCCTATGTATTATTTCTCATAGCTTTTTCAGTGTTACTGCTTACTCTTGAGTCTGATATGCTGTAAAGCAATAAGACTTCTGTTGTAACTTTCATGCTCTCCATTACGCTGACATTTGATCATGTTCGAGTCATTACGGATTTCTATAGCTCTTGAAATTCCTCTTCATCTAGACATATTTTATTCTAATGTAATAGAAATTACTTAATTGCTGTTCAATAAATACTTATTTATTGAGTATGTACAAAATGGCCAGCCTGGGGATCATGGTAACTTGTATATAATAATTACATGAATTCGGATATAAAAACTCAGACATGCTCCCTTTGCATGTAAATACAGATGTCTAATAACTCAATTTGGCATTGTTGTTGGTGTTAATTATTACAACTGTAACCCTTCTGATGGTTCCATGTTGATTATGACCCAATGTTTCATGAGAACAATTTTAAAAGGTTGTTGCCAGGTACAGCGTGAGGAAGAAGCCATGGACTTCTGAATAGACAAGCTTTATCCAATCATCATCTGCTAACCAACTCCTCCTTTATAAATAATATTGGTTTCAAGTGGAGAGAAATATGCCTCCCTCTTTTCTGCCATGGATACAATTGCCCACGCCTTTCCAAAATATACTATATTCATTCTCTCCACAATCCCTTACGTTAATTATTCGAAATGAAACAAAAGTACTGTGTTTGATGTTTTTGAATACAGCAGCACTAAAGAAAGGGGCAGTGTCTTTTTGTAATATCTTATCTAGTATGAGTAAATCTTAATTTTAGAAGTTTGGTAAAAGAGAATCCACATTACTATCAATAGTTCAAATTAACCTAGATAGCTTTCAGTAGACTCTATAAATCATTAACTCAAATGTAAAATATATTCATTCCAGCTGTGCAAAATTACTACTCTTTAGTTACAAAATAATATACCAGAAATCTGTTTTCGCCCACAGAAAAAGAAGTGTACCAGCAAATTTGGCATTTTGCAAAAATGCTCTTTAAATGTAGAATCCACAAAAATTTGCATATAGATAGAAAATTTCCTAAGTTGCAATCAAACTTATCAGTAAGAACTTAAGAGGAATAATGAACTTTAGTTTCTGGATTGTTTTGGGAAAAGAGCTAATTTACAGCAACAAGTCACAATAAGTACTACTAGGCCAGGCTATATTGTAAATCAGAGTCAGCAAACTGTTTCTATAAAGTTCTCAATAGTAAATGTTTTTGGTTTTGTGGATTATACAGTCTCGGTGGCAACTACTCAACTGTACTTGCCTTTGTAATTAGGAAAGCAGCCATATTTAATATGTAAATGAATAGGCATGACTGTGTTACAATAAACTTTACTTACAAAAATAGATAGCAGGTGGCTGGATTTGGTGTGTGGGCTATATTTGCTGTCTCATCTTCTAAATGTTTTAATCTGTAATTTTGTTCAATTATATTTTCTTAATACCTGCCTTAGGTAGGAATTATTTACTTATTCGAAAATTACATTTTTTGTGACTAGAAAGTGATAAATGCTTATGGTAAAATATTTGAGAAACACAGAATAATAGAAATAAAGTGAAATTTAATTAGGTACGTGCTATTTGTTGTCCTTAGTGTATACATGTAGAAACTGAGGCTGAGAGAGATTGGCTAATTTATCTAAATTGTATGGTTTGTAAAGAGTAGAGAGACAGGATTTGCGTTCTGACTGTAGAAAGAGGTGACAACTGACAACACTATATCAGATAAAGGCATAAGTGTCTAAGACAGTGACTTAACACATAGACAGAATGAGAAATGAGGTGGAACACACTAAAAATTCAACAAGATCAGGAAACTTGTTAAGTTGGTGCATATCTCAGAGAACAAGAAAGTTGGAGAATCAAAAGCCAGCTGATAATGTTGTAATAATTTTTTATTTAGATCAATTACAATAAAACAGAATGGCCAGGAAATTGTTTTTCAAAATATCTTCTTTCTTATTTTAGTTAGTAATTGAGTACTTTGCCAAGTAAAGTAGAAAATATCCACTTCGTCCCCCATCTAACAGGGTCATACTGGTAAGAAAACCAAGACACAATCTATAGACAGTGTAATCATGAGTAGAATGGAATGGAAAATTAAAGCATTATCTGCTTTCCTTGGGTGGAGGAGGGGACCCAAGGGAATACTCTGGGGTTACTGAAAATGATAATGATATTTTGACTTTGGTGTTGAGTTTATTCACTTTGTAAAATTCATCAAGCTGTAATCTAAAATCTATGCATTGTATTTGTGTATGTTATTATTGAATAATAAGGATTTACTATAAAATGAGTTACAGTGAGCTTTCTCCGTATATCACAGACTCAATGTGTAATGAAGTAGAATTCATGGGTTTAATTCTCATCTTGACATCAACAGAAGTGACTCAGATTCACCTGACTAAATTCAACTCAAGAATAGATACATATAAAAGGAATCACAAGAATGATTACAAAAATATTAACTGACAGCAGGCAACTACATGATAACTTTCTCTCTTTGTGCTCTCTTCCCATAAACGCTGCCTGAAGATGCCAAATAAAATATATTTATTTTTAAATACACAAAATTAATAGTCATTTAATAAATGGGAAGAATTAAGTGGATTAGGCAAAATCTTTAAAAGGATTGAGTCATTTTCTTCAACGTGTGTGTTTGTATGTGTGTGTGAAAGAGAATCACTCAACAGATCCTTCTCAGTGATACATATTCATAAAAGACAAGTACAAGTATGTGAATATGTGGTTTTGAATTATATGCAATAGAAATCTTTTCATTAAACACAAGAAGACTAAATTATTCTTAAACTGATGCAGAAAAAATGATAGTGCATGACATTAGCAGGCCGCCTATACTCTTTTTTTCCCAATGAAATCAAGCAGCTGTGCAATTTTACCATTACCTTATCTATTCACTCGTTGTCTAAATAATAAAAGTTCACTAGTTCCAAAATGACAGTAATTTTGGTTCACTTTTGTAATAAAAATGTTCTGTTTTTTAGTCAAGACAACCACCAAATTTGATTTTATTGTACTTCTTGACACCTGATTTAGAAAATAATTGGTTTTAAAGTGATGGATATAACATTCTATGAGATCAAGCATTTCTGGAACTGCCAGTTTCAGAATTCCATCTTAATTAGATAACAATGAAGTATTACTCTTCCTTCTCTTTTTGCCTAATTAAAAGCTAAGTAATGGATTTTAAATGAGCCTAATTAGTTATAAAACTTCCACTTTTCTTACAAAGTTCTTATACCAATAAAACTACCAAATGCATGTTTAACAGTTTTTCATATATCTGCAAGTAAAAAGTACATTTCTCATCTTTTGGGATGGAGCTACCTTTCTAGATTTTTAAATATCATTTATGGGCTCCACAAAATCCCAGAGAGACTCAAAAGCCAAATATATCTTTTAAGGTGAACTATTTCTTGTGCTTTACAATACTGTGTACCTAACAGCTATTACTGCAGATTCACTGTGTGAACTCTGCTCTCTTAGAAACTCATGGACACTGGGGAAGAGGTATGAAAAAGAGAATTTTACAACTTGCTCATTATAATAATGCCAGTTAACATGTATTTATACTTTATTTTGTGCCTGGTACCATTCTGAACGTTCTACACACATTATTTCTCACACCAACTATATGAGAAAAGTATATTTTATAGGTGAAAAATGCATTCATAATGACATAATTTGTTCAAAATGATAGAGTAAGCAAGTGGCAAAGTTTGGAATTTGAGACGATGACTGATTCCAGATATCATCGGTTATAATGAGATCAGATAAATGTTGTATGCCAGGCCATTTCTAAAATAGTATAAAAATACATAAGAATTCAATATCTAAACTATCCTCATAAATTCTAATATTTTGGAAAATAAAAAGAATATCAAATACTCTTTTCCATTTAGTAATTTACACTTTCGGAGTATTCTCCCATATATTTGGTGAAAACAGAAGATAGTATTTATTAAAAATAAACACCTATACATATAAGATGTTTTCTGTAAGCCTCAGAGTAACCACAAAGCGAAAACCTGTTCATCACTTGTATTTGTTTGTTTCATTTTTCAACAAGCAATTGGACTCCAGGGAATTCGAAGTTAAGAAAGGAGTGACACATTACCTGGAAAACCTTAGTCTCCTTGGAGAGAAAATATATTAATAAATATTTCATTTATGACTATTCTGAATCTCACAAAAAAAGATACTAGAAATAATGCATATAAATCATGACAATATCCATTCCAAAATGAAAGTATGTAGAGGCTAATAGGAGTGATGGAAACAGGAGTAAGGAGTGGATTCTCTGGTGGGGCAGAGGGGAGCTCAGAATAAGAAATCCTCTAAACTCTTATAGAGGACATGGTGTTTGCCTGGTTAGTAGGTTGGGGGAAATTTTTCAACAGAGGGCATAGTATATGCAGAGGTTGAACGTCCATGCTGTGTTTGAAGAACTTCAAACAGGTGAGTACATCTTTCATCGAGAGGACAGAATAGAGAGTGGCTGGACATGACATTCAAGAGACAGTCAGGAGCCAAATGATAAGACTTGTTCCTTATCTTAACTTGGATGGGCTTTTCTGAGATAGGAGATGGACAACTATCTGAATTTAGAACAATCACTCTGAGAGAAGGATGGACTAACAGTACCCCAGAAATAGCATCTTTCTCTTCACCATTCCTGGAGTGAAAAGAGTAAAGTACGCAGGTTCTGCTGGCTCTAAAGCCATCTGTGAACAGGCTTATATTAGTATTCTCATGTGACACAGAAGAAAACAGAGACTTATCAGGGCCACACACATGTATATAGTAAGCAGGAGAATCGGGCTTCTCTGCTCCCAAAGTCTCTACCCCTTTTATTAGACTATCGTTTCTCCTTAATGTGATCTGTTCATTCTTGGAATCTTCATACAACTTTGACCTCTCATGGTGTTCATGTTACTCTACCTTGAGTTGACACTTAACTTATTCCTTCTTCCAAGCTGCACATTTTGGGGGAAGGAATTATGTATTACTCATCTTTTAAAATCCTTTCTATGTTCAGCACGTTTCCTTATACTAATAGGTGCTTGAAACATACCTATTAAATAAATACACAAATACATTTTAAAGATAAATATAAATGTCATCACCCATGAGCTGAGCAACTCAGCCCTCTCTCATTTATATTAGCAAAAATCTTATGGTATAGGAAACAAGGTTAGGTTTTAAAACCTTGTATTGGTCAAATGATCATTAATAATGTGTTTTCTGTTTTGAGATCACTAGTCACATGGCATGAGTATTTCAGTAGTCAAAGTATCAGGACTTTAAAAAATAAATCCTCTATTTAAATGCATTTAATTCTTTATCAGTTTTTTTTAAATTCCAGATAACAGACTAATTTCTTTGTCCACATTTATCACTGAGGTAATTATTCGTCAGGTGTCCTGAGGAGATAAGGTGAATTAGCATCACAGATTATTCAACTTTCAGAAAGACACACTTATTAGTAACTTCAGGTTTCTTTAGTACAAGAATATGCAATAACATTTATAACACTTCTTACATGTGCCTAACATCGAAAAAAATACTATTCTTGAATCTGTTGTTTTTAGGTATCGTGTTTATTTCTGATGACAAAAACAACAATCTGTTGTTTTTAGGTATCATTTTTATTTTCGTGTCTGTGTTCCCAAGAGACACATTATTAATTTACTCCTTCAGCACATACTCATCAGGAGACTCTTCTATGCTTGGTTCTGTGAACAGAAATAGACTCATCCCTGGATGTGATTATGGAGCTTATCATATGCAGGAAGTTCACAGTCTAGTGTGAGGGAAGGGGCTTGGAAAGATGGTAAGAAAATTAAAACAAATTAACTACAGTAAGCACAAACCAATAGGTTTTGTGAGTTTCCATGTTGTGTTTAGCAAGAAAGTGATATTGAAAATTAGCCAGCTCCCATCTTCCAGCACGGGGTTTTTGAAACATTTTGTAAGTGAGGAGTGTAGCACAAACACTCATCATTCAATTTCTATGGCAAGAGTTGGGGACGACCTCTCCTTACCACTATCCTGGACAGCTCCAGGAACATTCTGCGATGCACTCATTATTTACCCGCCCCCTCCTCGCCACCCGGTTAGATTCGATGCCTTTATTTCTGGTTATTCTCAAATGCAATATCATCACCACTGTTTGGGATCATGTTTTATTTGTGTTTACATCTTCCCTTGCTAGAACAGCGTCTTAAACATAGAAAAAAACTTGCTTAACACTAGCTGAATGAACAAGTAAAGGAATGGATTGCGCATGGCCTTAGCTTTTCTGCATCAACTATTTACCTGCCTTGATCTCTTGCACATTTACTGCGCAACTGGCAGAAACATGTAATTCAAAATATTGTCTGTTGGTGATATTTTTTTGATATACAACTATATTTACTTTGGAAGAAAATTAAAAATAAATTAGTTTATGTTGAAGCAACTGTAAAGGAGAGACTGTGCTATGATATAGCGGTGTTACCAGACTCGCGAGCTGGACCTGGGCCAGAGTGGCGATTGCTTACCGCAAACCCCAACTTAGAGATCGTCTGATGGAAATCAGTGTTTGTTCTGACATCAATCAGCACCCCTCCCCTGCCTCCTGATACACGCTAGTTTCTGCAACGGGCCGTAATCCCGACCTGCTCAAGTACATAAAGCATTTACGGTGCCTGAAACAAGTCATTTACCAGTACCTGCGACGGTCCTGGCTTATTCTAGATAATTCTCTGGCTCTTGCAGAGCAGCAGAGAGATCTATGTCGTCTTTCAGATGCCCAAGATGCACCTCGAATGTAAGTTTCCCTTATTAAACTCTGTTAATTCGATAAGGAGATTTTCCATCTCAGGACCTTCCGTACTTACTGTCTGTGCTATTGACTATTAGAATATGCGGAATGAAACCACATTGCCAGCTCATTTATTTGTTTGTTTAAAACATTTACTTTTTAATTTCCATCCTTTTTTTTTTTTTTTACTTCTGGTGATTCAACTTAGGACACTTAATGTGGCATTTTCAAACCTCAATAATTATAGGGGAAATGATTAATTTGATAAATCCATTGTCACATAATGGAGATTTTCTGTACTTGGGTGATAATGGTAATTATTAACATCTCTAAAAATGCCAGAAATATTGTAAAAGAGCAAATGCACATGCATTATAATTTTACAGTTTTATAATTTTATTTTCTCAGTTTTAGAAGCTAATTATAGGAAGAACCAAACTATCACCTACAACATTGATATGCAAGAAATATATGCATGATTCCAGTATCTAGCAAGTATAATCTTTAGACTTGCTTTTCTAATTATTTTGAGATATTAAAGAAATTAGCACAGTCTCTGGCCAAAGTAACCATATAAACTGGATTTTTCTAGACAATCTTAGATTTTCTAAACAATCTAGTTTTTGTTTAAAAAAAATAAAACATTGTTATATGAAAAATAAAGTATAGGCAAACCAAAAGCAAGTTTAGAATATCTTTAATTTTGAAAGAAAAGTAAATGGTAATCATCTATCTAAGCCTTCAGCAAACAAGATTATTTTTATAAGGGTGGCTGAATGACACTCAACTCTGAAGGAATAAAGCTCTCTAAGTGAGATCAGTGTCAGTTAGAGGAGGCTATAGAGAAGAGGAGGCCATAAAAAAGAGGAAGAATATTTCTTCATACTCAAAAAGGTTTAAGAAGTATAATTTTGTTCCATTCAAGGCATGAGCTAACTCGAACACTAGACACCAATCTCAGAAAAGTCCTTATGGGACTTATTTCAATTAATACAAATATTTATATCATTATAAATATCATTATATTGCTGAAATTTTAAAAATATGATTTCTCAAAATGCAAGCCATAGAAATTCTGGTTCAGAATGGAAGTCACAGAACCTGCCTCAGATCTACTGAGTAAGAATCTCATCAATTGATTGGAAATGTAGTTTTTAATAAGTGTCTTCTACACACTGAAGGTTAAGAAAGTCTTTTAGCATAAATGGAAAGAGAGCTTATTGTCTTAATTATCTTATTAGACCCACAACTACACACAAACACATATGAATATGCTGCACATATCACATCTCTTCTATGTTATCATAATGTCATTCAAGTAATTCATTTTTCATATAAATCAGAATGCCTGGATTTGAATTGCAGCTTTGCCACTAAATAGCATAATTCAAGGTAATATAATTTGATAGCGTGGAAAAAGAACTTTGTTAGCATCAAATAGATGGCGTTCAATTTCCCACATAAAATGCGTAATTGCAAAGAATTATTTCAAAAAATTGAAAACTTCCAGTTAAAAAGATTAGATATAACTCTTCAGTATGCTTTAAGGACTTTCTATAATAGGCATACTCCCCTAATTACAAACTCACTCCCTGTTATGTTAACCGTGTCAAACTATTTTCTATTCCACGAGCATGCCATGAAATTTCAAGCTCTCCTTTCTCGTGAAAGGCCTGCTGATGTATTTGTAATTCCTATTTATGCTTTTGCATCCATTCAGATACCCGTCTTCTGAGGTTTTCCTTTCCAACCTTTCCTAGTATTGGTTGCACATTATTCATCTTTCAAGGCATTTTGCTTTTATATCTACAATATGACATATATTACATTATAATTGATGGTGTATATGTTTCTAGTCATCAATAAACTATGTACTCCTAGAAGTTGGGAAAAAATATATATATATATAAAAAATCTATAAATTCTTTTTATGAGAACACATTCTCACCAGTGAGCTGTTTATTAAATTTTCACTCAGTATTGATTAAATTGAGTTGGAAATCATTTTTAGTAAACCTGAACATTGCAATACATCCTTTTACAACAAGCCTTTGAAAATAAAGGGTTTAATGAGCTTGTGGAACTAAGATATATATTACCTTCTTCATCCTAAATTTATGAAACTACTGAAAACTTAAGCTTATTTTATAAAGCTAGAATCTGAAGGTCTGAACTAAAAACTTTTTTTTTTCTTCTTTATGGAGTAAAACTCTTAGAGATTTGCCCAACCAGAAATGGTATCACATCAGACTTAAAATAGATGCCAGACACAGAGGTCTAAATATCTTCCTTCCTCTTCACTGCCATATATTCTAGCCTGCCAGTTTCTTTTTTAGTTTGTCTGCTGAAAATAAAATGTATTCTATAAGGGGAAAAGGGAAAAAGGGGACAATGGGAACATCATCTCTTACAGAGGTCTACAGTTGTCAACTACCATGCTCTGAATTAGACCGTTTTGTTCAAATTGATTTTATGGTATTTGTCTTAGATATCATAATGACAATGCACAATTCTGATATAGAAGGCCATATTCAGTACATGCTAGATTACATGAAAAAAGTTGAAATGAAATATCATTTGGAAGATGACATTGTTCTTGGCATCTTCCTTTTGGGGCAAACACATGTCTGTATAGTTGGAAAAGATGCAAGATATAAATAGGACACAGAATACTATAATTTCTACAGTGTACTTCAAAAGCAACAGGATCCATGCCATTCTTCAGAGGTCAAGGAGAGTTGTCATAGAAAATGCAGATGAAGTAAAAACAACAGAAAATTCAGAGGACTTTATGTATGAATAAGTTTCACCAGTAGAAAAGTTTTAATTTGGAAAAAAAAAATTTAAAGTCTCCTTCCAAACAATTGTGTAGGACATTAAGAATGATATAACTTCAACTTTTCAAAGTATTAAAAAAATGACAATAAGCATTCTTTTCAGGTATGTATGACAGCAGTTGGATTTTTTAATAACAGGCCAGCCATTTTACATGTTAGTCCAAAATGACATGGAATCTTTAGATACATTTCTTATGGGGATGAAGGTCCATTAATAAAATTAAAACAAAAACAAAAACAAAAACTTTGTTTTTCCCAATCATGCCACTTAAAAGGATTTAAATATTCCATCATAAGAAATGAATTCAAAAGAATACCAAAATGTTCTGTTTTCTTCCTCTTCTTGTCAATTAACCTTGAAGTACTGACTGTGTCAGTTATTTACCAAGAAGGGGGCACACTTGGTATCAACTAGAGTCACGGGAGAGAAAAGGTAGTGTTTCAAAACTAATTAAAACTTCATATTCTTTATCCAGCAACAAATAAACATGACAAACAAACAGAAACTCATGGACACGGACAGTGGATTAGTGGTTACCAGAGGGAAGGGTGAGTTTGGCTACGTAGATGCGGTAAAGGGGGTCAAATATTTGGTGACAGAAGGAAATTTAACTTTGGGTGATGAACACAGTGTAGTATATATGCGACATATTATTGAATTATACACTTGAAATTTATTTGATATTACTAACCAATGTTACTCCCACAATTTTAAAAATAAAAAAGATCCTTACAAAAAAAAACTTATTAATACTAAAATAATGTCAGAGCAGATGAACAAATCAGAAAACACACAGCTATTTGAAAAGGGAAAATTAATATTTGCTTAATAAAATGAATAGTTTCTATCTTTCACATAAAATTATCTTGATAATGCTCATAGTAAAATGCCATTAATTGTATGGTGGTTTAATCGACCATCTCTTTTTCCATGAACTAGATAGTTTCCTCATCTTTAAAATACTAGTTACTTAAAATTATATTAATTAAAAGACCATTTTCCAGAAATTTTATATTTAATCAAATGAGTATTCATTTAATTGGGCACACATAGAGGAACAAAAAAAAAGTAATTCTATTGCAAAGAAAACTCTACTGTATATTTTTTATCTTTTCATGGACTGAGACTACAATGTATTTTCCCCTGCTCTCGTCTGCACTACGTGAGAGTGTCTATTTGAACACAGAATGGGGATGGCTGAAATTAAGCACCAGTGGAAGAAATTAATCCACCCTACAATAGTTAGCCTATCAACAGAGCTTAAGGACAGTTTCTGAATATCATTACAGTGTCTTTAATTTATAGCGCTTGCTGCAGAGTTTGAGTTGCTAGCCTGGAAAATATTTCCTCCATAGAGTATAACTAATTATATAAATATCTTTTGTACTATCCAATCTTGCACACTATTTAAGTAGACAAAGTGCTTCCTATTAAAACAGACCGCGAAGATGGGCTTCATGATGATTAATGAGGTAGCAATCACAGATGATTTTTCTCTGTTTCTTTCCATATCATTCTAAGCCTTTTAAAAATGTTTTCTACTTTAATGGGCTAGTTATTTTAACCACGGTAAAGTACACATAGTTTCAAAATTCTTCCTTTGATTCATTAACATGGGAGTATTCCCTAGTGCGAAGATGAAGTGAAAGAAGTCAATTATTATCATCTTTTGATAAGGCTCACGTTAGCATCAACATACACACACACACACACAATCAATCAGTATACAGGGTTATTCCAACAACAACAACAAAAAAACTTAGTTATATTTAAAGATGACTTATTAGTCTAACATCCAGAATACGTCTTCAAATGATTGTAGGTCAATTAGATGAAGTATCCTCAAAAGCATATCAATTAGATTATGAATTTTTACATATTTTTTTAAGTGGGAAAAATGATTCTCAGAAAACTGAAGAGATTTGCTATTAGATATTCAGCATAATAGGGTCTTAAACCGAGATCTTCTAAATGTTCCTACTCATCCGATGGACCCCTCATCATTCAATCTTTAAAATTCCCTTTTAAATTAGTCTTTAGAGCCATTTTAGCAAACACGAATCCTAGTTTCAAAGGTATCATTATTCTATAGGCTTTTCTGTTTTGCTCTTTTGCTAAAATAATACTACTTAACTTTATCCCCTACTTACTCATTATCTTGGGCTATACTATGACCTCCTTGAGGCAAGTATCATATTTTTTCCCATAGTTAAATTGATTAAATATTTATTGATAGAATATGCATAGTATATATACTTTTTTGTACATAGACAAAACTAAAAGCATAGACTCTGAAACGTTCTGGACTAAACTACTCTGAAGTCTCCTCTTGCCAAAACTTTGAAATTCAACACATATATAAATATGTATGGTTATATACATGTGAAATTCAACATATATATTTGTCTTTAAGATATCATTGCTATTTTTATTCATAGATTAATTCTGAGACTCTAAAATTAGCCTATGCTAATGAGTGCTAATCCAACCGAATGAACAATTAAAAGTGCTTATGACTGAATTAAAATATATTTTTCTCTTATTGTTATTTCATGCTCAAAATATTCAATGCTTGGGTTTAGTTTTCTATAAATGGCACCCAAAAAAAAAGTCTTTATAGTAGATCCTAAAATGACTCTGTGGATTTCAAAGAATGTTTTCCAATGGAAAGAAAGTGTAAATCTTTTATGTAGCTGAGTGCTAAAACAGCTTATTGATCAATGTCAACAGGTGGAGCCAAGACAAATGGTCCTAATCGGTGTCTTTGTAAATACATTAACCACGAGGAGACAATTTTTCCAATGAGTCGAGAAAATCAATAATGAGTTTTTTATTCAACATTCAGAGTCCCAGCTTGTAAGCCAGCAAGCCTAAGGAGATATTCTATGGTATATTTGAAAAGTCTAGGTTATATATTTTGCCTGGAACTACTTATAGAGAACTATGATTGCCATTTTTAGAAAATAACTGTGGTTACTTGGGCCAGTGTCAAGGTAACACTTTCCAAAATACAATGACCACGAAGATTTGCACGTCTCAAAGATGTTTGAAGTTGATGGAGTGTGTGGTTACTTAAAGATCAGCTGCTCTTATTGGATTAAATAGAATTGGGTTATGATCTGGACACACTGATTGTGAATGTTCTGAATGCACTCATTTCTTTCACATGATCTAATACGTAATGATTTCTGACCTCTCCTCACCCCAGTCATTCTTCCTTGGGAAGTAGATCCTAAAATGTTTGGTCTTTTAAAACTGTCACCTTATTGCATATTATTCTCTGGATATTGATTAACAAGCACAAGATACAGTGATATTATTAATCTCTATTATTAATTGGATTGACAAGCACAGGATACAGTGATATTATAAATCTCTATTATTAATTGGATTGACAAGCACAGGATACAGTGATATTATTAATCTCTATTATTAATTGGATAATATATATACTTAATATGGACTACATCAAGCCCTTCTTAAGAGGTCAGTGAATGTTTGGGCCTTTATTATGACCATTATTATCACATGCTTCCCATTGCTTTTGTTTAGCTGTTGACTCATCCTTTAAACATAACGCTCATTGTCAAACACAACCTCTACTTTAAGTTTTTAGCTTTATATTTGTTAGTTTGTTTTGTTTATTTGCTGGAGGGAGAGATTTTATCTTCTTGAGCTACTCTAAATTTATTTTTCTCTTAATCTTTATTTAAGCAATTGATTCTTTGTATACGAAATGTAGAATTTTCCATTTATCATTCCTAATTTGGAAAAACATAGACCAAGCAATCTGAAGTTTTTGAAGTTTACTATCTTGATTTATAAAGGACCACATAAGCTTTAAAGTAGAAATTCATGACATCTTCAAAATAAATAGGCATTTTTTGTGTATGTTTTCTTATGTATTTCTTCATAATATTTAGCAGAAATTTGAGAAAGTTATGTAGTATGTTTAAATGTTTACACGAGCACAGAAGTATTCGGTGGGATAGACAGAGATAGTGAAAAAATGAACCAAGAGAGTGAAGAGAATTCGCTACAATAAAGTCCTTTGGATAAGTAACAGATCGTCTGAATCCTGGATAACGTTTTGCTGAGCAGAGATTTACTGTGTAAGAAACTGAGATGGCCACATTTTAAAAACAGCTTTTTTTTTTTTTCGAGATACAGGGAAAATTTTTCAGTTCTACTAAAATCAAAGTGAAAGTGTTCAAAACATTCCCCTGATTTCCCTATATGCTTCAAAATTCTTTTCTTCTTGCACTTTTTATATATTTATTATAGAATCCACTCTGTGGGTAAAGTGGATTATTAGGAGTTGTTTTCTCCCTATGACAGAGAGAATGGCTTGCAGTTAGAGCAAATATAAATGCTGATACTGACAAACAGAAAAATAACAAAACTTGTCATGGAGAGCATAGCAAGCCTTGTGCTATATATCAGAGATTACTTTCAGTTGATTGAAATGGGAAACTGAAAAACAGTAGCTTAAATAAAGCAGTTGAATTTTCTCTTGTGTACAAGACATCTAAAAGTAGGCTACCCAGGGCTAGAATGGCAAGCACATGTGCCATTAAAAATTGTCTCCTGGATTCAGCTGAACCTCTTCTTGTCCT
Organism: Pteropus vampyrus; assembly: GCF_000151845.1. Lineage (NCBI taxonomy): Eukaryota > Metazoa > Chordata > Mammalia > Chiroptera > Pteropodidae > Pteropus > Pteropus vampyrus. The sequence goes on from NW_011888950.1 coordinate 1,634,286, forward strand.
TTCAAGTTTGCTTCTATATTCCCAAGAAGAAAAGGGCAAAAGGCAAAAGCAAAAAAAAAAAAAAAAGTTTGTCATCTGAGTCAGCCCTTTTACAGAGATTCTTAAGAAGCCCTCGCGGAAAGGCCTGGCACTTATATTTCGTTGACTGAAGCTCAATCACACGGTCACCTCCATCTTCAAGTGAGGTTGGTAAATATAGTTTTTAAGGTAGTCTATGATCACCTCCCACAAAATGAGGAAATGTTAACAAAAATGTCAGGGGAAAGTAGGAGAGAATGTGTCTCTCTTACATATTACCTTTCTTCAATATTTATATTAATCTGTCCCCTTATTTTTTCTGGAAACTGTAATTGTGCAAAATCATCACTTCTTGGAAATGACTTTTTCTCTTTCCTTCCCCCTTGAGTTAAACTTGTCTTGTACTCACTTCTTTTCTTTCCTTATCCTTCCACCTTTGTACATACTACATGACCACTCCCATCATCATTGAGGCCTTAGGACATCAGATTTTGTTGAGCATCAGACTCAGGAACAAAGCTTCAGATCTGTTGACCATGGAACAGGGTTTGGTCAAACTAAGGATAACATCTTGACCTCAGCTGTGTTTCAGCTCCAAACCCATGAAGGTGAAATGATCCTACTGGCCACATCCCCTCGAAACCAGACAGAACGATGCCATGACCGACATCGGACTCGATGCAATGATCCACTGCCCCCTACCCTTACCTGGACCAGTCAGTAGAGCCCATGACCCCAACTCAGCTATCACAACTCATAAGATTCCCTCTGCATGACCTATCCCCTAGAGGCCATCAGGGAGCCAGGTTTGAGCACCTGTGTCTCCACGCTTGGCATCATTTTCTTAAATAAACCTTTACATTCTTTGCTGCAAACCCCTGTTTGCATCTCATTTGGCTTTGATGCACACCGGCAAATGAACTGTCTTTTATTTCGTAATGACTTCTGCAGAAACTGCCCTTTCCTAGAACATGACAGCTATTGGGAATCCGTTTTCCAAACTACTTAGCCCTATACCGCCCTAGAGGCTGACTCGCTGCTCAATCATGTCCTTTATAGGAGTGCCAAACATTCTGCTTTCACAAACTTACAATATAAAAAACACTCACAAGCACTATAAGGTTGTTCTATAATATATTGCTCACCTTTTCCAATCTCTTTCCTCCTGCTCTTGGTTACTCATTAAGATAGATAGATAGATGGATAGATAGATAGATAGATAGATAGATAGATAGATAGATATAGATAGATAGATAGATAGATATCTGTGCCAACCAAACTTTTCTTTCATATATATATACACGCCATACACGATAGAATATTATTCATTCATAAAAAGAAGGAAATCCTGCCATTTGTGACAACATGGATGGACTCTGAGCACATTATGCTAAGTGAAATAAGTCAGACAAGGACAAATACTATATAATATCACTTATATGTGGAATCTTAAAAAACAAAATAAAAACAAATAAAAAATAAACTCATAGATACAGAGAACAGATTGGTGGTTCTCAGAGGCAGGTGAGAAGTTGGTAAAAAAACAAAATTACTTTCTCTGAGTGAGGGCTATAGCCTAAAATGTTTATATTGTTTATAAATAGTTTAAGGATTGTATATCCTACACAGAGTTTTAACTTCTTCTCTGCTAACCTTACACAAAACTAGAAGTCTTTGTTTTGTGGTAAAGTTTATTGAAATAACATTAAAAGTATTTCATTATCTGTCATAGCACAGGCCCAGACATATAGTGGAAAATAATAATTAAAAGTTCTGTTGAATATTTTCACTTAATAAAACACCTTCACATTTTCTCTTAATATTTCAGCCTTATCTACTTCATGACATTCATTATGTGTAAATTTCTCCCTTTATCTGAATTTTTAGATTTATAATGCTACTATATATGATGGAACTATGTCTCAAGAAAATAGAGAAATCAAAACAGTTTGACTTTCCTCATCCCCCATACCTCATTTCTATCAACGATGAAACACAAGTCATAAACTGGGAAACAAGTTTATCTATGTATTTAAGTATATATTTGGGAAATATTTTTTGCACGGATGTTCAATACATTGTCCCTCCAGAGTCTCTGGATTATGTTTTTTTCCTGGGATACAGTGTCCTAACACTTTCCCCGATGGAACCCACCCTCTTTGCAATGAACTGCGGTCCGTTAATTTTCTAAAAAACGAACGGCTAGAACAGATGGTCCAGGCAAGGATGGAATCCAGCTGCCCAACCCATAACAACCGCACCACTTTAAATGGTTAGGGGAATCTCAGTGGCCAGGAAACGTTTATTGTTTTGGAAAGAGGGTGGGTTAGGATGGGATTTCACTTTCACTCTTTCCTAGAGGAAAATATTCATCCGACAGATTTTACGTGACATATCAGAACTGCAGTCGCCATTTGCCAGCTGTCAAGGCATTCGATGGTTAAGGCAACTGGGAAAGGTAGCAAGAAAATAAACTGACTCCCAGCCAAGCAAATGCCAATTATAGTTTGTTTTAAGTGTGCTAGAAAGGATGGCAGGAAGCCAGCAGCATGGTGGATGGACAGGGGTTGCATAAAGGGCACATAGCAAAGGCGATAGCCTGTGAAATTCCAAAGAGGCATGATTGGCATGGTGACACAGATGGAGCTGGGGGGCCAAGTTCTCTCAAAAATTACTTATATTCTGTGCCAACCAAACTTTCATTTATAGTTCAAAGTCTCTCTGTAGAATAGAAATTGAGTTACTCCCCAAAACGGCACAAGACAACACCTTAAAAATGGTCTCCAGCTAAAGACAAAGGATATCGGGTAGGAAAGAGCCAGGTTTTCAGACAAAGCACAGTAAACAGGGTTATTATGCAGATTTAAGTCTGTGCCTTCTCTCTTGATAAGAGTTTCTATAGATTTAGTCTCTTCCTCTTCCTGGTACAGAGAGGGAACACCCTTACAAGTAAATATTGCCCTTGTAAATATAAATTGCTCTTACAAAAGGGTAACATCTACTCACTTTTCAGAGTTTCTCTAGGGTCCGCTGTTCTTTAGAAAATAAACAGTCTAAAATAATTCTTATGCCAAAAAGGCATATTTGGGGTGACAAATTCTGCTCCTCTTTGGTTAGTGTGCTGAAACTAAGTGGTTTAAATGGACTCATGGGTTTGCCTAGATGGACTCCATCAAGAAATTGTATTTCAATGAAAGATAGAATCCACTTACTTGAGGAGGCAGTTGCAATGTGGGCATGCTAGGTAGAGAATGCTGCGTTTATAAATATAAAATAGAAAAATTCTTTAAGTTGCTTTTTAAGTGAATTATTATATGGCCAATATTAGCAAGCTTTAAAAATGTAAGATTAGCATTAAAGTAGAGATCCAGTCATGGTAGCAGAAATGCACCTTATCAAGTACATTTTATCAAGTAAATGCTAATGAAATATCCTAGTATGTTTGTCCCCTAAAAAATGAATTTCACTTTCTGAAATACAGACATTCTTGAAAATTTGAATATATAATAATTTTTCTTATTAAGTCACTGCACATTAGTGCATTAGGAAAGTTTATCATTTAAAAGTGCACTACAATGCTTCCAAGAAAGCTGAAATCACAAGCATCAAGCTTGCTTAGAACAAAGCAGAACTTCACGTGGCATATACTTCAGATTTTATTTCTTTGGCTCAACAATGACATTCATGTCAATCCATGGATAAAACTGCTAAGTGATAGGACTACCTAGATGACTTTATATTAAATATTACTTTGTTCAGAAAATGCAATATTAATTACTTAATTTTGCCATTCAGGGCATAGATTAACTTTCTAGAGATGTGTGAGTTTTTACAAGAAAACAAGACGAAAGCAAACGATTATGACAAAGCCCGTTGTACAAAGGAAATTAAAAAGTTCCTTCCTTATTCCTTTCTGATGTTGTCAGAATGCTGTGGTTGTACAACAGAATGTCAGAGATGTAGGCGGTGGGTCTCTCAACTGTGACAAACATATCACAGAACAGACCAGTCGTTCTCATCCTTAGCCACTCAGAACAGATTGATGCCTGATGCCCATGTTCAGAGATTCTGACTTAATTGGTTTTAGGTGTGTCGTGAGCAGGGAGATTTTGTAAATTCTCTAAATGATTCCACTGTGCAATCACAGTTGAGAATCACTGGTCTAGATTGATCATGTGATTGATTCTTAATCGTCTCTGGTCATACAGGTCCCGAAGATGCTTATTAAAAATTATGTCTAATCAGGTATCCAGGTGATTTGCAGTTGGTCCTTGAGCTACATTCTGGGGGTGAGGGAGATAAAAAACAAAACTCTTGTCTTGACTCAGCTTATGTGTTTCAGCCCTGGGCTTGTCACTTGATGACACCAATTTCAGCTATGTGAAAGTTCACTCAGAGTACATAATTCTTAATTTTGGCAGTTCTCAACATTCATGGAAACAAAAACATTCACAGAAGCTTCTATACAATTGTGTTGCCACATGCAATGCCAAGGGCAATTCCAGATTCCCATAAGTCAGGCAAATCTCCAGCCAAGAAAAAAAATCTAAATAATGCAGGTTACACTCAGAAATAGACAACACTCAGGGAATCGAAGAAGAATATTTTCTTTTGTAGATTCTTTTTGCTTTCACATACATGGTTTAGTTAAATTTTTATTCTGTCTATTGCCAGCATTTCCACCCTCAGGTGTTGACCCTAGAAAAATGAAAACACGTATCCCCCCAAATCTTGTATAAGAATGTTGGCAGCAGTTTTATTCATAATAATCAAATGCTGGAAATAATCTGAATGTCTATCGGATGAATGGATAAATACGTTGAAGTAAATGCACACAGTGGAAGACCGCTCAGCCAAAAACTAAAATTAAAAAAAATGTACAAGCAACTGATAGATAAAACAACATGGATGAATCTCAAAAATGTGTTGAATGAGGGAAGCATACCTATTACATGAGTTTATATGAAATTCAGAAATAGATAAAATGATAGTGACAGAACTATGAGCAACAGTGCCTCAAGGTAGGAGGATTAACCAAAATGTGTGGCAAAAGGACAAGTTCCAGGAAGATGGGGACATTCTATATCTTGACGGGGGTGGTAACACACATATATAGAGTTGTCATGGAAACGCACTCAAAAAGCTACCGAAGTAACGTGATGTCTTTAAAACAGGTCTAACTTAAACCAAGTGTAACTTAACCCCAAAAGGTTGCAGTCAAGGTTTTCTTCATGAATGAGAAAGCAATGCATATCTCTTCCTGTAAGGAGTCAGTCGTGCTGAGAAAATAAAAGGGTCCCGTGACAACACATAAAACCACGTTGGCCTGAAGGACTTTCTCAGAATTTGGTTTTAGAGTTTCCTCATTTTCAAACCAGAAAATGGCAAGGCTTTTAAGTCACATTTCATATTTTAGAACATTAGTGTGATTCTACCAAGGTTCCACTAACTGTGTTTTAGAGAAGCAGTCACCTGTATAGCGACCATTAAAATGAATACAATTCCTAGAATTTTCACGATGTAAATTTTCTTTTTAAAACATTTTGAAATACTTTTTAATTTGCTCTGAATCTGAATTTGGTCCAATTCGACAATAAGAAAAAAAAAATGAAAAACACAGGAGCATCATGTGGTTTGTCAGGAAGTTTTTTTTCAGAAAAATCCAGGCACAAATTATAAGGCTTTTGGATTCTTCATTCTTTAACTCATTCATAAATATTTATTAAACATACATTACTTGTATTGTGTGGCTATAATATTATGTTATATCGAATTTACATATATGTATTGCTATATTTGATAAAATATTCTCGTAATATGATTGGAAGGTTTTCATTGAACAGATCCTTTGAAGACAAGGTTGGATATAAGAATTTTAATATTTTTTCCAAAAGAGAAATATGTTAGCCAATTTCTTCTCAGTACTATATCTTTGTTGGTTTTATATATATATATATATATATAAGAATTTTAATATTTTTTCCAAAAGAGAAATATGTTAGCCAATTTCTTCTCAGTACTATATCTTTGTTGGTTTTATATATATATATATATATATATATATATACACACACATATATATATACACACACACACAGATATACATTCTAATAAAAATTTATCTAAATGGAATTCTAATTCTATGGAATCTAAGTCCTTAAAATCTCTTGTTAAAAGAACGTCTAATCTGAATTGAGTGTTCTTTTACTCCTAGACTCCTGGTCTTTATTTGCAGGTGTCAGTCACAACTATTTGCTCTTGACATAATTTAATGACAGTTTGCTATGATAATGGCCAGGCTCTTTTTCTCTCTCCCAGATACACCAAGAAGGAGAGAGAAATCCTGGCCAGGCATCATTGAATGCATTACTATCCTTTTAAAGTCATTGTGTAGTTTGGAGATTCTTTTACAAATTCCCCTCAAGTCACAAAAGGTTTCCTATCAAAATATTGAATGCAGCAGGACTTCACAGCCATCTCAAGTGAAGTCAGAATTTTAGGAATCTCTAAAATATCCTCATGATAGAAGCGTAGTGGAAAAGTTCCTAGAGAGCGCTGGAGAAAAACCGGGAGAAAGTAGACTTCCCAGAAATCGTTAAAACTCATGAGATGTTTTTCTTTCTCGTTTAAGGGCTAACACTTTTAACCAAGGGTTAGGGCATCATGAATGTGACTCTGTCAGGTGATACTTTTGATCCCAGTTATTCCTGAATTTGGCATTCTGTGATTTCTTCGGTCCATTTTGTTACTTAAAATTGAAAAAAAAAAAAAAATACAACCACCAGAGGGCGGAAGGTATTACATTTCAAAGTGCTTAAAGTGATATTTCAGGCACTAATTAAATCTCCTCAAGCAAATTTGCAAGGTGGAAATGGGTGGTTATGCAATGTAGCCTTTTGATGTCCCCATGGCGCCCTTTTGTGTTGAACACAGTCCCTCTGTCATATCTCCTACCTTTCTAGAGCCTCCAAGCAGCAGTTTTTTGTTTTGTTTTGCTGCTTGCAAATAGATTACACCATTTTTTACCTTCTACTTCCATGGAATTAAATTATTCCTTATCCCTGGGTTTGGGTCACTTGGAGTTCAAGAAATAGTAAATTAATCTGAAGATCATTAGGCCTTATCCCTATGCCTCAGGGCGTTTCTCTACCTAAAATGTAGGAGCAAACATTTAAAAAGACACTTGCATATTCTTCCTGGCTCACTGAATTTCTCTGTGCCTCCCTTTTCTGGCTCCTTTATTTACAAACATCTCCACTTTACTGTGATTTCATTCGCTCTTTTTCTTCTTTAGTTTTGCTTTGTTTTTGCTTTACATGGGCTCATTATTGCTGTATTAATCTTTAGACTTAGTGATCTAGTTCACGCTTACCAGCCCACAATGTGACCAGCTTGGAAATCCTTATCTAAGTTACCCTGCTGTTCATAAGTCCCTCTCAGCTCTCAGTTCCACATTACCTCCTCTAGAGCCTTAAACACCTGTGTCTAGGAGATCTATGTCTTATCTAACTCATGATGCCATCCTTAACTAAGTGCTGTACTCGCAACGAACTTGAATGTGGCATGCAGGGTGTCATTGGTGGACTAGCTAACTTGTAGCCCTTTGGGTCATGTACTTAGAGCAATTGTGCTTAAGCAAATGGCAAGTCTGAGTGAACTAAAGGCGTTTTCCTATATTATTTTGAGGGTAATCCCCCTCTAAATGACATTTCTGATTTACTGTCACATGATTGTGATACTACGCAGATGGTAGTAGATATCACCCCATACATATCCTGTCATCATTATCAAGACTCACTGCTCTCATCCTCCCTCTCAAGACATGATGGCTTCTGCCTCTAATACTTCTATTTCTCAGCACATCAGTACTTTGGAAGGAGATGGCAAATTGAGTATTTATGAGTTGTTGCTAAAAGACACTTTACAGAGAGGTTGTTCTCAAATTTGAGTTGCATTACAATCACTTTGAGACATTTGAAGATGCAGATACCTGAGCCTAATTCAATAATCCTGAGAATTTATTCAGGGCTTAGCATTTTCAGTAGACATCCAAAAGTTGTTCTGATTTGGTGTGCTAGACCAAACAGCTTCTACTGCTGTTACAACATCTGTACCTGCATTCTTCCCTGTTAACTGGTACTCAATTAATCTGTCAAGAACAAGGTAACACCTAGGACTCAAAAAAAAAAAAAAGTTCCTGGTGCCTCCCACTTAGAGGATGATTGACCTGCATCAATGCATTAGTTGAGATAGAGCTAGCTTCTGTAACATATAGACACCCAAACCTTCATGAATTAACTAAATAAAAATTTAATTTCTCGTTCGCATAGCAGCTGAAATAGGTGTTTTCTAGGCGATGTCCTATGTGGTAATTCATAGAGAGAACTTGCACTCTACCATCTTCCCTGGTCTTTGAGTACTTAGCTCCCATCCAGGAGAGACACACTCACACAGGTACACACAGAGTGAGAAATACAGAGGGAAAGTCAGAGAGAGATAGAGAGGGGACAGGGAGGAAAGGAACACTCTTTGCATTTCATCGTGGCAGAGACAAGATCAATAGTATGTACATTCTATTGCCAGGATCTAGTCACATGGCTCCACCTGGATTCAAGAGAGGCTTAGAAATATAGTCCTTACCTAGGAAACTCTTCCTCAGCAACCATACTAGACCATGGAAGGAAAGCAAAATTCTTTGTTGGGCAGCTTTTCACCTTGGCTGTGACTGGTCACTGTACACTTATGCCCCATTTGCCAAGGATTAATTGATGGTAACAACTAGACAGTCCTGTCTAGTGAGATGTAAAAGGACATTTCTGGAATGGAATGCTTTTTTTTTTTCTTTTTTTTCCTCTTACAGGGAATAGACTCAGTAAACATGGCTTTTAACTTCTTCTTACTTCTTCTTTTCTCCTCTCGGGAAGGAAGACACAGTAATAGTGGCACAGAAGTCATCTGGTAACCATGAGGAAAATGGACAAGAGCCAACGTGCAAAGAATGTTTAGCAGGAAAAAGGGAAGAAACCAATCTTAAGCAGTCTTAAATGATTACCTCTAGACTTACTGTTC
>NW_011888950.1:1643422-1646268 GCF_000151845.1 Pteropus vampyrus
ACTTTTTTTTTTTTTTTTCTCTTGAGTATAATTCCCAGAACACCTTCTTGACCATGGCAGTCTGCCAGTTCGACAGCTTTGTTTGCCATCTAGCATCTTTTGAATTTACCATAGTGTGTTCTGTCACAGCTAATACATAAGCTCATTTCCCCTCAATTCTCTTTTGTTTCACAGGAAACTACCATCAAATACAAATATACTTGGAGGATATTAAACATCGCTTTTATTTAGCTCAAGATTTCAGAGTCTTAGAGAAACATGGGAAAGGTTGTTTGACTCATTGATTCCAGTACAGTCAGAGAACCCTGTGATAAAGGGTTCAAAAACGATGCGTGTTGAGAATTCCGTTTTTACTTTTTTTCTCTAGCTGAGACTGTATCAATCTGCTGAGGCCAATATTTATTTGAGACGCGACTAGAAGCTACAAGCTGATTATGAAGCTGGGAGGAGGAGAACAGGAATACTTATTGGGCTAGCTAAGTACATTGGCGGCAACTCATTCCACAAGAGGAAGATAAAAAGGAGTGAAAATAAACAATTAGTAATGTGTGTCATTTAGCTCACAAATGCAATGTATATTTTCCTGAGCTGAAAATGAAACATTCTATAACTGACTATGCACGTAACAGCTCAGAAAGGCGATATAAGTTTTCTAGGGATGAATAGTATGAACACTAAAAATAATTGTAGAGCAGAAAAAAAAAGATCTTTCAAACATTCTTTGGGTAAAAGAACCTGCGATGTCTCCTAGGCATGAAATCCTATTCTTCTAAAAATGATGAGGCTGTTATCACTTTAGACATCTTTTAAAAAAATAACATTTCTTTCCATTGTTGGTGTGTTTTGTGGTTTACATTACTATAAGAGCCATTTAACGGAAGGTCCCAAAAGTGACGTGGGACTCTGACTTTGCTGAAAGAAATCGATGGTGTCCTAAAGAAGGAGACAGAGGTGAAGAGTCAGCTGAGATGGACCTTATGTCTTTTGGGAAAATAGAAAGTCGTGAGTTTTCTGTATCTGGAAATGAAAATTGCTAGAAAAATTACTCTGTAAGAAATAACTTCTACCTTCCCTGGCATGTAGATGTAGTAACCCTGATTATTACCCAGGAATAAGGTCTTCATCCAGTTATGCAGGAAAGAAAAAAAAATAGAGAAGCTAAAGCACTAGGCAGGATTTAGCAAAGCAGTGTTTACTTCAGAGCCTGTGATACCCAGTAGGAGAAAATATCTAACTCAGGGTACAGGGTACTTGTTAAGGAGAAGTGGAGGTGGAGGTGTAAAAAGTGGGTAGAGTCAGCAGGCTTTGATTCCACATGCAAAAAAATAAATTTAGACACAGACATTACACCCCTTACAAAATTTATCTTGAAGTGGGTCATAGACCTAAATGCGAAACAAAACATTATAAAACTCCTAGAAGGTAACAAAGGAGAAAAGCTAGATGACTTTGGGTAAGATGCCATTTTAGATACAACACGAAAGACACAATACATAAAAGAAATCATCGATAAGTTGGACTCCATTTAAACTAAAACATTCTGCTCTGTGAAAGACACTGTCAAAATAGTTGAAAGACAAGCCACAGAGGAAGTATTTGCAAAAGACGCATCTGGTAAAGGACCATTACTCAAAATATACAAAGAATGCTTAAAGCTCAACAATAGGAAAAAAAGAAAAGAAAAAAAAACTAATTACAAAATGGGTGAGAAACCGGTTGAAATGCCATTCAAGGTAGAAGCTGTGCACGCCTCCTCTCGTGACCACACCAAAATTACAACGAAACTGTAGTGCAACCATCACTGGGAGTCACCTGAGGTCTGGCTGAACAGAAGACCATAGAGACAAACATAAGTGGTCACCTCCAACCTGTAAGAGGGGTGGACGCAAAATCATGCCTGGCGATCAAGAATCGGGAGGGCTATCTCAGCTGCTGAGCCACCTCTCGGACCTGAGGAATGAGGGGTCCCAGACCCACACTGGGCTCCCAGCCCAGGGTTCCAGCACTGGGAAGAGAAGTCCCCACAACTTCTGGCTGTGAAAACCAGCTGAGGTTGCAGCTGAGCGAGCGGAGGCTGTGGGAATCCCAGACATTCCTCTTAAAGAGCCCACACGAATTTACCGCTGACAAACTCACTTGCTTTGAGCTCCAGCGCTGGGGCAGCTGCTCAATAGGCTCCATGGACAGATGAGGGGACACTGAGTTGTCGGGCTTTGGGGTGAAAGCCGGAGAGGTGGCTTTCTTCTGGACAGAAGTGCTGGAAGTATCCATTGTTCCTTGGTTGAGCCCTCCCCACTCTCAGCATGCAGACACAGGCACCACCATATCTGAGTCTCCACCAACTTGATAATGCACGTTGCTCCTCCCAGGTGATTCCAAGACCCCACCATCTCTCAACCTATGGGCCCACCCAAGCTTCTTCCAGTGGCTTTTCCATACAAATAGTCTGTCTTGACTCTTGCTTTGGACTTTCCTAAAATCTCTCAAAGGCTCACAAAACCCAGAGAAGCAGCATCTGGCCCCAGCATGCCTTCTATCTCTTGCTGAGCAGCCCCAAGCCCCTCACTAGCAGCAGCTGGCCTTGGTTCCTGGCTTGGCCTCTCAAGGCACCTATAAGCCCAGCACAGGCAGCAGCTACTTGTGGATTGATTGCACTCTAGTAAGACCAGGAGACTTAGGAGCCCTACTAATACACAGAAACAGACACAGGGCGGATGCCAAAATGGGAGACAAAGAAACATGCCCCGCATAAAAGAACAGAACAAAGCCCAGGAAAAAGAATTAAACGAAGTGGAGACAAGCAATCTACCACTTGCAGAGTTCAAAACACTGGTTATAAGGAGCTC
>NW_011888950.1:1646318-1648160 GCF_000151845.1 Pteropus vampyrus
CTTTTAACTTCTTCTTACTTCTTCTTTTCTCCTCTCGGGAAGGAAGACACAGTAATAGTGGCACAGAAGTCATCTGGTAACCATGAGGAAAATGGACAAGAGCCAACGTGCAAAGAATGTTTAGCAGGAAAAAGGGAAGAAACCAATCTTAAGCAGTCTTAAATGATTACCTCTAGACTTACTGTTCCTTGTGACACATAACTCTAATCTCTTCAAGTTTCTTTAGTTTTCTAGTCCTGGCAGACAGTGGTCTACAGATTATAATGGGAGAAACACCGGTCGAAAGCATGTCAAGCCACTCTGAGCCTCATTCTGGAGACACTATGTGAATAATGCTACCTGCCTGTTCTAATAAATACACAGCTCCTGTCTACGTATATTGCTTAAGTGACTTGAGTGATTTAAAAGACTATCATAGTGAGAATGGCTATAAACCTTACTTTCTCTTTTTGTGCTTTTAACTTTCTCAACTAACCCATCCTGTATGCCATCCTTTATTTCAGAAAACTACTCTGAAAATCTTAGATGGGGAAACTGAATATATTGTCAAGTAACTGCCAGACTCGTGGAAACAACATGAAGTACTTGGTTTGCTGGGAGAGATTCAGGCACAAAATGTTAGCAGTCATGGGAAAATATTTTCATCACAGAAGATGCTTGTCAGTGCTTCTGTCCACTGAGACAGCTCTGCCTGGGAGGAGAGCTCTGAGGGGAGAGATGATGCCCATCTGGTGTGATCACGTGTTCCAGTTTTCCCAGGATGGACCATATTTATACATATTCCTCAGCTTTGTTAATTGGACCCCTTTTCATTATCAAATTACATGCTCATCCTATTTATATCCTAGGATATGTCTTATGTGTGCAGGGAAGCCTCCATATATACTTATAGAAACATTATTCAAAGATTCCACAATCACATGTTCCTTAGAACAGAGGATTCTTCCAGTTCCCTACACTTTGGGTACTCATAGTTCCAGGTGCTCTAGACTAGGACTTCTCATAACATCATAGGGTACCAAGTAAATGACCCCAAGTTCACTGTACTCTTTACATCGAAGAAAGCAAATAAGATTGCACAGGTCCCTAGCTGCTCAAGCTCCATCCCAAAGGCTAAGTGAGCCAATATATCAGCCCCTCTGAAATCCAACGCAATTAACCTTAGTACTAAGTGTACTGGATGGGAAGCCCTGCTGTAGGCTTTACACCTTGGCTCTCCTCCCTCTTCATAATTTCAGTTAGGCATCTTGTTCCTGACATCATTATTCCTAGTTAGGAACATCCTAGGATGGCATTATAGGATTATCTTACAGAGACTTCAGACTACTCAGAGTATCTTTTTATCTGTAACTCAAGGTGCCTCCAGCTGTGAAGATAAAATCTAAAAAGAAGGATTCACTCAATGATAGTTATTTCAGTTGCCTTAGGAAGTCTGGAAGTGTCTAACACCACTTACATGAAACTAATTAGAGATTTGTCTGTCTTCTTATCCACAGTGACAATTCTATAAACTCTCAGAAGGCCAGAATCCCATTGTTTAACTCGAAGGGGGAAACTTTCCTGACCTTGTCTATTTTAGTAATCTCCAGGTCTCAGTTTCATCATCTATTGATTTCAGAATTGGAGTAAATGTTCCCCAAATTTGTGAGAGGAAGTAGAGTGAATTTGGACTGGAGGTCACTTTTGCCATTTAGTCAGACGCTATGTGACTGTGGACAGCCACTGAATTTATTTAAACCTCAATTTTCTCTCTTGTAAAATTGGGGTAATTCAAGGACTTATCCTGGAGTGTGTAAGGATTATGTAAGTTGAGTAAATTGACTGAACTCCATAGAACACGAC
>NW_011888950.1:1648210-1649406 GCF_000151845.1 Pteropus vampyrus
AAAGAACAGAACAAAGCCCAGGAAAAAGAATTAAACGAAGTGGAGACAAGCAATCTACCACTTGCAGAGTTCAAAACACTGGTTATAAGGAGCTCAGTGAACTTAGGGGAAGAGGAGATGTACTCAGGGGGAACTTTAACAAAGAGATAGAAAACAAAAATGGAGATGGAAAACATATAAGGCAACCTGTCAGAAATAAAGAATACAATATCTGAGCTGACAAGCACATTAGAAGGAATCAACAGAGTAGATGAAGTGGAAGATCGAATCAGTGAGGATGGGGTAGCAGAGGACACCCAATCAGAGCAACAGGAAAAAAAAATACAAAAAAACAAATATCATTTAAGAAGCTTCTGGGACAACATCGAGTTTAACAACATTTGCATCATAGAGGTACCGGGAGGAGGAGAGAGAGAGCAAGGGATTGAAAAACCATTTGAAAAAATAATGAGAGAACACTCCCCTAACCCGGTGAAGGAAATAGATAGACAATCTCAGGAAGTGCAGAGAGTCCCAAACAAGATGAACCCCAAGAGACCCACACTAACACATATCATAACTAAAATGCCAAAGGTTAAGAGAGACTCTTAAAAGCAACAAGAGAAAAGCAATTAGTTACGTGCAAAGGAACTTTCATAAGACTGTCAGCCAATTTCTCAACAGAAACTTTGCAGTCTGGAAGGGCCTGGCACAAAATATTCAAAGTGATGCAAAGCAAGGACCTACAAGCAAGATTACTCTACCCAGCAAAGCTATCATTTAGAATCAAAGGGCAGCTAAAGAGCTTCCCAGACAAGAAAAAGCTAAAGGAGCTCATCACTGCCAAGCCAATAAATATTACAGGATATGTTGGAGGGACTTCTCTAAGAAGAAGAAAAAAAATGTATAAAAATATGCATAAAGGATGACAATAGCTACATATCTATCAATAACTAATTTAAATAAAAAAGAATTAAATGATCCAATCAAAAGATAGGGTAGCTAAATGGATAAAAAAACAAGACCCTCACAAAGGCTGCCTACAAGAGACTCACTTCAGATTAAAAGACACACACAGATGGAAGGTAAAAGGATGGAAAAGATATTTCATGATGGACCTAGAGGGTAACGTGCTGAGTGAAGTAAGTCAGACAGAAAGACAAATGCCATATAATTTCACATACATGTGGAATCTAAAGAACAAAATACACAAAAAC
>NW_011888950.1:1649456-1651390 GCF_000151845.1 Pteropus vampyrus
ATGTTTTTAGTTGGTAGAACTTTTCATCCAGTGTGAAAAAAATAACAAACAAGTAAACACATCAATAACTGCCCCTCCCCCAACACATACATACATACTGTCAGGCCTAGCCTGTGATTTGTAGTTATTAGGCAAAACTATAACCATTCTAAACCTATTTAACCTAGAGTGACATCATTTTTAGCTGTTTCACATATAAACTCCTAAGAAAGCTATCATTTTCATAAATGTTTCTACAGTTAGAAACATGTGGAATCTAAAGAATTATATAACATCATCATATAACACATCATCTAAGCTAGATACTTTTGAGAGTGATGAGAAGTAGTAGAAAAATTACAGTGAGACATTATTGTAACCTCAGACTGTCCCAGGCAAACTCAGAAGGTGGAATTCTGAGGCTTAAAAGGAGGCATTAGAATAACATTCAGCCACGAATGCTAGACACTCACCCGACATTGGCTTAAAAAAAAATAGAAGAAAATTTTGTTTGCTTCTTTTTATTAATTTTTAACACGCCCTCCCTTAACTTTTGCTGTCCATAGCTGATAATGTGCATACTTAATAGTAAGTTTCCAGGCAACTTCCTGGTCCAAAATGGTTGCTTATGTTCCAGCCATCATATCTATGTGAGAAAGAATAAAGCTCTTGTCCTCTCCCTTTAAAGATATGTCACAGGAATTGCACATAGTACTTCTGCTTACATCCCATTAGTCAGAACTAGTTATAATATCACATTAAGCTATAAGGGAGAGATTCTCTGGCTATAAAGGAAGAAAAGACAGTATCAGTGGAACCTAGCATTTTCTGCCATTGTGACATTTAGGTACATGAGTAGGCCAGATGTCTACTCAATATTACACACAAAAAAATTGTCAGGTAAGAAAGTTTAATTTGATTCTTTCATCACTTTTCAATTTGGGCTCCAACATTGTTTGCTGCTTTCATGTAGTGAGTACTCCTATTGAAATATGCTTTTCATCCAAGAAGCTTGAAATACTTGTGATGAGAGAAATTAGCACAAATGTGTAATGAAGGAGATATACACATACACATACGACACATACAGATTGTATCATGTATCCTAAATGCTCCACGGATAAGATTATATAATGCGTCCAAATGAGAAAAGCTTTTGGAAGCCTTTGGACTTTATTGGAGCTTCTACATGATATACTTTGGTTACAAGGAGAAGAAGGGGATAGGCGATTCAAAAAAGGGGAGATAACATGGGTAGAGGTAGAAGAGCAAAAGTGAGCCCAACGAGAGAACATAACCAATCCAAATCCAGAGCACAGAGTACTTGCTAAGGAGAAGTGGAGGTGGAGGGGAAAGGAATATGTGGAGGCAACAGACTTGGATTCGCCTACACGTACCTGTTGGCGGGGCTTTTGCATATATCTACATAAATCATGCATCCATTTGTGCTCGTTCTGGACGCCAAGATGAAGAAAACTAATTTATCAAACATCTAAATGCGTGAGAAGATCCCTAAAGTTTTTTTTTAAGGGATGTAACTCTGTACCCATTATTATGCAAATGACCTTGTCTACGGTGATCTCGCACAAATTCTTCAAGTAAAACATTCCAACCTCCTATTTGGGGAGGCTTAAATGTCTTCAAAGAAGTGTTCTGAGGTGAAGGAAAAGGTCAACGGGGATTCCGAGATCAAATTCAGATGTTTCTGTATCTTTGCCAAGCAGTGTGTCAGATCAAACCCATTTTGTAAAGGAGAACTTCTCAAGTTGTGGTTGGAGCTACTGGTTTTGTAGAGGAAGCAGACAGGGATAACTCCCACATGGAATGATAAGAATAGTTACTTCAACCCTCTCAGTCCTCATCTTGCTCATCCTGCCAAAAGCAAGAAGCTCCACGAAATAAAGAAATTTTTAAAACACAAGTCTTTCTTTCTCTTTTTCTTCTCTCCCTCTCCT
>NW_011888950.1:1651440-1654005 GCF_000151845.1 Pteropus vampyrus
AGGGTAACGTGCTGAGTGAAGTAAGTCAGACAGAAAGACAAATGCCATATAATTTCACATACATGTGGAATCTAAAGAACAAAATACACAAAAACAGAAATAAACTGGTAGATACAGAGATCATTTTGAGGGTTACCAGATGGGAGAAGTGTTGAGCTGGGGGTGGGGGTGGTCAGTGAAAAGAGGAAAGGGTATAAGAAATACAAATTGAAAGTTACAAAATAGTCATGGAGATATAAGGTATAGCATAAGGAATATAGCCAATAATATTGTAATAACTATGTATGGTATCAGAGGAGTCCTAGATTTATTGGGGTCATCACTCCATGAGTTATATAGATGTCTAATCACTATGTTGTACACCTGAAACTAATATAATATTGTATGCCGACTATAACTGAAAAATAAAGAATATTTTTTTAAAAGACTAAAGGAATAGGAAAAACTGGGCAAAAGATCTGAAAAGACACCTCACCATAGAAGATATACAGATGGCAGTAAGCATATGAAAAGATGCTTCATATCATATATTCTCAGGGAAATACTAATTAAAACGACAATGACATACCACACATACCTATTATAATGGTCAAAATCTGGAATACTGATAACATCAAAAATTCCTGTGGATGTGGAGGAACAAGAACTCTTATACACTGCTGACGGGAATGCAAAATGGTTCAAATACTTTAAAAACAGTTTATTGATTTCTTACGAAACCATCACGCTCTTACCATATGACCCAACAATCATGCCCCTTGGAATTTACCCCACGGAGCTAAAAACTAATATCTACACCAAAACCTACACATGGATGTTTATAGCAGCTATGTTTACAATTGCCAAATCTTGGAAGCAACCAAATAAAAAAAATAAAAAAAATAAAAAAATAAAAAAAACTGTGGTGCATTCAGACAATGAATGTACAATATTATTCAGTGCTAAAAAGAAAAGAGCTGTTAAGCCGTGAAAAGACATAGAGGAACTTTAAATGCGTATTACGAGTGAAAGAAGACAATCTGAAAAGGCTATGTACATTATCATTTCAACTATACGACATTCTGGAAAAAGCAAAGACTATGGAGACAATGAAAAGATTAGTGATTGTCACGGGTGGAGGTGGCATAGAAGGCAGAATAGGTGGAGCACAGAGAATTTTCAGGGCAGTGGAAATGCTCTGTATGATATTGTAATGATGGATAGATGTCATTGTACGTTTGTCCAAACCCATAGAAAGTACAAGTTTTACAAGAGTAAACTCTAAGTTCAACTATGGACTTTGGGTGATTATTAAGTGTCAGTGTAGGTCATCCTTGGTGTAAAAAAAAAAAAAAAAAGTGCCATTTTGGTAAATGATATTCATAGTGGAAGAAGCTATGTAAATATGTAAATGGCTGGGCAAGAAGTCTATGAGAAATGTGTGCCTTCCTCCTAATTTTGTTATAAAACTAAAACTACTCTAAAAAATAAAGTATTTTAAAAAACAAAGGAGAGCAAACATTTTCATTAGTTTTCATTTTAGATCTACAAAGATGATGACTATTTGAGATCTCCAACATAGAATATGTTTATACATCAATGTATAAATTAACTTCCTCACTTTCTGTCAGCTTAAAAATCTGGTTGAAAAAAAAAGTCAACAAATTATGTTATAAGGATTCTAAACCGTAGATTACAAATATTTTTCCTAATTGGGTGCCCTTTTCAAAAAACAAGTGATGAACTTTTATTTTCAGACAGGTTCCAAGGGAATAGTTCTGAGACGACTCTTGGGTTGGTTTATATTAAAATTCACTTTTTAAAACAATTCTTTCCTTACTGAGAAGGCAAGGAATAAATATAATCCCAGAGGCTTCCTTTTATTTCTTTTTTTCTGAATAGATTATATTTTTATTGAACTTTTTAAACCCTCCAAGTTGACAAACCAATAATTGTACTTTTTTATTAAATAAATAACTTTAAAGAAATGGAATGGAATTAAAACTTATAAATATTCCATATCTATATATAATTTAACCCAAAATTATAATAACACTTTAGCTAATATTGGCACTTAAGTATCAATAGTGTTTCATAGAGATACCAAGCTCCTCCATATACAAATTTTCACCAAATAAAAACTTTCCTGAGTCCATTATCTTTTCTCCAATCAATTCACGAAGTCCGATATCTTAACTATTAAATATTTCAAGAGAAGCAATGGAAATGTATGAAGGGTAAAAGATATTTTGACCACCGTAGATCTTTCAGAAATCTTCATCTGCTATAATAGTCTGTCTCTCTAAATATAGTTATTTTATTCTGTTTTGCCAGCAATCTTTATCACATACCTATTCTTTTTTGGTAATATCCTTTGCCATGTGAGTTTATTTCATATGGGGCAGCAGGTAACAAAAATATCAAGAATAACAACTCTTATAATAGCCTGTCTCTCTAAATGTAACTATTTTATTCTGTTTTACCGGTAATCCCTAACACATATACCTACTCTTTCCTGGGATCATCCTTTTCCATGTGAGTTAATTCTACATTTGGCAGCAGGAGAGAGAGAGAGAGAGAGAGAGA
>NW_011888950.1:1654055-1656628 GCF_000151845.1 Pteropus vampyrus
AATCTCAAGTAAGAGGTTATATTTCTCTGCTGATCAAATGAAAATAGGTAATTTGACACATGGCATTCTATCTGCCATTTTGATAAGTATGAATTGTGGTTTATATCCTCTTCTTTCCCTGGTTTAATGAGAATTTTATTACGAGATATTACAATATTTTAATTTTTATTTACTTATTTTTTTATTCAAGAGAAAATCATAGCAATTTGCTTTTAAATGCAAAATAGGTAAAGGACGGACTAAGCACGTTATTTTAAAAACATTATTTTGACTCTTCTTTACAAAGACAATTATTTTGCAATAAAGGTCCTTAATGTAGAGGGTTTTAGTGACAAAAATACTATGCACATAAAGGTAGTAAGTCCTCAGAATTTTCTTTTATGTATTAGGTCAAGATATTTCACTTCCTCCTATTGAATTGTTACTTAAACCAGCGGTACAATTTGTTTGTTAGTTAGTTAGTTAGTTTGTTTGTTTGTTTTAAAAACAAAAAAATACATGTTTTAAAAATATATTTAGATTCCATTTTCCATAAGGTATTCTGAGGCCTTTACTTTAAATAAGCAAAATGATATAAAAATAATTAACAAATATTAGTCTGCTTTCAAACACAATATATGTGAAATACTGGGATGTGATGACCTCATGAATAGAGGTTGGTTAAATTCTCAAACTGGTAAGTCACAAGGTAGAGGGTCTTGAAAGGGCAACGCGCATCAGCTTTGCATATTATTTTGGCTCACCCCACCCCCCAACAAAGCAACTTCCACATCATTCTTTGGAGTAATTAAAATGCACTATTACAGCTGATATTTTCTATGAATTTTAAGGCACTTGCATTTTTGATTGAGAGACAGATAGAGAAAGTAGAGCTTTAAAAATAAAGAGATACAAGCAAGGGCAAGAAACAGGAATGGCAGCCTGTGTCTTCGGTCTCTAAATGAATATCCTTTACGCCTACCGAGAAGTTTGATTTGGAAAAGAGTTCTGCCAGCAAAAGAGAGAGGGGAAGCAGAGAGACATTGGTAGCCAAGCCCTCAAAAGAGGAAAATGTAGGTTGGGAGTGGCTTATGAACTTAACTTTTTTTTTTTTTTTTCTCTTGAGTATAATTCCCAGAACACCTTCTTGACCATGGCAGTCTGCCAGTTCGACAGCTTTGTTTGCCATCTAGCATCTTTTGAATTTACCATAGTGTGTTCTGTCACAGCTAATACATAAGCTCATTTCCCCTCAATTCTCTTTTGTTTCACAGGAAACTACCATCAAATACAAATATACTTGGAGGATATTAAACATCGCTTTTATTTAGCTCAAGATTTCAGAGTCTTAGAGAAACATGGGAAAGGTTGTTTGACTCATTGATTCCAGTACAGTCAGAGAACCCTGTGATAAAGGGTTCAAAAACGATGCGTGTTGAGAATTCCGTTTTTACTTTTTTTCTCTAGCTGAGACTGTATCAATCTGCTGAGGCCAATATTTATTTGAGACGCGACTAGAAGCTACAAGCTGATTATGAAGCTGGGAGGAGGAGAACAGGAATACTTATTGGGCTAGCTAAGTACATTGGCGGCAACTCATTCCACAAGAGGAAGATAAAAAGGAGTGAAAATAAACAATTAGTAATGTGTGTCATTTAGCTCACAAATGCAATGTATATTTTCCTGAGCTGAAAATGAAACATTCTATAACTGACTATGCACGTAACAGCTC
The DNA here is from genome assembly GCF_000151845.1 of Pteropus vampyrus. NCBI lineage: Eukaryota > Metazoa > Chordata > Mammalia > Chiroptera > Pteropodidae > Pteropus > Pteropus vampyrus. The sequence continues at coordinate 1,655,767 of NW_011888950.1, forward strand.
AGAAAGGCGATATAAGTTTTCTAGGGATGAATAGTATGAACACTAAAAATAATTGTAGAGCAGAAAAAAAAAGATCTTTCAAACATTCTTTGGGTAAAAGAACCTGCGATGTCTCCTAGGCATGAAATCCTATTCTTCTAAAAATGATGAGGCTGTTATCACTTTAGACATCTTTTAAAAAAATAACATTTCTTTCCATTGTTGGTGTGTTTTGTGGTTTACATTACTATAAGAGCCATTTAACGGAAGGTCCCAAAAGTGACGTGGGACTCTGACTTTGCTGAAAGAAATCGATGGTGTCCTAAAGAAGGAGACAGAGGTGAAGAGTCAGCTGAGATGGACCTTATGTCTTTTGGGAAAATAGAAAGTCGTGAGTTTTCTGTATCTGGAAATGAAAATTGCTAGAAAAATTACTCTGTAAGAAATAACTTCTACCTTCCCTGGCATGTAGATGTAGTAACCCTGATTATTACCCAGGAATAAGGTCTTCATCCAGTTATGCAGGAAAGAAAAAAAAATAGAGAAGCTAAAGCACTAGGCAGGATTTAGCAAAGCAGTGTTTACTTCAGAGCCTGTGATACCCAGTAGGAGAAAATATCTAACTCAGGGTACAGGGTACTTGTTAAGGAGAAGTGGAGGTGGAGGTGTAAAAAGTGGGTAGAGTCAGCAGGCTTTGATTCCACATGCAAAAAAATAAATTTAGACACAGACATTACACCCCTTACAAAATTTATCTTGAAGTGGGTCATAGACCTAAATGCGAAACAAAACATTATAAAACTCCTAGAAGGTAACAAAGGAGAAAAGCTAGATGACTTTGGGTAAGATGCCATTTTAGATACAACACGAAAGACACAATACA
>NW_011888950.1:1656678-1685768 GCF_000151845.1 Pteropus vampyrus
AGAGAGAGAAGAAAAAGAAAAGAAAGGAAAAGAAAATCTGTTTGCATTGTAGGTTTTATTTCCACTGTTTTATTTTTGAGGAAATTAAAGCTCAGAGTTTTAAAAGATGAAATGATTTTCCCAAGACTATAGCTAAAAAAGTGATGAAACCAAAATTCGAATCTACAGTTGTCAAAGTTTATTATTTTTCAGCCATATTAAACCATCTTTCACATTTGTAAAATAATTATAATAATGTTTCCCTTAGATAATTGTTAAGATCATTAATTAAGGTGTTTATAAAGTACTTCACTTGACACTGGAAGATGACAGCCATTCAACAAATGGTAGACAGACAGATTTGGTACCCAGAAGTGGGGTGTTCTGTATATAACAAATACCTAAAAATGCAGAACTGCCTTTCAAACTGGATAAGGGGCAGAGGCTGGAAAAATAGGGAAGAGCATGGTAAGCATATAAAAACCTGTAGTAGCCTAGAAAATTCTGAGATCATCATAAATGGCCTATAGGTAAAAATATGGGGACTGAAGATACTGCTGGAGAAGACACCGAAGAAAATGAGCGCAACAGAGAAAAACGTATCATCTTACGCAATAAGCACATCATCAATAATAGAATTTTAGTAGAAATGTGAGTGTTAAATCACTGCTGTTGAGGGCTCAGAAGGAAGTGAGGGGAGCGTTATTGGAGGAAAGGAAACCCTTGTTATACAGCGACACAACCCTTAGTTGGATTTTGTCCCGAGGTGAAACAGAAAGCAAAATTCACACATGACGACTTTTGATATTTATCAGAAGAAATTTCCCAGCAGAGTGTGGAGGGTGCAACTCGATTCATTCTTGTTGCTTACAGTAAAATAAGAGAGAACATAGATAAAGTGTGGAAAGAACTGTGAAGCAGAAGAGAGCATGGACTTGATGATTTGGGAGATTCTCAACCTATCTAGATAGACTTCTCCAAAAACATGTTAAAATTAGGTGATTTGTGGTCAGAAAAGTGTGCTCTGGAGAGAAAGCCAAGGATATGGCTGGACAACATTCTGCTCATGCCTCACAAGGACCAAACACTTAAAACGGTCGATCACATAATGGTTTGTTTGAAGAGATGAGACGGGTGACTTATGAGTCCCATCAGCCATCTCCATAGAAGGAGGAGTAGAAAATTGTTTTCCAGGGAAGATTGGTAAAGGAATTGAATGAAATGAATCCCCCCAGGCCCAAATGGGAGACTCACATAGCTTTTTTTTTTTTAGGATATTATACAACAGAAACAGCTTATACTGAAAGGGACAAAGAGAAGATAAAATGAAGGAAGGCAGACACCAAAACTCTATAGGAGGGAGAGTCTGATGAGAATATTTGACCTCGAACATATGCTAGCCTTCAAAAAAAAAAGTGGGGAGGGAAGGAAGCTCTGAGGGCAGAGCCACTGTGTCCAGAGGGTGGGTACAGAAGCCACAGAGGGTTATTTTTCTGGGCCTTGAACCCTAATGGTGTTTGCCCAGCCAGATTTTGGAAATTCCTTGGAACTGGTGACATTTTCTTCCATTTTGTTCTTTTGAATCAAGAATATCTATAACTATTAACTGTTTTCCTATCCTTGCTCCACCATTGTATTTTGGGAGCAGATAACTTGTTTTCTAGTTTCACAGATAGAGAAGAATTTTGTCCCATAATGGATGATACCAAGAGCCTCGTCCATACCCAGTTTAGGTGATTTAGATGATGAGATTTGGGACTTTTGAGCTGATGAGATTTAGATGAGATTTTTGGATTTGAGACGACAATGTAGTGGGTTGAGACTTTGACAGATCTTGGGGTAAAATGAATATATTTTGCATATGAGATGGATATGAATGTTTGGGGGGCCAGAAGTTAAACTATGAAGTAGGCTGAATCATGACTCCTAAAGATGCCATATTCTAGTCCTAGAATCATTGAATATGTTATTTCACAAGGTAAAAAGGGCCTTTGCATCTGTGAAGTTAGAGTCTTGTGACAGGGAGGTTATTCCAGATCATCCAGGCGGCCCCAGTGTAAAAGGTCTAGGCTATGCAGTCAGCACGAGAGGAGGTGACATGATGACAGATGCAGGTTGGAGAGATTTGCTTGGACTACGGATCACAAACCAGTGACCTCAAGAAGTTGGAAGAGTTAAGGCAATGATTTTTTTCCCTTAGCGCCTCTAGAAAGAATGTAGCTCTGCAGATACCTTGATCTTAGCTCATAAAACCCATTTAGGACTTCTGACCTCCAGAAATATGAGATAATACATTTTAATTTTTAAAACATTAAGGTTTTGTTGATTTGTTATAGTAATAATAGGAAATTAATACAGTATCATAATAGTAACGGTTCTTATTGTGCCTTTTAATGTATACATTTAGCCATTGTGGTAGGTCTTTCTTATGTACAGAATTCAGATTATTTTTTTAAACAGAAAATATTGAGCAGAAGAGAGACATTTACTTCACCATGAAGAAGGGTCCTCATTTTGTTTATTGCTTGATGTTAGTATGTTACAGTGAAGTGAAATATATGTCAAGTGGCCCCAATTGGACTATTTTAGAAAGCTGATATTTGCTATTTATAACAGTTTTTTTTTAAATATCAATCTATATAAGTTCAAACTTCTAGATATTATCATTTTTCCTCTAGAAGTCTCTTTTCCCTTTATAATTTACAACTCTAATCTAACAAGGATATAAATTTTTACAGTATTTTTACAAAAATTGTTCATTTTTCTAAACTGTGGAATGGTAATTGAATTTTGCAAGGAGATTTTTATTTGGCTTAACAAAATTGATAACAATGTCCTAAAAGTGAATTTTCGAAAGAAATTAGTGTATGGCTTTTTGGTTGGTCTGAATTTTGGGGCCATATGGCTTAATAGTTTAAGCATTCTTTCCCAAACATTTTAGATCACACATTCCTATCATTATATATTTTAAGCACAACCCACAGTATATGCAAATTTTTATATTTATAAACTACATGCACTTACTATATTATACATTTGTATATCATATACAAAAACAATTTTTAAAGAAAGAAGGACAAAAATTGAAATAAACCTCTTTCGTATTTTCTTCTCACATCCCAATAGGTCATATGACAGGTCATGTGCACAACCAGTTTGGAGACTGCTGATTTTAAAGCTTAAATGGTAATGGCAAGCAAACCTCGCTTGGAGCCTGGTTCTTCTCTACTAACCACTGTGATCTCTAACAAATCAGATTGGTTTGTTTGCAAATTAATTCACTTAAAGGACATCAAATACTCAGCACTGTTCCTGGAAATTACAAAGAGCTTAACCCACATTAAGATGGTTATTATTATAGTATTAGTCTAAAATACATATTAGACTTTTTTGCTTGTGTTTCTTTTGGGCTGCTCAGCCTCGCTTAGGGAAAAAGAGTGACCTTTTGTTAAGTGAAGAGTCATCAGTCTTGAGAAATGAATATGTTTTTAAATTTCACAGTCTCCACCTACAATGAAGAACAGAAAAAAAAAAAAAACATTTTCTATTCTACATACCTTTACTCTCATTCCTTACACACAAACTAAAAAATAAATGCCTTCTTAACCGAATGTCTTATTATAAGAGCACTGGCTAAGTTGAGAAGATACCTTTGGTTCAGAGACAAGCCCAGCTTCTCATTTCTGAGAAACGAGGCTTAAGTAAGGAAAAGGCATTTCTCAGTGCCGTTTTCTCCATCTCCCACAATTTCTAGGTTCTTCTCATGAAGCACGATAAATACGCTCACCCTTTATTTAGTTATACATGTAATAGTTCTTTATTTTTGTTTAACTCACACTTCTATAATAGTTTCTAATTTATTAAGAGCTTTTCCATCTGTGGGAGGAGTTGCATAAGTCCACTTAATGGCAGCAGAATGATTGAATGGAGAGAGTGTTAGCTTCTTCCACTTAAGTCTGATTTTTAGTCCTTGGTATTTTGAAACTACCACTTCCTCCTTGAGCCCCCCACCCACTCACGCACATACACCCACTCAGGGCGGTCAGATGTAAAATTAGAAGGGAAAGAAACAACATAAGCATGGAAAATATGAGATAACAGTTCTAAAAATAATTCTCGTAACAGAAGCAATCCACTTTGAAACCAATAAGAGGGTGTTAAGTCCTCTCCAAACTGAATTTCTCAATTATTCTTCACGAGTGCTGCCGTTCGTAGCACAGTAAGACCTCACATTTCTCAATAACTTTTCCGTATCACTTACCTATGATTTTATGAGATTGCCCAACACGAGGCAAGCTTCTTTTTATATCTCAAATAAGTACATGTTCCCACTATACTTCCTTCATTGCTTATTTCTTCCTCTTACAGTCACTGTTTACTCCTGCCCAATGTATAGGGTCAGCCTTTGGTTAAGTTGTGAAATTTGTAGAATGTTCTTTAGGCTTCTCCAGTTTCCGGCCCCTCTCTGCAGCAAGCTGATGAGGTGTCATGTAGAAGAATTATTAAGCCCATCAAAACTAGGACAGGTTAGAGAGAAGTGATAAAAAAAAGAGGATTTAGATTAGAATGAGGAAACCTTTTTTAAAAACAAAAGGTGTCCTAGAATAAGAAGACTAGGGGAGGACACAACCCAGTTCCTACGTGACAACTTAAAAGTACGACTGGAGTCAGTTTATGCAGCACCCGTGAGTTAGAATCTAGGAAATTAAAAAAATATGTATATATGTATACATAGCATATACACATTATTATATATACATTACTCATATATATGATTATACTTATTACAAAAGTAATCCATTTGCACTGTAGTAAGTAAAACAAATCAGAGGTGTAGAAAGAAGAAAAATCATAAATTTCCTTTTTCTTGGCCTATAAAATACCGGTATAAAGAATTTAGTGCGTTTCATTCCATTTTTTTTCTAGGTTCTTTTTCTTAGCTCTTTTGGGGCAGACTGTCATATTACAGCAGCCAGAGGGATTATATAAAAGGCAATTTACCACTTCTGTGTTTAGAAGCTTCCCATGAGTCCCCATTTCACACAGAGGAAAAGGCAGAGTTCAGGGATGAGGCGACCTCCCCACTCCAACCCCGACCTCTTCACTTCCTCTGCATTAGCCACAGTCTCCCATGACTTCCCTCAAACCCACAAAACTTCCTCCAGCCATGAGGACACCCGGATGGGTCTGCTCTCGCTGCCTATATCACCCTTTTCTCGGATATGCATATAACTAATTCCTTCATCTGCTTTATGTCCTTGCTCAGATATAGTTTTCTCAATACCTTTTTGGTTTTCCTACCCTTGCTGCTTCACCCATTTATATAAAGGGATTCAGGACGATTCAAAACCTACAGTACTGCTGTAGCATTCTTCCCAGAAATCGACCACGTTTGCTTTTAATTCAACACATGGGTAGGGGTTGTGCTAGTATGATTTATAATATCCTTTTAAACTTTGAGATTGTATCATTGTTTCTTTCACTTGAGAAATTGCCCCATCTCTCAGATGACCACTTTTTGCTGCCCAGCAGCCCCTAATGGTGTGCCTCTCCCTAGTCTGGCTTGTTCTGAATTTTATCTAACTGTACTCCCCTGCTTATCAAAAGGGGTGTGTGTGTATGTGTGTGTGTGTGTGTGTGTGTGGGAACTTTTTTCAAAAGGCAGATTCATTTGAAAAAAAAAATTTAAAGGCTGTAAAACTTAACGTATTTCCTTAATAATCCAAAGGAATGCATTTCCAATGGTGGGATTCAGACATCAAAAGTAAACATTTTGCTTGCTTCCCGTAAGATTTTTTTTTTTCTGTACCTTGCAGCCAAGGAATAGAGATCTAGTCATAGAGAATAATTTTTCTTTCATTACAGTCCAGGGAGAATCAAAAGAATTTGGAATCCACCATGATTTCTCAAGTAAAAATTTTTATCACTCGAAGTACATGTTGCATCTTGATATGAAAGGTCAACAAGAAAATGAGCTTTTCAAGTCCTACCTCTTTTAAAGCAGTTATTTTTTCATCCAGTTCCTGAAAGCAAGAGACCGGAGAATAAAAACAGTGTGTGCTCCTGACAGCTGCAATAGAGAGATAATCAGTTTTCCAGTGAGAGCCATGCCATAAGAATTGGTACACTGATTGGAATTAAATGAGAAAATCCTGATACTGATGATATCTACCTAGAGTTACATATTGCTGGACTCATATTCTCTCTCACAGTTTTTAACTTTTAATTAATTTTGTTAATATTTCTTCTTTGCCCTTGCCAGCTCAAAAATAAAGAGAGCGAATTTTTCTTTGGCTTCCAGCAGCTTTTCACTATTCTTCCTGATAATGTTCATAGTTATGTTGGCCTCCCTCACACAAGTATAAATGGACAAATGAAAAAAAAACATCTACTAAGATTGGACGGTTATCAGTGGTGTTTGTAGGACAGGCAGAATTGTGGATGAGGATAGTTAGAGAACCTGGAATTTATAGATTTTTTTTTAAATTAAGCAATAACATTAAAGATTCCGCCCGCCCCCCGCCAATAAAACATAAAGCTAATACTCTGATTCCCCACAATCGACTCTCTATTTTTTATTTTAAAAATTCACTACCTGTCAAATAAAACTGCTAAATGTTCCTGGTGCGTTAGTTCAAAGTGAAGGCGCATTTGTTTCATTGTCACAGGATTCTCCAAACAGTCTCTCAGCATTTATTTCACTAATATAATGACGTCAGTACCTTTCCTCGCTTCCAACTTTATGCACTCCATGATGGTATCAAACGGTTTCCTGAATGAAAGAGAGAATCATAAATATTTTATTGTGGTCCAATCATTATGTCAAGTGCTTCCTGATCTTCTCTTTGAACTGGTTATTTTTTTGTTTTTTAATGGGACATGGTTTGGTCAGAGTGTGTGGAATGAATGACATTTTTGGATGTTGACATTAGCCATGCTGTTTTGGAATATTTAATCATGCTTTGCCCCATTTTTTTTTTTTTCCCCTTGCAGGTTGCGGTGGAGTACATGATTTCTAATACATAGCAAATATTTACTTGCATTTATACTTGTAAATTTCCATTTTACTCTATATTTATCCTAAAGTCTATGGAGCTGAAGATTATTTATTTTATAAGTACTGCGTGCAAAGACCTTTGTAAATTTCCATTTTTACTCTATATTTATCCTAAAGTCTATAGAGCTGAAGATTATTTATTTTATAAGTACTGCGTGTAAAGACCTGTGCTAGCTAGACTTCTAATTCCAGTTGCTTATCATTTAAACATGAAATCTCATTCTGAAAAATTGCAGATTTGGTTTTTAGGAGAAAAATGTCTTCCGACGTCTTGGACTCTTCTCAAGATATTGTTCAGTGTCATGAATATACTAACTTGAATTTTTTAAACATTAATTTGCAATGATTTATAGTGATACAGGATATACCACTTAAAATGCAAATATTAAGTACTAATTAGCATTTGTCCAAAATTCATGCTACCACTAGACATCGATATGAAAATCCAAGCAGACAAAGTGAATTAAAAATACTTGTCAAATATTCATGACAATATAGTTAAGAGCAAAAGTTTCAAATGGGTCATATTTATTTTGAACTAATATATTAAGCAAAATTGAGATCTTTAGTTGAAAAGTGGTATAATCTGGAGGTCATAGTAATGACTTCTATGGTAAACTTGTCCAAAAAATAAATCGGACTTCTGTGAATTTTCCAGTTATAACTTTATTGCTATAAACTTTCAAATCTGATAGTTAAATTAACACATTGACGGAAACCCTAGCTGTTAGAAACTGTGTCTAAATTAGTGATGTCCCATTTGATAGGAAACTGGGTTTTTTACCATTCAAAAGCAAAACATAAGTACTTAGAAGTTCCCCTCCCAGGGATTCTGAGATACAAATAGAGTTGAAAGTCAACTACGCTCACTCCCATCCACAAAGCTCCAGGCCCCACAGAGAAACTTTAGAGGTTCTTTAAATAACAAGTGTTAAATCCTGCTTTTGAAATACTGGCAAGGATTGGAGTTCATAAAAAAATAAGTTGAATCTCTGGTGTGTTCGTCCATCAGGATTCTCTGGTTGTCCTTCCAGATTCATTCTCTGCCCACTTTCTACACAAGGAGTCTAACTATAAAAGCCTCTCGGGTCTTTCCCTTGGGCTTCTGGCTATGCTCCCGGTGAGTTATCTGCAGAAGACCAGAGAGCGATTATAGAGTCCCCTGCCATTTTCCTGCTGGGCTGCCATTCTTTAACCAAGCTTTTGCAGGGCGAGCTCTCCAACACTGACAATTCTCACTAGGTTCTATAACACAACTTTGTCCTCGCTCTTCTTCAGGCTTAGAGTGTTTATAGCTGAGCTCCCTACTGTCATGAGCCTCTGGGCACTTAACCATCCTTTTGTGATTCTGTTAATCCTTCCCTGGCATCAGCAAATATTCACTGAACTCTCTTCAATTAAACCTTTGAGTTAATGGAGCATGTTATATCTGTTCCCTGCCAGCACCTTGTCTGATACATTGGGCCTGGTCTCTCCCGTTGCTACCACTATAAAATTTGTCACCATTCCTTCTTATCTGTAGCATGTAACAACCATAACAACAGAAAATAATAATAGCTTACTACATGTGAATGCTTAATACACGCTAAAAAAATCTGTCAAGTATCTGTCTATATTATCACAATTACAGACTCAAAGCAATCTTATGAAGTAGCTACAATTATCATTTTCATTTTTCAAATGAAGTAGGTAACTTGCGAAATCTCTCAGTCAGCAAATTGCGAAACAAGCCTTCAATCCAGGAGCATTAATTGTGAAACTCGACTTTTAACTACTTGTTTTCTTCTCTAGGAAGCTGCCTAAATGGCAAGCTAGCATGGATGACATACAAGGAGCTTTTTATTTTAAACTATCTGGATCTAAACATTCCCTTTATCTTAGCCAAGTCTTAGTTTCCTACCTTGAAAATCTATATCTCAATCACTATAATAATATTACATACAAAATACGAAAATTGAAGAAAGAAGCTCCCCTAACTATGCAAGAGGTATGTTACCTACAAGTAGTGCGTAACTTGGCAGCACGGAGTGACTGGTGTAAAGTCTGAAGGACAGACAGGATGCCACAGAAAATGAGTATTTCTTACATAAACACTGGCAGCAGCAAGAACACTCAGACTTAGGGAATGTAGTTAAAGGCCCCCAGGCTCAGGTCATAGGAGACCAGCAGTAAAAGAGAAGCACCTAAGAGTCCTAGAAGAGACAACCAAAAAATCCACTACTTGGATTAGATTAGTATCATCTTTTTAAGGGGTGCCTTACAATTTTCTATGTTTCATGTACACTTTTTTAATTCACTTTTATTCTTTCAATTTTCATTTATTCTCCTATTTCTTTTCCTTCCTTAATTTACCATTCTCTCTTCCGTAAGATTTTCTTCCCCTGAACTTGATCTGGTATTGGCTTCAGGAATCAGCGCTGGTACCAGTTGAACTCTTCAGCTGTGACAGGAAGAGTCAGGCAGAGCATCTGGAAGTTCAAGGTGAGTAATGCTAGCCTTTATTGTACTCCCAATCTTTCATGGTCTCCTCTCTCATCAGAAAACAATGTCTCGCATTCAATTTTAAAAGTCAACAGATTAGAATGGAGTCACACAAAAGCAAAGCTGTGTAATTGTCTGATTCTAACTGAGCTTTTATGATGCCTTTGTGCCCCTTGGACAAGTGTGTATTTACAGTTTGGTTGGGGGGAATGTCTGTCCTAAAACAATTTCCATTAGAGGTAAACAAGGGTCGCTCCCTCAAACAGCACTGCCTTTAAAAATAAATAATCATAGCATAACACATTTGAGGATTTTTTTTCTACTTTTACTATTAGAACAAAAAACAAATTGCTGCCAAGATAGTAAAAAACAAAACCAAAAACAGTGGGACATCTGTCCTTACCAGTTAAGCCATCTCTTCAATTGCTTGGAAAGAAAATCACTGATGATAATTTTCAAGACATGTTGTCAAAAGCATTCAGATGAATGAAAGTCTAGGAGTCTCCAGTGTTGAAGAAAGTGCCGTGGGAGTGTAAACGAGAATGGGGAAATCTTAGGGAGACAATCTTGTCTTAGCATCACATTTTACCCTTGTGTTTCCACAAGTGTGTCACCCAAGGTGATTTTTGGTGGTTCGTAGACATAATCCTTTGATTTTAATAATTAGATGTTCATATTAATGAGTTTCAGAAAATATTTAAAAACACGTTAAACTTATGATTCCATTATTTTAAGGTTGCAATATATAACCATGAGACAAAGAAATGCATTTCTATTACATTAAAAGGTTCACTTTAGAGAAAATGTAATAAGATGTCATTAACCAGTAACAAAAGCAAACATTATTATATATACATGACTGAAATTTAGGAGTCATAGTTCTATCCTAAGCATTAAGTACTTTGTCACATAATTTTAAGCCAAAGCAAACTTACTATATTATGGGATCATATATTAAGATTCTCTCAATAAACACGTGCCTTAAAATCTGAAGCGCATTGTCTTACTTAGTGTTTACTTATACATGAACAGCGATTTATACACAAAAAGTAATTTACTCTAAGAGAAAACAGTGCTTTCTTTTACAAAATAAAACACAGGGTATAAACCAAGAGAAATTAAATAAGGATCTTGAAGAGACATCTGCACACCATGTTCACTGCTGCATTATTAACAATATCCAAGATATGGAAACAAGCTAAGTATCCATCAGTAGATGAATAAATGAATAAAGAAATTATGATATATATATCATATATATATCATAATATATGATATATATCATAAAATATTATGATATATATGATATATATCACATATATGATATATCATAATATGTCATATATATCATAATTTTTATATATCATAATTTCTTTATGTGTATATATATATACACATAAAAAAATATTATTCAGCCTTACGAAAAAAAGAATGTCACTTGAAACAACAGATGAACCTGAAGGACATTATGCTAAGTGAAATAAGCCAGACAGAAGTTTAGAGACCTAACATATATGATGATTATAGTGAATAATACTATATTGAGAAAGTGGATTTCAGGTGCTCTCGACACACACACACACACACACACGATAACTATTTGAGGAGATGGACATGCTAATTAGCTTGACAGTCATTATTTCATTATATATGTATATCAAAACACCATGTTATACACCTTAAACACATACATTTTTTTATTTTTAAAAAAACTAGGGTATCGAATCATTTTATTTTTTAAAAAAATCAATGTAGTTTCATCAGTTGTAACAAATGTGGGTAACAATATTGCCGGTGGGCAATATCGATTGTGGGGAAAACTGTGCAGGTTTGCCATGAACTTAAAACTGCTCTGAAAGATAAAGTCTATTAAAAACAATTCTTGATGGAATGCCATACTTCTAGTCTTGCCATCACATTACCTTTGTGGAAGCAGCCTGCCCACCGTGCAAAGATGTGACCTGGTTTATTTCTAAAGCTCAGGCCTGATTTTTGAACACCAAAGTCTGTCCTTTTTCTCTTTCCACCAAAGCATTAGACTTCATTTTTCACTTGAATGAAATGAAAATAAATGTAGAGGAAACGCTGAAAGAGAGCATCTGTAAGTTGCTCTCACTTCATTCTTTGAAGAAACACAGACACCCTTTCACAATGGTCGATGAGGGCAAGGCAGGTGAAATACTAGGATACCAGGTCACAGGGGATACTGGAAATTTTAGATGTTGATAAAATCCTGAGGGAAAGAAATAGTTGGCAGCTAATGAAGAGGAAAGGTAAAAGGAGATCCTGTCATTAGTCATTGTCCCAAATATTCCACTGGCCACCCTTTCCTCTCTCACCCTCATGTAGAAAAATGGAGGGGGAATGCAGACCAATGGGATGCTCATCTACGCTTCTTTGAGCTGGAAACCTATGGTGAAAATTTTATATAACAACAACATTTTACGATATTACCTGTCTTTTCATTTATTAAGGAGGCCAAACATTCTGCTAAATAGTCTTTTTTTGGAATCTTAGAGTTTAGAAAGTCATCCTAGAAGCAGGAAACGTGGAGACTGCTAAAAGAAAAAAAAAAATCTAAACAAACATTAACCAAACTTTGATTTTTACGTCTTACCCTAAAAGTTCCATTTTAGTTCCATTTTCGTCCATTCTTTTCCAACTCTGAAGAGTTCTAAAAGATTTTTTATTATTGGTTGGCCCAAGGAAAGTCATTTTTATTGTCTATATTAGATGACATTAAAAAGAGTCCAAAGAAATAGAATGTGCTTACATTTATTTTTAAAAGGTACTTACACTTCCAGAATTACTTCAAAAAACATGTCAGGCTTTCCTCATTTTAGATTTTAAAAGATAGAATGTTATTTTATATATTCTAATTTGTGACCTGTTACTATCAGAGCCTTTTAAAAACAAACACAAGTCATGCCCTAGTTTTTATCAACATGTCTCTTCCGTTCAATAATCATTGATCCTTCTAACTTTAAAATTTTCCATAAAATACACACTCTCTGGCATGAATCATGTTACTACTGTGATTAAGGAAGTTTATTACAGGACTAGCTAAAGACATCCAATTTATAAAATGAAATGATCTGCTAGTTTAAACAATTGGAGTCAGGAAAAATGGACACAATAAATTTGTTTGTCATATGTAAACAGTAGTCTCAAAACATCAATGGCCAATATTGGAGGAAAATAATTATTCTGAAAACTATAAAGATAGATAAGAGAACAAATCCTCTTTCCATCCATTGTTCAGACAAGCATTTTTCTAACTCCTTCAGAATGTTAGACGTTGAATGCTGAGAGGAGTTTGGGGGCTTAATAGGAACCCATACATTGGATTTGGAAGTGATCTTAGACTTTTTTCACACTGAGTGTGTAAGTGTCCTGTGCTTTTAAAAAGAAGGGTGTGTGAAACTCAGCTACTAAAACCATGCCAGCTGCCAGGATTTCTTTTATATTCCCTGCTTATCTATCTAATTAACCCTCCCAAGCTTTTGTCTCCCTGATTCTCTCATTTCTACATCTTCTTCCACTTAAGATATTTTTACATCATGTCTCCATTTCATGAATTACTTATTGGTGTTGCTACATCTGCCTTCGACTACAAGAGAGAGAGATGCAGCTACTACCCCTGCAGTATAAGCTTCCTTGGGGTCCTTAACTTGACATCTGTTTGGGGGCAATGAATAAAAGAGGGGGTCATACTAGATCCTGAGATATAGCAACAGAGTATGGTTTGATGACCATGTGGCATGAGATTTCTAGCTGAGCACTCATCTCGAAAGGGTAGGGGGCGCTACTGAGAGTATCTTTGTAAATGACACATTAGGAGAGCAACCTCCATTCCACCCTGAAGATTTCTGGGGAACACAGAGTGGGAAACTCATTTGGATTTTATTCTACAGATACAAAAAATGACTGTGACAAAAACCAAAGAATTACTACAAGAGTCTTTAATGGTTATAAGGATTAAATGCATGGTTTGCTAATTCCAACAATACTTTTCTATTTGTTTCTTCTCTGGTTTTATCACATTTCGCTGGGCTCTCAACCTCTGTACTCCACCATCAAGATTAGATGACCTCAGATAACGAACTTGAGAAGAATTAGACTACTGGTAAGTTTACATTCAAATACACAATCAGGGTCTTTGAGAATTTGAGTGTTGTAGGATCCTACTTCTATCTCATAAATATTTTGTAACTAATCAAATTTTTCACCAGTTGAGTACAGCAGGGACTGAATGGATTGTGGCATAAACAGACGGGAAACGATAACATTTTTTTCACAGGACCGCTCTCCCTTCTAACTTCTCAGACTCAGTGATCTTTTATCCATAAACAGTGAATATATCCAATGAAAGAATAACAGTAATATAGCAAACCTAGCTCCTCAGTGTGAATTTTAGGAAACATAGTTAGGTTCGATAGGTGGGACCATAAACTAATAGGTCCCTACTCTCTACTTTAAAGAACATCCTTCTCCATGGGTATTGTCTATTTTAACTCAATTTTGTTATTAACTAACTGGATGATTTGTATTACTATTACCTACCTACTATATGATTTGGTATTATTACTCTTAAGAAAGTATTAAAGCTGGCAGAGAGCAGAATGCAAAGTAGAATATAGTTCCGATAGTTTGTGATAAATTTGGAAACATTAAGGAAATACATTGTCTTCATAAGTTAAGGCTGTTAGAACAAAAATACCATAGTCTGGGTGACTTAAACACCTGCCATTTATTTCTCACAGTTCTGGAGGCTAGGAAGCCCAAGGTCAAGGCACTGGCAGATTGAGTGTCCGATGAGAGCCCATTTCCTTGTTTATAGATGGCTATCTTTTTACTGTGTCCCACAAGGTGAAGGGAGAGAGTTCTCTGAGGTCTCTTTCATAAGGGCACAAATCTCATTCATGAGAGCTTTACCCTTGACTTAATCACCTCTCAAAGACATCGCCTTGTCATACCATTACACTGGAGGTCGGGATTCAACGTATAAATTTTTTTTTGGGGGGGGGCGGGGACACAAACATTCAGTCTATAAAAATAAAGCAGTGGCTCACAAGTGCCAATTCCTATATCTATTTAAATCTATAACTTATCAAAAGGAACAATTCTGGCAGATTCTGATTCACAAGATCTAGAAATGTGTGGTCTAGGAATTTGTGTTATTTAGAAGCTTTCAGGTTTATTCTAATTACAGTCATGTTGAGGAACCACTGGCCTTGAGTAAAGGGCAATGCCCAGGTCCTACTTAGATAAAATACTAGTACATAAAATACCGGAAGTCCCAAAAAACTAACAAAATCAAGGAGAAGGTTGATATGACAAATGTCCTGTTTAAAATTTTCCTTTTGGCTGGTATCGTTATTTTATATCAATTTCTTTGGTATACATAATTTCACAGATAGAGGTGAATTTAAAGTTTAGCTAGTTAAACAACAATGCTATTCAATCCTTCTCACCAATCTGAGCACTTCATTTAAATTCAAACCGAACTATCAAATGATCCAATAAAATGGAATACGAGAAGAGGAGATTAGGACACAGGCACACACAGGGGAAAGGTCATGTGAAGATACAGGGAGAAGAAGACAGCCATCTACAAGCCAAGGAGAGAGAACTCGGGGGAAACAATCCTGACAACACCTTAACGTTGGCCTTCTGGCCCCCACAACTACGAAGAAATGAATTTATGTTGTTTAAGCCACCTAGCCTATGGCACTTTGTTCAGACAGAACTAGCAAACTGATATAATTCTGTTTCTAAATCTAAGAATATTTGCTTTTCAATGTTACAGTCATTTTCAAAACTGGACATTTAGTACCTTTTTGCTTATCATGGTCTTTTTTGAGATATAATTGACATATAATATTATATTAGTTTCAGATATAAAACATAATGATTAAATTTTAAAAATTACGTTGATGTACAATACTATATTAGTTTCAAGGGTACAACATAGTGTTTAGACAATCATATACCTTATGAAGTGATCGCCACAATAAGTCTAGTACTCATCTGTCACCATATATAGTTATTATGATATTGTTGACTATACTCCCTGTGCTGTGTATTACATACCCGTGACTTATTTTATAACTAGAAGTTTGTACTTCTTAATCCCCTTTACCTTTTTTAGAGTGACAGCAGTATGTTGTTTATGTTGCCAGAGCCCTGATATCATTCTCATAACAGTGCAATATCAAAAGAATGATTCACATGTTTATTTTCTCTGACACTCAAATACATATTTTATTATTCTTAGCTTATCGAAGAAAACAACATTCTGCGGACATTTGTATTGAGATTGCATTGAATCTATAGATCACACCAGATAGTGTGAGCGTCATTAGGATACTGACATTTTCTTTCGATGAAGTTTTTTTGTTTGTTTGTTTAGGTCTATTTTAATATCTACTGATAAATTTTACAAATTTATCAAGATCTTTTGTAAGATCTATGCCCACATATTCGTTGCTTTGCTAAATTGTATTTTTTTGTTAAAATTACTATCTGTATATCTCTGGTGTTTAGAAAAATTGATTTCTCCATTTAATTTTATGTTCAATAAAACTGCTTAAGTCTCCTCTCATAATTTTCCTACACTTTCTTTTCTTTATGGGCAATGACAATGTGGCAGATTTACTTTACTCTTTCCATGTTTATACCATTTAGATCAGTTTTATTAGAGCCCCATCTGGAAAGTCACATAAAAATGGTAATGTTATATACATTCTTATTTTGTTATATATTACAATGAAAATGATTAAAATATTTCATTAGTAAGTTTTTTAATCTTACAGATTTGTTATGGTCTTTAGCAAGTTTAAGACTCAACTTCTATTTCTAGTTTGAGACCATAGTTCAAAATATTTTTCTAATGGAAATCAGCCATTTATTATTGTGATAAACCCCACTTGGTTTTGATGTAGTATATTACATATACTAATTTTTTACTAATTTTTTAAATGTTGAACTTGTTTATATATGATTAACCTATCTGACATATATATGTATGTTTCTCTTTCTCTTTTCATTTTGTTCATTATACTATTTAATGCAAAAATAGTTTGTATTTCATGATTAAAATCTATTGATATTTTTTTTTCATGGAATCTATTTTGACATAATGCTTAGAAAAGCCCTCAAATCCAAGATCGCATGTTCTAATACACTTCTTAAATACATTGATAGTAACATATTTCTTCTCATTATGTAACATATTTCTTACATTATGTCTGTAATTTAGTTTTTGATAAGATTATTGAATAGCCTCTCTATTCCCATCAAAGTACAATCCGTAAGATTATTTATTCCTTCATATAACTGGTTGCATTAGTTACCTACTTATAATATATTGCTTCCGAATACAGTGGCTTAAAACAACAATAAATCTTTGTTATTTGTTTCTATCATTCAGGAATTTGAGTGCAGATTAACTGAGTGGTGCTCTCTAATGAGGCCACCGTCAATATGTCACCAGAGCTACAGTCACCTGAAAGCTTGACTGAGGCCATGGGATGCACTTCTAAGATGGCTCACTAAGATGGTGGCAAGTTCTTCCAGACTCTTGCCAGGAAGGAAGCCTTAGTTCTTTGTCACAGGGACTTCTCTTTTACTGTTGCTATGCAGAAAAACTATTGCTTTTGCAATTGTTTTAGTGTTTGCCATAGTTTAACACTTAAACCTCTTGGGTTTTCAAGATAGACAACACTATCATCTGCAAATTATGATCATTTTATCACCATCATTTTATTTTTTAACCTTTGAGTAAAGGTTAAGTTCCAATAAATTGATCATCACTTTACAATGTATAAATGTTTACCATTAGCTTCTTCCTCGAGTTTTGTAATTAAGAGGGAATTACTATAGCAGCAAACACCAGGCACTTCCTTAAGTGCTTTACATATATTAACACATTATTCCTAATCCTAAATTTATGAGGTGAACACTCCCAATTTTATAATGAGAAAATGGAGACTCAGAGAAATGCGGTAAATTACTGAGGTCACAGAGCTAAAAGTAGCAGAAACAAGAATTCAAACCATAGTATTCTGATTTGTTACCTGATTTCCTTTAACTATTTAGCTATGTCACCTACCTAGGGCCTATATCTGTGGCACCAGAAATCTTAAGAAAGTCACACAATTCTGGGAGTAAAACTGAGTAGATGTGGTATAAAGAAATGAGAGCTCAACTGCTGCTTTTTTTTACAAAGTTTATCTCTCTCTGTAAGATGATGTCTTAGATTAGAAACTAAAGTCAGAGGGAACCCAACCAGAGGAAGACTATCTAGTCCCACCCAGTAGGTCATAGTTGAAGAAAGGTAAGGAATCCATAGGAAAACTGTTTCTCTCAAGGTTATCCAAGGCGGAATTGTAACTCGTGTCTTTCTACTGATATGTAAATAAATTCCCTTCCCTTATTCACGGTGATAAATGACCAATGTGCATAGATGGCAGAAGTGGAAAAATCTGAATCTATGTTCCTTGAAAGATTAATGTTAGCCTGGGCAGCACAACACTCTTAAAAATCATGATATACTCTATTTGTGTAGAAAGGATTGGCTGTTTTCAAAGTCTGTCGATGTTTCTTTTTTGTAAGCAACATACAAAACAGAAACAAAACAAAAAACAAACATAAAACCTTAAATACGACTTAAAAAGGCCTGGATTTATTCAGATTTTTTAGATACAACTAAGCCTGACATTCTAGTTTTCAATAAAGTTCATGACATTGATTGTTTTCTCTGCCTCTTTTCTTTTTTCTCTCCTTTTCTCTTCTTTTTTCTTTTCTTTTCTATTCTTTTCTTTCTGTCTGTCTTTCTTTCTTTCTTCTTTTTTCTTTCTTTTTCACTTTTCATCTTTTTTAAAATTGTTGTTTTGTTGTTTATGGGGCGGGGGGACGTTTTGTCAGTCCTACTGGCAAGAACGTGTTCTTTCATATAAACACATGGAAATTCTTATTTTCACTAATTTCCTTTTTTTTTTCCATG
Source organism: Pteropus vampyrus (assembly GCF_000151845.1). Taxonomy (NCBI): domain Eukaryota; kingdom Metazoa; phylum Chordata; class Mammalia; order Chiroptera; family Pteropodidae; genus Pteropus; species Pteropus vampyrus. The sequence continues at coordinate 1,675,203 of NW_011888950.1, forward strand.
AAGACTCTTTGGAAATACAACATCTCATTTGAAATGGCAGCAAGTGTTGAAAATTCATTTTTTAGCATTTTGTCCATCATTTCTGCAAGGCCAATATCATATTCTGGAAAGATGGCATTAGCCACATCCTCAACAAGCAGTTACTACTCCTTATGATGTTCTAGGTTACCAATCTCAAGTTACTATTTATTCTTACAAGGTAGAAAGGGTTAATGATTTGACGGTTTTCCTTGAGAGTCTTTCTAATTCAATTTCCAGGTGCCCAAAATCAGTCCTTAACAAATAAAATCCTGCACCAGCTACTGGTCTTCCATAATCTATTTTCTCTCTTTCCTCTAATTTGGATTATAAACTCAGTAAGAATCCTATCGCTAATCTCACTAGAAACAAACGGAAAATGGTCAAATGACGCAGTTTTGAACTCCTCGGTGCATAAATTAGATTGAGTGCGTCAATTGATTGGAATATTCTGACCTTTTCCCCTTTAAAAATATATTACGGAAAAATAGGTTTGGATGACATTCTATGTTTAAAATATTCTGCATTAACAATTTAGACAACTTCTTTGGTAAAGAGAATGGAAAGTTGGCATGGAGTGCCAACACATATACAGCAAACCATGGCAAAATATCCAAAGTCTATTTTACACATTGCTTACATATGGACGTGCAGTGTGTTACAGAGACAGTTTTATGAAATGCCCAACATTAGAGGAAGTGTGTGTTTTTTTAAGTGACAAGTAATAAGTCATTCTTTGCATATATTATAAGAAAGCACATTAGAAACTGGATACTGTTGTTCGTGTGTGTTTGTGAATGTCTGATTCGTATAGAACCGCAGTAAATATTCAGTACAGTTTTTAGTTAAAAAGTCACTCCCGATGAACAAAGTAAACCACAGAAAAAAAATTAACTGGAAAATTTGAATCGTGTAGGCAGTTGATTCTGCCTTTTAAATGTAAATGTTTTCTATTGAATCACATTGTGTAGACTTTTTAAAAATATATGCATAGTGTCTAGATGTGTGAGTAAAGTTTAACTAATATATGCATAGTGTCTAGATGTGTGAGTAAAGTTTAACTAATATGTTCATATTTTCATATATTTGGTTCAGAAAAAAATCTCTTAAACAACAAATAAAATTAGGCGATGTTTTCTCTTAAATTAATTAGTAGTAGATGCACATGTCTGGCTGTGTGTTTGTATTTGTGTGTTTAATCCATTTGAAACTTAGTTTATTGGTGTATCAAATCCTTAGTAATAGTCACGTTGTTTTAACTATAGTCCACTAGTTATGAGTCAGTTATTATCTGAGTAAGAGAGCCTTTTTCTGTTTGTTTAATGTTCAGTTGAAGATATGATAAAGACTTCTTTTTTATAGACCAATGGTAGGCTCTTGGCATGAGGATTCCTTTTGCTAGACAGTGTGACAGAGCAAAACAAATACTTTTAGGATCTTATTCATATACATTTTTTTTTCATTTTTGAGTGAAATAATAATGATTCTATTATGTACTGATTAATATGCCTCACACGCAGGCCTGTAGCCATTATTCCTAGTTTGAAATAAGAAGTCTATTACACACCCTTGATGAAGTGCAAAGAACAAAAGAAATATGGAGGTATGTGAATGCAGGCATGATAAAAAACACTTCCCTTTCTCTATGCTCTGGAGAATACATAGCAATAAAAAAGAACACTCTGTGTCCCTACTTTTGTAAACATTGGCAGCAAGTAAAAAGTGTGATCCTAATAAGTGGCACTATGTTTACACAGAATTGAAATGGAGGTATAGATTGATTACTAAAATTTGTATTGTCCATAAATAGAAAATCTTTTAACTTGCTAACATCAATAAATCAGAAAATCAAGTAGTAAATTAAATATTCATTTTCTATACAACATTTTATTTTGAAGGTATTTCACATATATCAGTCATTTTCTATCAGCCTTTTTAGATAAGTAAAATAGGTATTATCAACATCCCTGATTTGAGATACTATAAGTGAATAAAAGCATAAAGTAAAGCAATATAACTATGGTTGCTGATTTTTCTAACAACATTGTGATATTGGCAGGATATGTATTATCTCTTGTCTGCAGAGAAGAAAATTGAGGTTGTGGACAGATTTAGATTGCATGACCATATGTGGCCGAGCTAGGACATAGTCTTCTAAGGACCAGCCTAATTTCCATTCTCCAAGAGCTTATGCAAATTCTATTCTATATTTCTCTAAATGTGTAGAATCTATGTTAACGAAAAATAAGCTGGATTTTTCCTGAGGATCTTTCAGATTCTCAATGTTCATAATACTTTCCAAGAGAAGTACTTATCATGAAGTGTTTTCCAAGTTTTTGGATCATGGAATCTTTCTTTTTTTCCTTTTTTTTTTTTTTTTATCATCCTATTAAAAGCTTCTAGAACTGCTATTTAGCAAAATATGGTTTGGGAAGCACAGCACTCTACCTTGTTAAGTATTTTGTTAAATTTTTGGAAAAATAGAACTGGATGTGCTGGAAGCAAAGAACAAAGACTTGAGGGTGCCATGTTCAATCTTCACAGCAGTTTCCTGAGATATTATAAGGGTCCTCTGGAAAAACTGTCAGCCTACCAGACCTCACTCTAGAGTCCAGAGCTGCTGTCTTCTGTAGAGTTGATAATGATGATACTGGTGACGGTTCTCCTCCTGTTCCTCAGAGATGTCCTCACAAATCATCATAAACATGGCGTCTTAAAACAACAGAAAGGCATTCACTCATAGTCTCAGAGTCTAGAGGTCTGAAGTCAGGTCCTTGGTCCCTGTGGATGCTCCAGGGAGGCCTTCTGTCCTGCCTCTCCCTTGTTCCTGGTAGCTCCTGGCCATGGTTGGTGTTCCTTGGCTTATAGTTACATCACTCCCTTCTCTGCCTCCATTTTCACTGGCCTTCTCTTCACATCTTCCTCTTCTAAGAAAACCAGTCACTGCATTTACGGCCCACTCTATTGTAGTATGAACTTTTCTTAACCTAATTACATCTGCAAAGATTTTATTTTCAAATAAAGTGTTGTTCTAAAGTTCCTAGCTGACATGAATTGGGGAGGGGAGGCCCTGTTTAACCCATGACAGTTTCCAAAAAGAGCTTTTTATTTAAAGTAAAGGTTTAGAAAGGGAAGTAGTGATAACTTCTTACATTATCCTGCAGCAAAATGAAAACAAGGAAGATTCGTTTAACAATATGAAAAAATGGAAGGGACATAGTTGAATATAATTTGTTGAATATAATGTTTTGCATAAAAGTATATAAAGAAATGTAAATGCTAATATTCACAGTATGCTCTAAAAAGATTCTCCACTGATGCCTTCAAATGACAAATTGACTGTGATTTTGCGTTTCTCCTGGTGCTTAAAAATTAATGGCTGTCTGTAGATATTAGTTGTGTTATTAGTCATCTCAATAAAAATAATTACTAATCCAAAACACTTATCAGGAGAGTATAATTTAATTCCAAATATATGTATAGATAATATACATATCTATAATATATTTACATGATATATAAAAATATATATTATATGGAAGAGGTTGTTGTGAAATGGTTATTTAGAATACAAAAAAAAAATATCTAGATAAGCATTACAGAAATCTTAGTAGTAGGGGTTACCTGCATAGAAACAGAAAAGCATAACTCACAAATAAATGAAAATGTTATTGGCTAGAAACTATTATTTCTCTGTAAAAGGTCTCATGTAGAAAATAAGGAAGTGTAAATACATTATATGTCTTAGTCTTGATGAGTGGCTTTCAGTGAGTTTTGTTTATTATTTCCCTAGGGTGAGAGCTTTGTTTTCTCACCTTTTAGTCTGCCTCGGGTCTTAGTAAAATATCCGGCCCATACTACGCGCACTCGGTAAATGTTTGCAAGTTGAATAGGTAGAGGAAAATGTAGATAAATGAACTACTAAACCAATAGGATATGAATAAATCTATTATTTATTGCCTGTGAAATTTCCACCCTCTCTTTGATGGCTCGTTGGAGTTTCACCTGGTGAATGACAATAGCCTTGCTTATGATCCTAAAAATTACTCCAGGGTTAGAATCCAATCAATACCTTCTTTTTCTTTTTTTAATACTCCTCCTTCTCCTCCTTATTCTATTATTATCATTATTGTTGAATCGTTAATGTCTTGAGGGCTGGGACGATCTGGTACAATTCAGTATCTCTTTCAGTTCCTCACACAGTATTAGATTCTTGTAAGAAACTTAGTAAATTCAAGCTGAATAAAGTTGTTGCCAGTCTCCCTAGAAATTCATCGGAGGCAAGGAGCTTCACTGACATCGAGAAGGCAGGATCTGGAGAACATCCCAGGAGTTTGTGGTTGAATTAATCTATTCAGGCTACAGAACAGACCAACAAGTGGCCCATCAGTTCTATCGCCATTTTGAGTTTCCACGTTGTAAACAACAATAACTATAAACAACTAAATTCTTAGAAAAGACAAAGGAAGCAAGACAGGAAATCAATGCAGAAGTCAAAAAAGTTGGGACATACAGGCATTGAATGCAGACAAAAGCGAGCAGAAGATTCAAGAGTGTGTTCGCACTCTGCTGAAGGAGTAATGGGTAGAAGCAGATGTGTACAGAGTTGTACCGAATGAAAAAGAGAAAATGATGTTTTGGCTGTAGAAACATTTGTTCTGCAGGACTGATGCACTTTTGAGAGTCTTTGGTTATTATTAACAAATATACTTAAATGGCATAAAAACAAATGACACACTGTGATAAAGGCTGGCAGCAGTCTCACGTTCTGGTTTCTGGGCCCCTTCCTTGGGTTTGTAGTTTTTCTTTAAGAAAAAAGATAGAAAACAAGAGCAGGCAAGGTTTTGATTTTCTCAACAAAAGGTAGGATACCTCCTTTACTATTAATTGCAATATACTTTATTGCTTTTTTCTAGACAAGTGTTGGATTAGGAACTGAACAGCCTCATCAACCAAAGACAGAATGCTGGCTGCCATTTGGACCTCACGGGATATTTTTGGAAAAAAATCCTGGAAGGATGAATGGAAAAAGGACAATTTCAGAGCAAGGCCCACCATTGAAAAGCAATCCACATGCACGTTTGGTTCCGAAACCCCCTTGCAGGTCTATGAACTTGGAAAAATGTACTTTCTTTTTCTCTCGTTCTGTGTCAATCATTTGTAAGACATCAGGAATTCATTGCCCTTTTTATTTTCAAATTTCTCTGAAATTATGAAAAGAGAACTGAGTAAAATAACAATAGTCCCGTGATCTGGCAGAGGATAAAACATGACTTGAAGAAACATAAGATCCTCAAAAAATGCCAACATTAAAACAATGCCTAGACGAGGACCAAGACACAACTGCGCGCAGATAAACAATTTCATAGATTTGAGCACCCTACCATTCATCATTTTCTTGGGTACTGCTTATAAAGTGATGACAAATATAGAATCATGGCAGCTTTGCAAGAAAAAATGATTTTTTTAGAAATAAGTTAAAAATATCATTGTTCAATGTTTTTGTACTTTACTTGGCATAAATGACGCCATGCGAGTCTTTTGAGTTTTACCTATTATTTTACATGTTTCGATATATTTATCATTGAGTACCTATTGGTTCTATTGTCATGTAATTGAAATAAATTTTTAAACATGTATTCCATCCAACCATCATAAGATTTCTTATCTATCAATGTGGATTTTAAAGGCTTTAATTGGTTTTGAATAAAAACGTCAAGTTTCAACATCATCAATATCAGGATTACAATTACTTTCTTTAAAAAGTTAGGAATAAGCCAACAGATAAGAACATCCATGAAATAATTCTGGGAAAGCCGTAGTCACTCCTATGTCCCACTTAGGATGTTTCTTCTTTAAGGTGGGGGCTCTAAAGGTATATTATTTGCTATGTTATTAATATGTTCACTTCATTTACATACACTTTAATAACCAGAGGGTCTGGTGACCTCTTCACCGACTCTTAAAATAGCATCTTTATATTGCTTTCAAAGTGAGAAGCAACAGGAATAATACAATGGGAAAAGGACGTGCTATGGGTCAGACAGGTTCGAAGCCCAGTTCTGTCTTTTAATAGCTGTGTAACCTCCCTGAAATCTGGATATTAAGATTGATCCAGTCTGTGATATTTCAAGCCTTTAAAATTGTGTAGGTAGGTCTTCAGGAAATATTAGCTACTATTAGGCAGCATCTGATTTGTTTTATCACAACGACTGGCTGATTAGGTAGAAACTACAGGCCCATATGTTTCTATCAAGATTAATTATGTCCACTGTAGGGCCCCCCAGAGAAAACAATATATGAGGTCATCAAACATTCTTTTCTTTCCCTGGAGAGTTTTGGATCTACTCCTCTTACACACTGGTCCCTTCAACTACTGGTAGAAGAAAGGTCAATCTCATTTTTTTAAAATAATATAATCTAGAAACAATTTCTGTTTTCCACATTTCATCATTCTCCAAGAAAGATGAAAACTGTCACCAAGCTGGTAGTATTTTTAACAAATCATGGCGGTGAAAGAAACTCAACACTTTGCAGAAGATATTTTCTAGACAGTGGAATTACTTTCATTGTTTTCAAAATGAAACAAAAGTTATGTGTTATTCTAGCACACATTTTTGGATAAAAATATTTAACTCATTTGTTAAATGGATAGTTTGCATGAGCTAACTGAAAAATGGTGTTGCATGCTCAATTTTCAAGTAGAAAGTCAGGCAAAGGCAAAGAAACTATGTATATCTAAAATAATATAATTTAAAGCATTTTATAGCATATATTGCATGGGTCTTAAAAAATATAAATATGGAAATTTGCCTAGCAACTATAAATACTTCTAGAATTATTACAAAGAAATATCAACTTCTTTTTCTCCAATCTGATAGATAATAAGAATTTCTCAGTATCAAATGTCACCTTCATTAAATATACTTACTTTGTCTTTCAATGCTTCATATGAGAATGAACTCTCATATACATTTGCTTCCTTAATTCATCCTTCTCTGAAGTTTTCATAGCCATGTATGTTGATGTTTTATAGCAATTAATTCATACCTAAGATACAGTTCTTGAGAGTTCTTAGAATTGATGTAGCCTATCAAAACCCCAAGAAACTAAGATTTTAGAGCTGGAGATGATAAGAAGCAGTCTAATTATAAGATGTCAGTGAATTATTTAAGTAAAATGTGTTCTCCCATAAACAAAAGAGGTGAATTATTTCATTGGGCAATGAAAATTTTCTCTGAAGCTCATGTTGCAAAAAAATAAAAAATAAAATAAAATAAATTGATTTATTTAGTCATCTTGCTTAACATACATGTTTTAAATGATGAGTAGTTTGACAGGCTGAAGCACACATTCTATTTAAGTACCTATCAAATGTGGGCCAGAAAAAGAGAAATCAAAGGATGATTGTACAACAGATAAATGAAAATTTATGCATAAGAGAATGGTAATGAAGGAGAAGAGTAAATTCGCTACAGTATAAAATTATTTAAACATGCCTTTTGGAGCTTATGAATTTATGAATGACATCTATGGGAAACGTTACCATCTGTAATATCCATTCTGGTTCTTGGTCTGAAGGGGTCTGTTCCTTATGGGATCCTTGCCACATATGCGGATTTAAAAGTTCGCTCTCATTAGGCCACATTGTGCTGTGTTTTATTATGACAAACATTCTTATCATATGCACAAGGTACAGAGGACAAAAATTCTAACCCCCATTTCGAACTTGTCTCTCTTATTGTCTTGGATTCAGCATTCAGGGGCTGTGACTTAACTCTCTCCTACGTTAACGTGGAAATAATTATCTATCCATAAGATCCAGGGACCACACAGAGAAAAGCTGATAACTTTCAATTCCAAAGACCAGGGCCATCACTGAGAAGGCAGTCTGCCCTCACTAATTTTAAAGATTTCTTTCTTTTATCCACTTATTTTTCCTTTCTAACGTTAGGATATGGTTCTCATTTTTCCCTATTGACATCGTTGTTTTATGATATTAAAAAAAAAGTCCCCTTCTAAATTTTGTACCGTTCCTTTCTTTCTACGAGATACAAATCACAATCCTTCTCCTTGACAACTGAGTCCTTGACAGATACAGACATTTCCCCCTAGATTCTTCATATAGACTGCACTCCACGATAATGCATTTTGGGCAATTGCATGGAAAGACTCTTCGATGTGCTATGAAAAGCAAATTCACCAGTAACAAAAAGCAAATTCACCAGTGACAGAAAAAAAAAAATAAACTGCCAGAGACAAGATAAGTGGGTACGATAAATATAATATTGTATCTTAGAGGATGACAGAGTCACTTTATCCAATAGCTAGAGAATACAGTAAAGTCATAAAAATAACAAAATAAAATAATGTACAATTCCCAATAGCTACCCACCCAAACGACCACCACCAGATGAACAGACATTTCCATGATGTATGGACCACCAGTGAGACTCAGAGAGACCTATATAATGGTAGTTTTCTGATTTATCTTTTAAAAGCAGTTTACATAGGAATGTGATTGTGAAAGAAGTAGAAACTGATTTCAATTTTTAAAATAAACTTAAACTACACATAATTTATAAAGTCACATAAGAGGATATGTATACTAGTACGAAGACTCAAACTGGCTGTTTGGAATTATTGAGGAATTATTATGAAATGATTAAGGAATAATAATAAGGTTATTATTAAAGCTGTTATTAAGGAATAATACAATTCATGAGTCTTAAGGATAATTACCTTTTTTAAAGAAATTATAGTTTCCAAATATAATACGTATATATTTTTTTAAACTTTTAAAATTGTGAACCATAATAGATAAATAGCACATAAGACATAAAAGTGTCATATTCAGCTGAATGAATTGTGATAAAAAGAACACCAGTGTTACTTATACCCAAGTCAAGAAACAGAATGTCCCTACATCCCAGAAGCTTCCACCTGTATCCTACAACTCCCCAAGGAGCAAGCGCTTTACAGTTGATGAACAAATGCATTTTTGACAGTTTGGGATCATTACACGTAAAGGAGCATAAACCTGCTGTGAACACTTCTTTATATGTTTTTGTATGGACACATGCTTTCTCTTGGGAAAATACTGAGGCATAGAATGGTTTATTTTTAAATGTTTAAATACTGCCAAATGAATTTTCCAAAGTGGTAGTGTCTGTTTACATTCCCACCAGCAGTGTATGAGAGTTTCAGTAATTCCACATCTTTGTCAAAACCTCTTTGAATGTTAACGATTTCTATTAGATGTGGAGTCATAGCCCATTGTGTTTTTAAATTTCATTTTTCAAGTGGCTAATAATACTGAGCTAACTTCCATATGTTTATTTACTATCTATTTATCTTCTTTGGTAAAGTGTTGAATGCATTCCTCATTTTAAAAAATCGATTGTTTGCTCTCTTATTTTTGAGTTTCAATCATTCTTCATATGGTATGGATACAATTCCTCAATCAAATATTCGACTTGCAAATATCTTCTGCTCATCTATGGTCATCTCATTTACTTAACAGTGTCTTATGAAGAACAGCTATTTTTAATGTTGATAAAGTAAAATTTATAAATTGTATTCTTTTTATGGTTCATGCTTTTAGTGTTGAGTCTAAGAAATTTGTACATAGACAAAAGTGACAAAGATTCTCTTCAAGGTATTCTGTAAGAAAAGTTATAGTTTATATTTCACATTTAGGCCTATGATCCATTTTCTGTTATTTTTTGTTAGGAGTAAGCATGGATGAAAGTTTCTCTTTTTTTCCCATATGGGCATCCAATTATTCCAACATCATTTGTGGGAATTTTAAATATCCCTCACTATATAATTTCTAAAACAAATAGAGAGAAAAATCGATAAAATTCAGAGGATATGTAAATGACATATTTTGAATTGAAATAAAACAGTGTAATGTGATAGAGAATTGTTGTGTTTTTTAAACATTTTAGTAGTGAGGAATGAAGAGACTAGGAAACTTTATTCATTGCTTCCTTTCCAACAATTCTGGGCTCCATGGAAATCTCTCCAACTCCCTAGTGTAATACCTAGGAAATTATTCCATCTCAATATCCTCTGTATCCAATTGCCTATTATCAGCAAGATAATATGTATCCTTGGAAACAGTAAAATGTAATGTTTCACTGCAGAACTAACTTCTGGTGGGAGATTTCCATCAGATGGTGACAATATTTCTATCAATGCACTCAGAACATTTGAGAAAAATATAAAATTTTTCTCCCAATCAATAAAAGCAATTCTTTAACCACTTTAAACTAAACAGTTATTTTATTTTCCCCAGTTTGAAAATCGCATGCTGTTTCATAACAGAAAACTATAGATTTATATCCGGTAACTTAGCTTTGCTGAGATATAAAACTGAAGCCAGCTGTCAAATACACATACACACGCACGCATGCACACACATATGCACACAGACAGACACGAACACAAGCTTACAGAAACCGATTATAACATAAACACTTTGAAGAGGTAAATCCCTGAGTTGTATCTTGTTCATTATGTAGGATATGCTTGCAAGACATTCAC
>NW_011888950.1:1685818-1700102 GCF_000151845.1 Pteropus vampyrus
GAGGAATGAAGAGACTAGGAAACTTTATTCATTGCTTCCTTTCCAACAATTCTGGGCTCCATGGAAATCTCTCCAACTCCCTAGTGTAATACCTAGGAAATTATTCCATCTCAATATCCTCTGTATCCAATTGCCTATTATCAGCAAGATAATATGTATCCTTGGAAACAGTAAAATGTAATGTTTCACTGCAGAACTAACTTCTGGTGGGAGATTTCCATCAGATGGTGACAATATTTCTATCAATGCACTCAGAACATTTGAGAAAAATATAAAATTTTTCTCCCAATCAATAAAAGCAATTCTTTAACCACTTTAAACTAAACAGTTATTTTATTTTCCCCAGTTTGAAAATCGCATGCTGTTTCATAACAGAAAACTATAGATTTATATCCGGTAACTTAGCTTTGCTGAGATATAAAACTGAAGCCAGCTGTCAAATACACATACACACGCACGCATGCACACACATATGCACACAGACAGACACGAACACAAGCTTACAGAAACCGATTATAACATAAACACTTTGAAGAGGTAAATCCCTGAGTTGTATCTTGTTCATTATGTAGGATATGCTTGCAAGACATTCACTTTGAAAACGGTAAGAATAAACACTATAGTCTGTGTTGGATATTCTTTCCTATCTAGCTAATACTTGCTCCATATCTTGTTAACATGAAAGCTTCATAGCTAATTCACAAAATGTACCCTTGGGACAACTTGATTTTAAAAGATTATTGTTAACTCCTGTGAAATACAACAAATACAACCCACTATTTGGGCCCTACCGATGTTCGTCTACAATTCACCTCAAATATAAATGGCTTGAATTTACCTAATCGGGGAAAATCAAAGTGCTTTCTCGTACTTTTACCATTTATGATTGACTGTAAAAAATATCATCCACTAATAGACTCATTTCCTAAAAGCAAAAAAAGTAAAAGGTTTTCTCCAACACAGCCACCACTTAAATATTGTATTATTTGTTTGCGTGCATTGGCTTAAATATTTTATGATAATGAATAATACTCCACAAGAAAATATTTATAGAAATAATTAAATGTAGAGAAATTGTACCTTTCTAAACAAAATATCAATGAGTAACAGTCAACTGTGATCTATTCTGCTTCAAAAAGACTGAAATAGAATATTAATCATTAAAAGAACTAGAGTTAGGATAAGAGGCTCATTGTTGAATGAGATGTTATTCTCAGTGCTCTGACCAAGATCCCAATTCCTCACTTTGGGGCCCAGCATTTTATTCCTGTCTGCTGACAAAGCTTAGTTCCTCCCCAGGATTGTCTTTGGCTGAAGAAAGTTTGTACCTCCTTCCTGGGGACAGCCCCTGTCCAGTCACTCGTCTATGCATTGAGTCTGACTGTCTTGCCTTGACTTGGGGCATCTTTGAAGTACCATTCCAGCTGCAGTTTCCCATGGGATTTTGACTGGCGCCCTTGTAGCCCCGTACCTCCATCCAAACTCTCCCTCTAGTCTTGCTCTCCTTGGTCTTTACAGATGATGGTCCCAAGAGCTCTCCCCCGGAAGTCTTTTGGACAGAGCTCTCCACCAAGGAGTCTGTGTCTTGGGCTGCCTGACCTTACAATATATGGGTTACAGAAAACAGATGGCACTTGTTTATGAATGAATTGACTCACTTTCCACTCCAAGGTTACCAAAAGCATTTTTGTCACTCATTTGTCTTAATTAGTACGTGAAAATTCTACTTGCAATTATTTTCCACATTACATTTTCATTCGACTCTGAGAATCATGAGGAGTTTCATGGTTACAAGAGAAACCAGGAGATTATTAGATCGCTGTGAATATAGACAAATGAGAAGGTGGAAATATTAGAACTGACTGTTCCTAGTTAGGTTGCTTTGGTGTTTGTCTAGTCATAGAAGAATCGCTTCATAGTTAAGACACCTTCAAACCGCTTACTCTGACTTTTCATCTGTTTTCTAATCTTGTGATGTGGAAAGGCTACCAATTTCATGAGGGTAAAATTCTCTCTCATGATTTTCTAGAGATTTAAAAAAAGTATAAATTGATATATTTGAGTTAGTGAAACCATCAAGAAAAAATGAAGCAAATTTTAATTTTCAAAGTTCAACTTAGTTGGTTTCCATTAGCACTGCCACCAATAAATGTAACAACATTAAATCATCAGAGAATCCTGGTATTATTTTTCACAAAATCGATGCTATTTTAAACATTTCGACCCCGTCTCTCCCTGCAAAAAAGTATTTCATCCACTGGTACAAATTTATGGAAAGTCATCCACATATACTCATGTTTAAATTAAAGTATTTGAGATTCGTAGGACCTGTAACATGAGATATACTAGTTAAATACAGTTTTTTACTGGAAGTGACTTGCACTGGCTCATGAGAACCAACAGAACATCTCATCTTCCATTCACTGATATTTTAAATTGACAGCTTAAAATTGACCATTGCAGCAGTATTTACACCAAGAAAATCTGTAAACACTATGAATCCAGTGCGAAATTCTTACCAGAACACCACAATCTATATCAGATGATGGGATCGAAATCCAAATATAAATATAAGAACAGAAAATTTTTCACATGATTTATAAATATGAATTAAAGTAAAAAGTGAGAGAGCAGGAACTTTTCCAATGACTTCTTATTTTATTTTTATATTCTGAGAAAAAGACAGAACAATATAGGCATTTAATTATTTCACACTCTATATATTTTTACAATACATGCTACAAATTATAATTAAAATATAATTAAGGACATTTTTGATTACCTAACTTAATTCTTCAAAGATATTTTTTTCTAGGTGCAAACATTATGAGTTTTTCTAAAGATGAAAAATAGGGAATAGAAATATGAGGTTTTGTAAGGATGTAAACAAAAAAGAAAGTTTTTTCCTTTCTGTTTTTATTTGTAATTAGCCTATCTTCCAGCAGTTTTGCGTTAGTGGAGGCAAATTTGAACAAGTTATAATAAATTTGACATATGATATCACAAATGATAGCATTTTACAAATACCTTTTATAGGAATATTTTGCAAAATCTAACTTTCTTTATTCTAAGATTTCCTTCAGTCCTTGATTATCAGAGATTAAAAATTATAATTTGGTTGTGTGTTTGACATGTAAAAATTATATGGTTTTGAAAATATCTTTGATTTAGATCTCTGTTATGACATAAAATGAAAATGACTTAAATTTTAAGTTGGCATTGATTCCCTAATCAGGAAATAATAACAGAAGAAAAACATTTATTTTCTGCCCTTACAATAAGTCATAATACCCAGCAAGCAAATGATAAAAAAATAACTGAGCATCAAAAGGACATCTGAAAAACTCTATTTTAATCTAACTCTAGTTATTGAGGAGAAGATTATCAAGTTACAGCATAGATCACATTGCTAACTTTAATGAATTTACTACACTTAATTAATTAATTTACACATTCTTCTTATCAGTAGAGACCCTAGCCTTGTGTCAAGTGATGGGATATGAAGATGAAGCATCCACCTGATTTTCATTCTCTACCTCACTGAGCCATCTGCCCCAATGACCTTTTTATATAGAAATTCAGGTACTCCAGAGAATTTTTGTTTTAATGTTTTGAAATTTCCTTCCTATTTTTTTCCCCCTGTCCTTTTTGTAACTCTCTTTCTTGATGTTGAATCTCCTAGATTGAATCTGATTTGGGGTTTTTAAAATCATTTTATCCTCATTTTTTTTTTTTGAAATTTTGTTTATTTTATAGAGATCCTCATCTTTCAACTCTTCCTTTAACTGAATATCCTGTTTTTAATATCTCATTTTTAATTTCTAAGAGTGATTTCTTGTCATTGCATTTTCAAGGAACTCTATATTGATTTAAGGATCTGGTAATTTTTTTTTTCTTTTTATCTTCTTTTATTTGTCTCCTATTGGAATTACCTCATTTTTCTCTGAATACCTTTAATTTGTTTGCCTTGATGTCTTTTTCAGACTATAAATTCTCCTTCAAAATTCTGGTGATCCTCAAATGGCTGTTCTTATTTAAAAATGAACCTCCAGAAAAAGTCAGGAGCTCTGTAACATACGTGTTATGTACAAGATGCAGGCATGCTAGTTAACGTGTGCAGTTTGCATGTGGGGTGATAAGGATGTGCCTGGCCTCTTGTTTCGAGGACCCTCAGTGCAAGTAAGTCACATGTTTCAGTTTTCACAGAGAAAAAGCATTTCATTGGCTGTTTGCTGAGATGGGGTTATATGTTTGGTTGCTAATATTTGGGGAGGAAGCTATGGGAAGGAGTTTGGGAGACTGTATTACTTTTTAATGCTGCAGAGCAAATTACCACAAATTCAGGGGCTTAAAGCGACTCAATTTATCATTCTCTCTCAGTTTCTGTAAATTAGAAGTGCTGGTATGGCTTATCAGGGTTTTCTGCTCCAGGTTCTGTTCACAGGCTTATCAAAGGCTCCCCCAGGGGTAGAGCTGCTTCCAGGATCTCCCAGACAATTGGAAGAATTTACTTCCTCATATTTTCATAACTGAGGCTTCCGCTTCTTTCTAGAGACTGCCTTCTCTGCATAGGGAGGGACAGAAGGCACAAGGGCTTCTCCAAGGTAGCTAGTTCCTTTCCGACAGCTTGCTTCTTCAAGCCCAGCAAGGCGCAGTCTCTGTGGCTCCAATCTGCTAAGACCGGATCTTCTGTAATGCGAGAATCACCTGAGCAACATCCCATCACGTTGCCATATTCCAGAAGCGACTCAGAGGTCCCTACACTAACACCGCTGGGGGAGACCCCTTATGGTCTGTTCACCACAGAGATCATGCTTAACTATGTACTGATTTTCTACTTTTGAATTGAAGCGCCCCCTCTGTATCTCTAGGGCCTCTCAGATGTAATTTCTTCAAATAAGAAACTTCACTCCCTTCGTTAGAGGTGAGAAAGGAAAAGATAAGAGACAGTCCCTTCATTTTGCAGGCTCTACTTGTCTAAATGCTTTGTATTCAGTTCAGCCACTTTCTTTATATTTTCAGCACTGACCCTCCCCGCCACCCCTGGGGACTGCCTCTTGGCTCTAGGGCCTAACGCTCAGGTGATTTTTATGGTCAGCTGGCACACTTTATCCAATTCCCATCAGCATCTTAGGTTGCAAATTCTTACTATCCGCTGAGTCAGTTCCTCTCCTGTGTCTGTAGTTTTCTCAAAGTCTGTTGAAATCTTTGAATTGCATTTGACTGCTCTCCAATTCTTTTTGTCTTCATGGGTTTTTCCTTTTTTATTCTGCTTTATTGTTATTTGAATGAGGCACGGTGAGGGAAAAGAAATAAAGGTGTCTGGGCCGTCGGCCAAATTTAACTGGCCATTTCTCCTTAAAATGTTACATTTCGCCTTTCCTCATGTAGCTCCTGCTTTCCCTGTACTCGTATTATGCCCTGGAGGGACGTGGTCAGGGCAGTTTCTCTATTTCCCCATATCACAGGAAGCATCTTTTAAGAATTTTTTGCCTTATCAAATATAGAAGGAAAACAAAGGCAAAGCTTAACTAATAACTCTGATTAGATATAACTTTTAAGGCCAGGGAAAGTTATGGCCAGAGCAGGTACCATCCTCAGAAGGAATCTGATGGGGACCCTCAAAGCTTGCAATGCCCACGTCCCTCCCAAGAAACCCTCCTTTCAGCCAGAGAGGTAGCCTTGCCCCTGCCTCCTATGTAGCTCACTCATTATTTAGTACATATGAGGAAATATCTTGGCATATGTCAACAAGGATAGGCTACACATCATTTTAAACATAACTCAGGGGCCAGCAACCATGTGGAGCTATGACAATGTGAGTCCCCTTCTTTCCTAAGCCTGCCACCATGTATGAGAGAAAAAGCAGGACCACATCCCTTTTCATCATGTCCTAGCATCTCTGCTCCGAATCACCAATGACCAATAGCGTTAGCTCACACTCACACAGCTTCCTTATGAACAGCAATATAATGCCAGAAAGGAAATGCAAAATCAAACGAGAGCAAAAAAGTTTGTACAGACTTAGTTTGGATAAATGCAACCGACTTAAAGTACTAAAGAGTCTGCATCGGGTGTTCTGAACAGACTCCCTAATCCCAAATCAACCAGCAGGTACTGGATATGAATTTGCGTAACTAAAATCTTATTGAGATGATTTTTCCACTGTAAAGAAGTAAGCTACCCCCAAGGAGTTCAAGTTCCCATTCCTTGGGATGGAGATAATGCTTACCGTTTTAATATGGTACCATTTTCTAGTTTCTAGCATTAAGAATTTTCTAGTATATTGGGGCCCATTCTCATTTTTTGTCTTAAGAGTTATTCTAATAGATGTAACATATGGAAGAATGCCTATAAGTACATGTGTATGTGTGTCTGTGCTCAGGGAAAGTTTTTTAAATATTATTTTAAAATATATCTTAATTATTATTGCTGATTTTATTACTCACAACAATTACCCACTATTTCAGATGAGAACAAATGAAAGAACTCACATTCCCGACTATCCCAAATAGTCTGACATTCATTAAAAGACAGGGCTAAAAAGAACACTGTTCTTTTATAATTAACATAGAGTCATCAGAACCATATATTTTTCTCTTAACAGTCAAGAGAGTAAATGGTATTAGGCCTTTCCATCTCACCCTCTTCATAGACCCTTTTCATAGATCTGTGGCAGAAGCTCAATCTGAAATGAGCCATTAAGACCCCAGAGTCTCTTCTCTCTTCTCTGTTAAGTTGATAATGTTCTATTTTCTATTTTCTATAAGCCACATCTCAGAACTTAGGAACATATTTAAACAAAGCAAAACAAAACAAAACAAAACAAAACAAAACAAAACAAAACAAAACAAAAAACCTTTCCATGTTTTTATTCAACAATTTAGAAACCCGTAAATTATTTTTTTTCTATAGAGAGATATCAGCTTCCAACAGTGACTGCTAATCTTAGTTTTAGAAGAAAAATGCAAATCTTAGCATTTCTTTAATCTGTTATGTCTTTTAAGGGTAAGCTGTTGAAACTTAGAAAGGAAAAAAAAATTAAGGCCTGCACCCAGCGATTATTTGGAAAAAAGAATGACCTCAAATATTTGAACTTAAATGCATGAAAGGAAATACATCATATATTTTTTTTTCCTATGGGTGATGACAGGACTTAAAATGCAAAATGCTACGCTTGCCTGGAAAAGCTACCTATTTAAAAAAAAAAATTAGATTTTAAATGATCTCCTGGGTACTACTAGGTTACTCAGGACTGTCGACACAGAGAAATGAAGCATTCCAGTTACTGAAATGTTGAGAAATGGCCCGAGCAGTGCCAAATGCATGTCCCCTACCGTGAGCCATTTCTCCTTTCCCCTATGTTGGCCCGATTATGGAGCAATAGTCATTCTCATGCCAAGGATTGGGAGTCTAGATGCCAGGCCAGAAATGTCCCTCGATGTTTTCCTCTGCACTCTTTCAAGGCAACGAACATATAATTGTGAACCATGATAAGATAATACTTCAGTCACTCTTGTAAAAGCATCTAAAAAAGTCTTCAGATTTTCCAGCAACATTTTGGATAGTGATATGTAGTATATGGTCTGTGCCAAACTCAGAGTTACAAAGCCTTATTCTTGGCAATGACTACAAACAATTTCCATTTTACGATGAAAACTAAAAGAACATACAAATTTGCAGTCTTTTTCTCTGGGGGATTTTCGGTGCAAAATACAATGTTTTATCCTGGAGTAAATATGTCCTTCTATGAATTATTTTTATTTCAGAATCATAAATAATATTTTAAAAAGTTTAAATTATTATTTTAGAACAGGAAACCCCCATAAAAGAGAATATTAAAATATTCATTATTTTGACTGATTATGAAGAATCATTTAGTATGGATAATTGAGAAAGTAAAGTAAAAATATAGTAAAATGTCACCTGTAGTCCCTCTATCCAGAATTAGAAGTAATGTCATCATTTCTGCGCATTTATTTTCAGATATGTATGTATGTATGTACACATATTCTCTGTGTCTTTGCGTCTTTGCTTTTGTGTGTTTAACTCACCATGAATTTGTGATGATGTTGTGTAAATTAATATTTAGTTTTTCACTTATAATGAATATTTTTGAGATATCAAATGTCATAGGTACAGATAAGTTTTACAAAATGCTTTGGTCAGAAAATAGTTATGATCACAAGTAATGGCTAACCACAAGCAATATCATTATAGAATAGCATCTGGAATGGTTTTTAAAAAAATCTTTATATCTTAAAACAATTTTCTCCAGAGGAGAATATTTGATTTAATCTATAGAAGTTCTGACCTTCATTTATCTGCTTTAGTAAGAGAAATTCAGTAAGCTCAGGCTATCATATTTTTTTTCTTACTGTGTAGATGGTTTAATCTTGTTCCACTTTACGATTTACCTTTCCTTTTAAAAGAAGTGGAAACTTATTTTCTTACTATCTTTTATAAGCATTTCTTGATTAACTTTATATATATATTTTTGCATAATTTGTGTTCCTTATTTAGGACTGTTTTACACAGATTAAGCATTTCGATTAAAAAGCACTCTACAAACACACACACACACACACACACACACACACACACGAATAATCTAATTAAAATAATGGGCAGAAAACATGAGCAGGTATTTCTGCAAAAAGGAAATATAGATGGCTAACAGACATATGAAAAGATGCTCAAGGTCACTAATCATCAGAGAAATGCAAATTAAAACCACAGTGATGGCTATCACACCTGTCAGAATGGCTATCACCAATAAATCAAAGAACAGAAAGTATTGGTGAGGATATGGAGAACAGGGAATCCTCAAATTCTGTTGATGGGATTGCAAATTGGTACAGCTATCCTGGAAAAGAGTCTGGAGGTTTCTCAAAAAATTAAAAATGGATATATCTTTTGACTCAGAAATTGCACTTCTGGATATTTATCCAAAGAAAACCAAAACCATAATTCATAAAGATCTATGCACCCCTATGTTCATGGCAGCACAATTTACAATAGCCAAAATATGGAAGCAATCTAAATGCCATTAAAAGATGATTGGATAAAGAAATTATCCAAATTATCATATAAACAATGGAATATTACTCGGTCATTAAAAAAGTTAAATCCTACCATTTGCAATGACATAGATTGACCTAGAGGTTATTATGCTTAGTGAAATAAATCAGACAGAGAAAGATAAATACCATCCGATTTCATTTACATGCAGAATCTAAGGAACAAAAAGAATAAACTAATCAAAAGCGGACTCAGAAATATAGAAGACAATCGGGTGAAGGCTAGAAGGGAGGAGGGTTGAGGGGCTGGGAGATAGGGGTGAAGGGTTACAGAAGTACAAATTAGTAGTTGATAGATGGTCACGGGGATGGGGAGCACGGCATAAGGAATGCAGTCAGCATTAATATGATGGCTAGGTGGAGCACCAAAGGAGAGATAGAGCAATTAGGGGATTGTTTCATAAACTATATAAATGTCTACAAGTACACAATGTACTGTATACTTGAAACTAATAATAAAGTAAAATTTTTAAGAAAGCACTCTACACTGCGTATTCGTTTATATTTTCCTGTTGGTTTTATTTTTTAAATTAATTTTAAGTTCACTAATTAGTCAGGTGTCACTGTAGACATAGATGTCTTTTTCCAAAGCCTGGCTGGCCATCACCTTCGCTATACTAGAAACGTAATCCTTTTCTGGGCTACATAGCTTCCATTTGCTCCTCCAACTCTTTGGGGGTTCAGACATTGGGAAGCCTCTGTAAGAGATCAGGAAGTGGGGTGAAGGTGAGGCCAGGTTCCTCGTCCCAAGTTCTCTCCCTATGAGGGTACCCAACACTGTCTCTTTCCTCCACTTCAGGCCTTTCGCAAACCTCACTTTGTCTCTTTCCTTTGTCCCTTTTGGGGAGCAGACTTCCGGTTGCAATAGTTAGCATAAAAGGGGTTTGCTGGGGGAAGTATATAAACACTAAAATATTTATAACCTCTATTTGTTATTGATCCCCAAATCCAGTTTAACTGGGCACCTTATCTGACAGGTAGGAGAGATGTAACAACTTTGCAGCTCTCTCCTGTGGTTTCTCTTTGTGCTTTCCCTACCATACCCACGTTATAATTGGATCCTTTACAAATAACCCTCCTCAAATTTTCGTTGATTATGCCATTCCTTTCCTATGAGGATCCTCGCTGGTACAATATCTCGTCATTCTTTTCAGCAACAAACTAAGTTCAAAATAAATCGCCTTTACGTGTCTTGATTTATACCCATATTAAAGAGAAAAAATGTCTGGACTACCTCGATGCGAAACAAACAGCTTTTTTGGGCTACAGGATGCAACACATTGTGTCCAGAATGACAGGCACCTATAGGGACTGTATGTCATATACCCTGTGCCAGTTTAGATCGGGAGCACATGTGATCCAGTTTAATTATTCATAGCACTCTCTTTCTGTCTAGGTTAGATAATGTATTATAGGATCACCCTGAGCATCATGGGGAAAAGCTAAAAAAAAAAGTACACATTTTATTCTCAGCATATTTATTTTATCAATGTGTGTCCTTTAGCAAAGTAGCTAGTCTCCAAAACCCATAGTTTATTTGTGAATACTATAATCTAATAGAGGGAACTCCTTGGATTTTTTGCAAAATTTACTATATGTTAACTTTCGGGATCTTTGATGTTCAGGTTTTTTAAAGCAAAGATAATAATAGTACCTGTGACTCGGTATGGATAGAACACACGGAGGAAGTACTAGCTGTTAGTAGCTATTATCCATATAAAATAATGTTTCTCACTTGCCATATCTGAAAGAGAGACGCTCTTTCTTCTGGATTAAGGGGTAAAATAGCATGTATCATCCAAATCAGGCAATTTAAATTTTTTTCTTTATTATCATATAATTTTTGTACACCAAATGCACCCATTGTATGTATAGGTCAAATGAGTTTTGACAAATTTGTCTACTCATGCAATTATCACCCCTAGTAAGATATAGAATATCCGCATCGTCCCCAATAGCTCCCTTATGCATCTTTGTAGTCAGATTCTACCCACAATAAGCCAAGGCAATTCTGGGCAGCTTTCTGTTATTGTAGATTAGTCATGCAGAGGACTTGTAAAATAGAGTTTATTTTATAAATAGTCCCAGATGGACCTCTAGTCAAAAAAACAAAAAAAATCAGTTACACCAAGAGGTCACTATTGGAATCAAATAATAACTGTAAAAAGGAACATGATATTTCTTATTGTTCTTCTCACTATCAGGTATTCACCATTACTGAAAAATACTGTTTTATGAATAATAAGCAAAAATATAAGGATATTTTATTATTTTAGTCGTATTTTATTTTAGACTCATTGAACACAGGTGACACAATACATTACTACAATGCTCTACAGAGAACATATAATCTTTGCTTCTTCTCAATAAGTTGGATTTTGAAACTCAATCCAGTAATTTCAATTATTACATTAGATAATGATGGGAAGATATATTTTGTCTCTGGTTTATCCAAGTCTAAAGAATGTATTTTACCGTTGGCCCATACATTTTCAGCCTCAGACATCACATGCATACTCATGTGGATAGTGTACACACACACACACACACACACACACACACACCAAAAACACCCACTAGATGTCAGCAGTGACCCCCATCCAGTCATGATAATCAAAAACTCTCCAGGCACTGACAAAAGTCCCCTAAGAGGCAACATCACCCCTTGAGAGAATCACTTCTGTAATGGGATGTGTAGCATGTATTATTCTTTCATTAAGATAGCCATAAGCTAGCAGTTGGCTTATAGGATGTTCCTGCAGCTTAATTTCTTTTGCATGATTATTCATACACATTAAACTTATACATTGACATTCTCTGCATACTAATATACTAATATCATGCTTATTGATATGAAGTCAATCTGCGCTTTGGGATGACAGGTAAAGCAGGAATCGTGGGATTTATTATTTATTTATTTTCTAATTAGAGGCGGGGTACAATGAATGGCCAGATTTACTCTTCTCTTCAAACTAATTAGGGAAATCTTCCAAGGAAAGGAAGCCTTCTTTTTTTTCTTTCAAAGCAATAACATGTTATATTACATTTTTGATGTGTATGTGAACCAGCTAGTCTGCCTGAAACATGCAAATCATGAAATCACTGTGGTTCTGCTTCCTCAGGGAGGAGCGGTCAGAGCAAATTCCCTTTGAATCGGCCCAGTTTTTGCGAAGGTTACGGAACCAAGAGAGGCAGGGCAAAGCCTCTGGAGGAATGAACAAATGAGCAAGACGGCAACACTTTTAGGCTAGAGAAAGCCCTCTTTTCCATCCCAAAAGCAAGTATCAGCAGTTTACATTTAGCAAATGGTGCAGAACACTACCCGCGGCTTCGTATCAGTACAAATCACAGATAACCTTTCACTACAATGAGCTATAAGATTGTCACGCTCCCTGAAACACTTAGCACAACTAAGATAAATTTCCAGTTTAAATTCCCCTAATTCATCTCTGTTTCTCCACCGGACTCTCCGAATCCAGGTTATTTTAGCCTGAGAGGATGTACTTCAGGACCACTTTCACTTTCGTGTTTGATAACTAAGGTGTCAGGAGACACCACAGTGGGAAGCTTAACTGTGATTTACAACTGAGTGAACAGGGCGGCTGAGAGAAGTGCTTGACCCTTTTACTCAAATGATGACACGTGTTTGCCCTCAGCTCTTTGCAAATTAGAATTTACTCATCTTGCAACTTATGCTGTTGCCATGGTTGCCATCTCCAGGTACCAAGGAGCAGAGATATCCACACCATTGATTTAATGGAGTAGCCTATTAAGTTCTTTTCAGTTTGTATCTTCATCGTCTTTCAGATTAAGTCTTCATCGCCTTCTTAACTTGCCATTTGGGAACGAGTTAAGTCTTCGGACTTTATTTTTCTTTAAATGCCTGATGATATTCTATTTATGAAAATAATTTTAAGAGTATTTCAAATTTTTACCTCCAGACACACACACACACACGCACACAGAGTTCAATCGCCTGTTTTTTCCTGCTTAATGTTTTTTCTTGCTTATACTACTTTTCAAAATTAAATTCAAAGGATAAGAGGTACGCTTTAACAGATCTATTCATTGTTCACTCCTTCATGAGGAGTTAAGAGCATTGGTTTTGCTCCTAAAAGCACATGTAGTCTTACATAGAATGCACGTATACCAAATATTATGAGCTGAATTTTCCAATGACTACTAACTCACTTTTGCATTATCTCAGTTTATAAACTGTCATGGTTGAGAGATATATTTTTCTTAAGATATGGAATTTTGTAGTAACTTTTTTTTATGCTATGATGGTTTCCATTTGTAGATTGACACAAGAGACCCAAACTTGCAGCTGGGAGCAGACTGTCCCTCTAGAGAAACATCTAAAATTTTAATACATTCAGATGGGAAAAAAATATCTATATTTTAAGTGATCATTCCTTATTCACGACTTCCTTGAACAGACCTACAAAGCGGGTTTTGCTGTAGCCTAGAAAAACTATTTATCACTAGAATTATGAGAATTTTAATGCCTAATTTTAATCCTGGATGTATAAGACAAACGTAAATGTTTTTAAAAGCCTAATTGGGGGATAGCAGGGGAAAGAAAATGTTGTTATCGAAATATCAGTATGTTGAGGAAGCATTTTATTATTATACCAGATTAGATAATCCAGAGCCGAACTGGAAATTACAATAGATTAAAAATATCTACCGTATCTATTTGTCTATCAATAGATACCTAGGTTGCTTCCACAGGTTGGCTATTGTAAATAATGCTGCAATGAACATAGGGGTGCGTATATCTTTTCAAGTTAGTGTTTTGGATGTCTTCATTAAGTAATCGGAGTGGAATTGCTGGGTCATATGGTAGTTCTATTTTTAATTTTTTGAGGAACCTTCATGCTGTTTTCCATAATGGCTGAACCAATTTACCTTTCTACCAACAGTGCATGAAGGTTCCCTTATCTCCACAGCCTCGCCAACACTTGTTTGTTGATTTATTTTATGATAGCCATTCTGACAGTTGTGAAGTGATATTTCATTGTGAAGTTGAACATCTTTTCATATGTCTGTTGGCCATCTGTATGTCCTCTTTGAAGAAATGTTTATTCAGGCCCTCTGCTCATTTGTTAATTGGACTTATAGATTTTGGATTTTAAAACTTTTATCAAAATGTATCATTGGTGAATATCTTCTTCCATTCAGTAGGTTGTCTTTTTGTTTTG
>NW_011888950.1:1700552-1720325 GCF_000151845.1 Pteropus vampyrus
AAAAAAAGAATGAAATCTTACCACTCGTGACAACATGAATGAACCTAGAGAGTATTATGCTAAGTAAAATAAATCAGACAGAGGAAGACAAATACCACGCAACTCCACTTATATGTGGAATCTAAAAACCAAAATAAATGAGAAAACAAAACAGAAACAAACTCATAGATACAGAGAATAAATTGATGGTCGCCAGATGGGAGAGGGGTTGAAGAGATGGGTGAAAAAGGTGAAAGGGATTGAGAAGTAAAAATTGCCAATTATAAAAATAGTCACAGGAATGTAAAGTACATTATAGGAAATATAACCAATAATATTGTAATAACTATCTATGGCATCAGATGGGTACTATAGACTTAATGAGGCAATCACTTCATAAGGTATATAAATGTCTAATCACTATGTTGTACACTCGAAACTGATATAATATTGTAAATCAACTGTAATTGAAAAATAAAATAAAATGTTAAATACCTACCATATAGAGACCATTAGTTAGTAAACTTTTCTTTCTCCTAGTACCTATAAATGAAAAGCATGGATTCTACTATGGTAAATCAGGTATGGGGAGACATAGTTGTCGGCTTCAATTTTTAAGGAAAATTTCACGGAGGCCTCATATGGTCCTTGGTGGATCATAGGGATTGCACATCATAGAAAAAAAAAAAAGTGACAGGAAAGTCTTGGAAAGTGGTAGGCAAGAAGGCGAGAAGAGAATAAAACGGCAAAGAAATTTATAGGAATTCTAAGAAAACTTTGTTCTATTTAAGAAGATATTAAACTAGAATTTAGTACTTGGCTTATGTCATTACCTGTTCACGATAAGAGGAAATCTTTTTAAAATTAAATCTTCTAAGCTTAGGCCTTACAGATGTGGAAAAAATGTAACAGGAAGATATTTTCAGTTCCCTCTTGGCCAAACTTACATACTTGTAGCCAATATTAAAAAAAAAAAAAGTAAGAAACCTTATTGTATTATGACTTAGGGTAAAAGGTTTACCAGTGTTCTCTCTCCCAACAAGTGGTTCCTCCTGGTATAACACATTCTGGCAGGACTACGATGCATGCATAAAATGAAAAAGGAAGTCTGTGGCTTAGTGACTAATGTTTATACAAATCCAGATTTTATGATACCACATGAGTTACTGTAAAAATGGCAATAGCATTCCACCCATGTAAAGACCTTCCACTCCAGTCCTCTGAAGCAAAAGTTTGTCCCAATTAAATGGACTTACTTAGCTATGTATTAAGACATAGCATCTTTGAATTGGATGTTATCATTAATAACTAGAAAACTAATACAAAATAACATTACTTTTGAAGTAGAAAAAGATTTTTAAAGGACCTATATTAACTTCCACCACGTATTATCATCTGAAAACAGTGGAAAATAGGTTATGGACTTGAATTTAAATTAGCTCTTTTTATATGCAAGTAGCTAGTTAAGAGAGCATGCCAAGAGTTAAAACAAGGGAAATTATTCTTCTGGAAAATTTAACACCTGGGAAATAGATCCTATTAAATAAATGATATTTTACAGAAGAAATAAAGGCCTAACCATATTATGGTGATTCCAGTTGGAGAGAAGAATAATATATTATCTTTCTACAAATTCTGAGAGCAGGAAATTTCAGGGAATATTGATTGAGAGGAAAAGAACTCAAAATTCTTTACACTAATTAGACATAAACCAGATTAATATTAAAGTAATATTTCCCCCAAGCGATTTGTGGTTTTACATACTAATTAAATTGTAACTCTCTCAAGATATCATATGCACATGTATTATTTAAAATGTTTACTCTAAAATGGGTTAATAGGATTCAAGACTTACTTAGTAATCACTAACTGTACAATATGTTCAGAAAAATCAAGTTTTTAGAACTTTTATTTCCAAAAATTGCTACCACATCCTTACATTTCATTTTCCTTTATGAACTCAGATTTAGTTAGGTTAAGACTGTCATTACAGTCTACGATGATCTGTGTTAGGCAGGAATTTTGAGGCATGAGTATTCAAATCAACTTTAATTAGTTTAGGTAGAAGAGGAGGAATTTATACCTAAATCCTTAAGTCACAGCAGTGACTCGGGGAATCAGGGCTTAAGTGTAGGCAACAATGGAACCAAGAAATGGAAACCTTAAGGAACCTGGGTCGAAGTGTTTGTAATCTCTCTGGATATGTCTTCCATTTGGCCTTTCCACAGACTGGCATGCTTCTCTGATCGTGAATTGGGTCGAGATGGTCATGTCAGTCGTGGAAACCTTCCATCTCTCTTCCAGAGCACGGGCCAGGCTGACGAGAACCTCTGAGCTACAACCTCAAGCTTCAAAGAAAGAGGATTTGACTGGTTCCACTTCTCACAAGTGCTAATCCTTATTCATTCAACTGTGTTCAAATTCGGCGGCTGGGGACACATTCCAATGGGTGATGTGGGCAGAAAAAAGAAAGTCATTTTGCACTAAACAAACATCATCAATATTGCTTCTCAACATCACAAGTTTGTTTTTTTTGTTTTTGTTTTCTTTTTAACCACTCAAGCATTTATATGATTAAGACCCCACACTTGGCAGTAGACTTCATTTTAATCTCTGTTCTTTGTAGTATACCTTCAACTTCAAGCTCTCTCTCTATGAAGGAAAAAATATATATACAGGATTGTGCTTGACCTTAGACCAATTATTCCTCTTGCTCTCTTTTGTCCAAAGGGTTGATATTTTAATATTGTACAAATCAACTTATTATGTGAGAAAGTTTTAGCTCTTTTTCCCTCCCTTTCTCACTCCTTTGTGTGCATATGTATGTGTTATGTGACTGGAAAGGAGGGGTACGGCTATACTGACAGAGATTTATCATTGAAATAATGTTTGTCATGGTATTATTAGCCAGTGACCAGATAGGAGTGTTCTTATTACCACCTTGTAATTCAATTTCCTTTGGATTTTAATATAAATCTGGACTGCGTATTCTCAAAATGTTTTTTTTTTTTAAACATAAATTTGGATAGCTCGCTACTTATAAAAAAAAAAAAAAAGAAAAACTCTTTGGCAAAAAATTTAAATTTCCAAATACTGAAAATGCAATCCTGAAGCTTCCTACTGAAGACAAGATTTTCAGAAGGATTTTAGAGTATTTGGTAAATCCTCTTTGCTTTCTAAAATGAAGCACGATTCCATTTTTCTTGCAGAAATTCTGCTTCTTTGTACACTGAAGTTTTAAGAATGAAAACATAGAAATGGAGAATGAGTATAGTTTTAAAATATCCAGATCGTGAAATAACATTGAGAAGGATTATTCTGTCAATTAGCAAGTACTTATGAAATGACATACAGGAGACAGGAGATAATTCATTTGAAAAGTCATCCATTCACCCCTTTCCCTGAGGTCACAGGTGTTTAAATAATTTTGTGGAGGAAGTAGGAAACAGCTGTGGCAAAACTGTGGATTTTATATTTCACTCTTGGGTGTGTAGCTGCCAAAATTAAACCATTAATAATATTGAGACTATGTGGGGCTAACGTGTGCAAACCTGAGCTTCTTTGGATGAGGCCTGTAATATGCTGCTTTTCTGTGTCATTGTCCCTACAGAATAGTGAGGGTAAATGAGCTCAGGATTTGAATTTTTAGCTTAACTCTTGGCTGGAATCATAATTGAACTAAGCAAATAGAAGAATCCAGTAGAGGGTCTGGCCAGTAGCTTATTTTCCCTATGCCTATTCTGCTCATCAGATGTAGATTAAATACATTTAAGACAATCTCAATGTCTTTAGGTAGATGGAGTACAACAATTTAGTTCACTGAGAGGAGAAACTGTTCTAAATAAAGCAATAAACCTTGAGATGCTCTAGGTTTTAAGAACAGGATCAGAGGATCTATCTATCTATCTATCTATCTATCTCATAAACATTTTATACATAATATATATATCAGAGGAGAAAGATATATACACATATACATATATATCTTAAAGATATAGATTATAGATATAGATCTATCTACCTCTATACAAATAATGTGCACACATATTCATTTGGAAAGTCACCTTTTCACCATTACATATACATATAATGGATCAATGGAGAAGTTTACGCCACTATAAAATGATTATTAATGTAAGACTATAAACAACTGAGGTCCCAATCTCAATGAGACAAGTTTAGCTGCCTAGAATGTTAAATCATATTTCTGAAAACAATATCCAGTACCCATTGGAGCAAATATACCTCACAACCCTCAGTATAATTAGGTAGACAGAAAATGACAATATTTAATTTATAAGGTAGTTAAAGAAGACATGAGCAAAATTCAGACTGATATAAGATGACTGCAGAATCATAGCACTCTAGCAGCAATAGAAAATTTAGCCATTAAACCATGTCATCATTGAAAATAAAGGAATCAAAATTTGGAGTTGATTTCGTTAAACAAGGTCACACAGCTGGTGAAGAACAGAGCAAAATTTGTATTCTGTTTCCACGCCAATTTCAGTGATGTTTCTATAAAACTAGGTTAATCTTTTGATGTCTAGTACTTTTTCCTACAGGAGAGATGATATTTCAAGGAGAAAAAAATTCATGTTCTTACTATTCAAATTTCATAGGCATAGGGAAAGCTGATTCAGTTCTCAAACTTAAAGTGTAAGTTCTCAAACGTACCAGTATTTGGGCGTGTATACAAAACAAAATACATAGTAGCAAGATTAAGAAAAATGAATATCTTATCTGAGTTAGATTATTATCTTTTTTACATTACTTTGCTCTACCTTCTAGTCATGATCAATACTTAGATTGAAATACTCATCTAGTAATTAGTTATATTGAATGAGTTAATTCAAAGAAGAAATCTCAAGAGTACTATAATGATATTCCATGCAGATAACTGATCAAAAGAAAAATGGAAAAAAAACAAATTTCTACTAGAAAAAGTTGGTTTGGAATTTATCCCACAAAAACTAACATGCATTTTAGCCTCTTCATTCCTTCTTCCTTGTAACACTTAGAAAATACAGCAAAAATATATATACAATAGTTATCTAAAGAAAGACACTGGGAACACAGCCTAAGAAAACTACCAAAAGTACATTTGCAAACATAAATCAGCATAAGACTTGTAAAAACACAAGAATAGGGCTGCATTCTTGGGCATCAAACCAGAGGGGTGTTGCTTTAGAAACCATTTCTCCATTGTGTCTCTTGAATTACCAATAACCCACCCTTACTTAATATGCACTTTTAAACACCAGTAACTAATGCACATCAAAAATGAAATCAGGCAGTTGCACATAGAACATGCTTATGGAAAGCAAAGAAGGGAGGTGGTATAATAAAGAAAAATCACATCCATTAGTACATAGCATGCCCAGGCATTTCATCTTTACAAAACTCAGCTTTGATTTCTTTTTATAGAGGAGCCTCAAAGAGTTTTTTCCAGAGCTCATATAGTGGGAGGTTATAATGCTAAGATTCAAATCTAGGTTCATTTGAGTCCAAAGGGCAAGATCTTTCACCACATTCTGCTCTGAAGCTATACATTTTCTGGATCACTGCTCTCTCTGTCTCTCTGTCTCTCTGTCTCTGTCTATCTTTCTTTTTCAGACTTGAAATGCTGAGGAAATATTTTGAAAAAGAATTTATTTTATGTACCCTCAATTTATAGTTAATAAGACTTCCTTTCCAGCATGATGGGATTAGGAAACCAATTAATCTTCTCTGTGACAAAATGCAACCATAAAACTGGGCAAAACTGTCAAAAAGAGAATCACTTCAGAGAAATCAACGTTGCACATCAATGTGAGAAGCATTTATTCATGCGTACTACTAAACCTGGAGTAAAAAGAGTATGAGTTTGTGGTGTCCCTGCCCAGGACTGTTCCCGTACCCAAGTGGCTCTGTCCACACTAATACAACCAGGGAGGGACAGGCTGTGAATACAAGCGGTTTTGCTGTGACTGCCAGTAAGGAAGGGCACATGAAATTACTAGTAAAGAGGTGTGATGGTTAATTTTATGTATCAACGGGACGTATTTATGCGTTAAAGGATGCCCAGATATTTGGGGAAACATTTCTGGGTGTGTCTGTGAGCGTGCTTCAAGAAGATATTAGCATTGGAATCCATAGACTGAGTAAAGCAGATGGCCTCTCCCCTCCTCCAAGTAGGTAGTAGGCATCTTCCAACAAAAGACTGCCTGATTTCATTTTGTTCGAACGAAAAGGCTGAGAAGGGAGAATTCTATGTCAGAGTGCTTAAGCCAGACGTTGACCTTCTCTTGCCCTCAGACTGGGATTTACACTATTGGCACTTCTGGTTCTCAGGTATTTGGACTCAGGTTGGAACTAACCAAAGGCTTTCTGGGGCTCAAACGCCTTGCGGATGGCAGATTGCGGGACTTCTCAGCCTCCGTAATTATGTGAGCCAGGTACGTAAATTGATTAGATCATATTTTACGAAGTATATAAAACCACTTAATTTAAATGTCTATAGATGATATGTATAAATAATTGGATTTGCCACCCCCCACCCCCATGTGGATAGCTGATTTTCTTCAGAAACTATCAACAGGGTTCATTTGAGGTGTGGGAGAAAGGAATAAATAGTCTAATTACTTAGTAGTTACTTGGGTTTAAGAGTTTATTTTTTACGCTACTTGAGGCCAAGGATTCATAGGATTATTGAATATCGATATTCTTTAAATATGTAGATTTTTCCCACTTTGTGGATGTTTGGCTGATGTTTTTATTTACGACACCGATCCTTTTACTCAGGGGAAATGCTAGAGACACTGTCCGTGGAGGGAGGACCAGCTGGGTCAATGACCATGGGGAGCCATCTTCAATGTGCTGTCTGCAAAAGACAACCTTTCCCCCAGTTTCCTGTGATGAAGGGGTGGGGATAGCCCCGATAACGTTTACCGTTAAATTTCGTATCACCTACTCAAGGCGAGAGTAAATTTTATTTGGATCCTTTTTTTATTCAAGTGTGGCAGTGGCCAGTTCAACTTGGTGTATACAGGGCCGTAGGAATTGCTGAGCACCCTTAGATACCAGCATCTAATTCCAATCCACAGACTGGGAGTGACGTAATTGGGAAATTACATGCAGAAATAGACTTGTCTCTCAGAAGTCACTCCTGACCTGAAGAATACCCGTAAATGATGATGAAATTAAAATTTAAGGAAAAAGAATGACGCATAAAGCTTTGACATCTCCAGACAGATTCACAGTGGTCTGCATACTGATCTAGAAAGAACTAAAGTGAAAACAGACTTGCTAGGGTTTGCTAAAGAGAGAAGTTTCTCTGATAGTCTTGGCAATAGCTATTTTATGTGGACACTACTATACATTCAAAATACTTCAGTATAAACAGTGATATGTGTATGTATCCAAGTTAACTCCGTACTTTAGAGGCTTTAATTAGCGCTTGAAGGATACTAATTGTAATATACACTGTGTAATTTAAGTGATTTTCAAGGGGAATATTTATCATACTGGATTTAATTTTACATGATAATTTGAGAATTCTCCTCCAACTCACGTATAAAAACCAAATGCACTGTATTTTCATATACTATCATTATATAGTACATTTCAATATATTTATATCATAAAATATGACATAATCTATTTCATATAATATATACATGCAATATGACTCTGTTGCCTCAAACTTTTGAATATATATATATTTATTTAACTATAGGTTACATCCTTAAACAGCAAATACCACACAGTTTTCTCAGAAATAACCATACAAGGACATGACGTATTTCTTTATCTTTTATCTGATCCAGAGCTAATAGTCCCAAGCACACAAAGTCTTAAAAAGTGCCGAAAAAACAAAATAAGTGTTCGACAAAAATTGGTTGAGTGATCGGTATACAATTATTGTAAATATCTTTCAGAAGAATCTAATGAATCTTGGGATTCCAAACTCTTAAGCAGATTTCGCGATGGGTCCGTCATCGGTACAAGAGAGACCAAGGTCAAGGGAAAATGATGAAGCAACGTGCGGCACAAAGGTCTGCATGCTGGGGATAATCCACAGGAGCAGTGCAGGTCACAGATAAGCTTCTAGAGCCCGATCGTATTGATTATTCTTCAGAAAGTAAACATTTCAACAGCTTCCAAGTAAACAATTCAGAGGTTTCACGGTTGTCCTGTTCTTATAAACAGCGAGGAAAATTAATCTGGATATTTGGTGCTCTTAGGATATATTCTTTGCCATCAAAGTTGAAACATACTGCAGAATTCCAAATACAATTATTTCAATTGTTTAGTTCACTCTGCCAAGATATTAAAAGAACAATCTTAAGTGGCGGGGGGTGGGAGAAGTGTGAATACTCAGACACAAATTGCTTTCAATAATTTTCTGCTTTCATCCTCTCTGTTCTTTAATCTTTTGAGAGGTGGTAAAAGATCTCAGTGCTTTGCCCAAGAAAATCTTTCTCAGACAGTGACATTATGTAAGGTTTGCCTGTAAGGGAGAGTTATTAGGCTGTCCTTCATTGTCTAGAGTTACTGTCTCACTTATCTGAAGGCTTAGAATGGGCTTGGACAGAGCTCACAGAACACCTTGTTCTTTCTGAAAAGCCTTCAATTAAATGTTGGAGATATAAAAGCACTCACCTGGCCCCCTGCAGCATGGCAGTTAAGGTTATGTGATTGGGACAGCCATTCTCTGAACATAAAGCTATACTTGGAAAATTACCATGTTCAGGGTTCTAAGGACTGATTTCATACCAGAGTGCTCCTATGCATCTGTCTTAAAACAAACACCTCCAATTTTCTGATATTTCCAAGGAGATACTGCAGTTAGTCTTCATAGGGGGAGACAATTACATTCGGCATGGGTCCTTAGGCACATGTCTTTCTCATATAAAATTGGGAGGTGGATAGAAAGGGTTTGGACTCTACTAGGCTGACCGACTTCCAGTTTTCCAAGGATTGAGTGTCCTAGAAAAGTTTTGAGCCAACCAGGGCAAGTTGGTCACTCCATGTGTGGTCACTCCATCTGTTGGTCCCCCCATTTGCTGGTCAACACTCCGTTAGGCAAATCAACTCACCTCTTTGAGTAGCAACTATTCTCTTATTTGGAGATGGAGTATACTTTGTTTTTCTCTAGGGTGATTTTGAGGCTTTTATGAGAGCAAATATTTATTTATTAAGTGCTATGTGTCATATGCTATGATACGTATTTTATGTACTTAAATTTTATTTAATCTTTAGAGTTTAATAGAGTGGCTGAGAGCATCTCAATTATCTGTGCCCAAGTGTGAATTCTGTCTCTGCCACTCACTAGCTATATGACCCTGGGCATATCCTTTAAACTCTGACACGTTTTTCTCAATAATTTCAACTTCACAGAGTCACTGATGGGACAGTGTCAAGAACAAGGTAAGCAGACATGGCCTCTATTTTTATGGAGCTTGCTTTCTCATGAGAGAATTAAGCCAAAAAAAAAAAAAAAAAGGAAATAGATGATTTTGGAATGTGACAAGCACCTTGAAAATATAGTGTTTTGTTATAGAAGTTGATTTCTACTGATGAGGTTGTGGGGTACTTTATAGTTATGTAGAGTAGGAGCCCCCAACTCCAAAGGCATGGACCAGTACTGGTCTGTGGCCAGTTAAGAACCAGGCCGCACAGCAGGAGGTGAGCGGCAGGCAAGCAAGTGAAGCTTCTGTGTCTGCAGCTGCTCCCCAGCACCAGCATCACTGCCTCAGCCCCACCTCAGATCACCAGGCATTGGATTCTCATAGGAGCACCGGTCCCTGGGGCCAAAAAGATCAGACTGCTGATGAGAGAGCCTGTCTGAAGACATCATATTTGTGCTGGCCTTGAAGATCATTAAAGAAGCAGCATGGGAAGAGCTAGCAGATCATTCTCAGTGGAAGAAATGGCAAATGCAAAGGCCCGAGGCAAGAATAATTTTGCTGGAGCAGAGGAATGGAAAGGAAATTGGCAAAGTTAGAGTGTCAACTCAAGAAATGGTGTCATGGCGGCTGGGGTTTCGCAATCAACAGAAACACCAGTATTTAATGACATAAACCATAAGCTCTGTCATAGGTCAGGTTCTCTTTTGATCTCTCCGAAACAGTAAGATGACTTTCATGAAAGCTGTGTAGCCAGGTGTCAGCAAAATCTACTAGAAAAATGATTCAGAACATGTCTGAAGTGTTGACGTAACGTAGAAAACTGCCACATTCAGCATCTCTCGAGCATTTGGGGAGGACGGAAGTGGATGAACTGAGTGGTGGGTTATTGCTGTTGTTTGTTTGTTTGTTTTACCAGGCAAAATAAGCACTGGCTACTTTTGAAGGAACAAAAATAAATTGGTTTTTTGTTGTTGTTTTACTTTCTTAGAAATTTTTGTTTCTGATTTTATAAACCATAAATTTAATGCTCCAGGATTCAGTTTTCCTTAAGAAAATACCATTCTATTGCTGTTCTACCTTGCTGGAAAAATATATATATATATCATTTATATATATATATATCCTGAATATTCAACATTCTAACACCTGCTTTGACTCCCATGTTCTTAAAGATTTTATCTAAATTTTGAATAACAATTTTTTAGTTAGCCATATGTCTGAGAAATCATAATATAGATTTATTTTTTTAACTTTTGATTTCAATCTAAGGTTACACTTATAGAAATGTAATACAAAGAATTCCTGTCACACTTCACTCAGCATCCTCTAATGTTAGCATCTTGTATAACATATTAAAATGATCAAAACTAGGAGTTGATATTGGCATAATACTATTAAGTAAGCCATTAATTAAGCAAACTTTATTTGAATTTTACCAGTCCTTCTTCTACGTCCTATTTGTATTCCAAAATCTAATTGAGAATCTTGCATCATATTTAGTTTTTATGTCTCCTTGGTTGCATCCAATCCATAATAATTCTTTAGTCTTTTCTGGTGCGTGCATGCACACATATGCATGCATGTGTGTGTTTGTATGTGTGTGTGTTTGTGTGTGTGTGTGTGTATGATTGTGTACTGATACTGTGGTTTTAATCTAACACCACTAGGTTCTTATCAGCCTTCCCTTTTCATTATTTGTAACTTTCATATTCTATAACAGTGAGAGAACTGGCTCTCTTTACATTCTAAAAAAGTTTCCCTTTATTCATATACATATAATGTTGTTACAGAATAAGTAATCCACACTTTTATGAGACATAAATTTACTAATTGGAGTTAGTATTTGTACATAATTTTTTTGATCTTCATACTTACAGAATCCGGTCAACAAACATTCTTTTCCAAAGTTATTTATGTTAGCTATGTTTAATACATCCTTCAATGTGGTTTTATAATTTGTTTGTACTACAGTTAGGTTCATTTGATATTGTTTTATTACATTTTGGGGTTCTCTCCCATACATTCTGGTTGATTTTAATAATTGATTAACTTGGGGAAGAAGTCAATCACATGGTTCTATGAATCTCACCCTTACTAACCATTTCCCATGCCCTTTTTTCTACCCCTTTCGACCATCCCCTTTAGTTACCAATCTTTTTAGTTTCTGGTTTGTCTTCTCTATAGTCCATTTGTACAAATGAGAAGATACTTGTGTCATTTTGTATATCCCCTTCTTTGTTACGTGAAGGCTAACATCATCTAGGTAATCTTCTGTATATATTTTTTCTTATCAGTATATCCTGAATATTATTTCCTATCATTCTGCAGAGGTCTTACAAATTTTTTACAATTGTACAGCATTCTGTTGGGTGACTATACCATAATTTGTTTAACCATTTTCTTAAGTATGGACATTTAGGCTTTTGCAGTATTTTGCAATTACAAAAAATGCTCCAAGAAATGACCTTGGGTGTGTGTATTTTCGTATTCTTGTGCATGTATCTTCAAGTAGATTCCTGGAAGTAGAGTTGCTGGGTCAAAATATGTAGTTTTGCTAAATGACATTAAAATTTTTTTTCAGAACGATCGTGCAGATTGCATTCCTACCAGTAGAACCCTCTCCAACAGTATATACTGTGATTTTTATTTTAAAGTTAGCTAATCAAATAGGAAAAAAAATGGCATCTCAACCTTTTAATTTGCATTTATCTAGTTATGCGTGTTTCAATATTTTTTCAAATGTTAAATGCTATTTTATCTTATTTTATGAATTATCTGTTCCTATCTTTTTCTTGTTTTTATCAAGTCATTTTCCCCAAAAATATTTGTTCCTCAAGTTTTAAGAATTTTGCTAATAAAGATAGCAGCCATCTGTCTTTATATAGATCTATATATATATTGCTGTTTTGTGAATTGTCTTTTGACTTTGTTAATGGTACTTTTTGTCATGTAATTTTTTTATTTTTATGTAGTCAAATTTATTAATTTTTTGTTTTATTATCTTTGGGTTTTGAATCATAGTAAGCATTCTCTTATATCAAGGCCACAAAGGAACTCATCCATGTTTTCTTCTTCTTGCTTAGTTTCTTTTCTCTACATTTGTATCTCTGGTTCAGATGAGTTTTGTTCTTGTGTGTGGTGTGAAATATAAATATAGTTTTATTGACTTTATCCAAATGGTTACCTGATTGTCCAGTACCATTTATTAAAGAGATCATCTTCCCCACATAGCTTTGAAATGCTACCTTTATCACGCTCTAAATTTCCATATATATTTGAGTATCTTTTTGACTTTTCTATTCTATTCTACTGGTCTACTTATTGGTTCATGTACCAATATCGCAACTTTTAATTATGAAATTTTATTGTATATCTGATTATAGCTATTTTGCGTGGTCATTTTTTTTCTGTTTTGTGTGTATTTTCCTAGATACTTTTGCATGTTTGTTTATCTAAATAAACTTTATTATCAGCCTGCCTAATTCCATAAACCGTTCATTTAATATTTTCATTGCAACTACATAAAATTTGTAAATTAATTTAGGGAGTTCTGACATCCTCGTAATGTTCAATCTTCCTATCTAAGAACAAGAAATGAATACTTTTCCATTTATTTAAGTCAACTTTTGTGTCTTTCAGTAGTGCTTAAAATTTTTCCTCATAAAAGTACCTCATACAGATCTTACACGTGTTCCGTTTCACTTAAATGTATGGACACTTCCCATATTGTTACAGTTGTACATAACAATCATTTCAGTGGTTCTGCTTTATTTCTCTGAAATTGTGACGTTCTAATGGAAAGAATTTCACTTCCTCCTCTGACTACTCCTATTACATATCATGCCGCATTAAGCCACTTCATACAGTTCTTTATTACATTCAGATGATATCCCAGAAATTGGTTATGTCTTTAAATGCATTTCAAAATGTATTTCTTAAATGGTTGAATCGATTTATAGTGCCACTAGCATTAAATGACTTTGCTAGCTTTATTGCATCCATTTTTTTTAGCATTAGTCAGGAGTAAATTTTTTAAATTGGCTAAATTGAGAGAAGCAAAACGTCATTTTCTTTTCATTTGAAATAGTTTTAATATCTCAAGTTGCTTATCATATTTATAAATTTTACCTATTCTGGTTTGAATTATTTTTTATTAGCTGTCTAGTTTTCCTAAATGTTTTATTGCACTCAGAATAATTTGAAAATTCACAAATGTGTTCAATTTACCTAATATGTTTGTGCTAAGAATTTGATATTCTTCCAGAGATATAAAGGCAGTGCCTTCATTTAAAATATGTGTTCTTAGATACATGATTTACATTTATATTTTAAATATGTTATGTTATTCTAGTTTCAAACTAAAATATCAACTCCATTCTTAACTCTTATCAACTTGTCTTTGGGTAACCTCTACTCTTACTGGAATATTGTTAATATAAATAACATGGAGAACTTATTGACGTGAATTATTTCAGTTTATTCTGAATTTAGGTTCTCTCTTCAACCAAATATGCATTAGAGATAAACAGTGTTCAGTCATTTATCATCCTGTGTGAAATCTAAACAATAGCTAAAGTATAAAGACCTTAAATGTGCTCTTTATTATACACCTGACTATTCAATGTAATCATGGTAAGTTTTGAAATGTCCTATATCTTCTTTATTGCTGAGTACGTCATACTAATTGTTTGCCACTCTGCCTGTTCCTTAGACCAGTGGTCCTCAAACCTATTAAATAAACTGTATCTAAAAAATAGAGTTAATGTAGTTTTATCTATATGCCTCAACTAAACTTTGCCTCCTAAGACTGTCTCTAATATACACTCATATGAGGAAAAATGATCTCATTTTGAAAATCATTGCATTTCTGAACTGAACAATATGTACTTTTCATCAGAAGAGAGATTGACAGTTGTATGTATTTGTTGCAATGTGTGTGTATGTTGCAGAGAGAGAGAGAGAGAGAGAAGAGAGAGAGAGAGAAAGAGAGAGAGAGAGAGAGAGAGAAATGGGAAACACTCGCTCCCAAGAAAACACTCTTCAATTCACACAGAAGGAACAATAGTTGGAAATGTTTATAAACACAATAACTTGTGTAGTCGCCAACCAATGTCCTTAAAGAACATGTTCCCACGCATTTTACCAATGAAGGCTAAGAATTTTAAGCTATGGACAAAGTAAATAAATACAATTATCAAAGTATCTCTCTGAGACTTATTACTGTAGTCTATGAATTATCACTAATGTGTCACCAGATGGCTTGCACTATTAAAGCTACACTGTCTGTTTGTGCAGGTCTTTTCAGTCTAGTAATGAATTTCACATAATTTACTTTAGTTCATCTTAATAAAACTACCCAGTTCCTCTATAAACTTGATTATTTAAGGAAAACTATTTATTTATTCATTCATTTTTATATCCATGGAAGAAGCATTTGTCCATTTAATCATGACGAAATTCATTTATTCATATTTTGGTTAATTCGTTTTTTAAAAATGTATATCATGCCTTGTTAACAATTGATTTAAGATGGCTAGAAATATGGATTATTTAGAATAGTATCTCTCAAACTTTAATTTGCATATGAATAACTGGAGGAATCTTGCTAAATATAAATTACGTTTAAATAGTTCTGGATGCAGCCTGAGATTTGTTGGTACTCCTAACAGGTTCCCAGGCGCTGCCAATGCTGCTGACCCCCTGACAGCACTTCCCGTAGCCAGGCCTAGATGCCTTCGCTCTTCTTGAGATTTTGATAAGGAGATACAACACAGAGTGAACAGTACGTAAGAGTAGCTTCCCAAGCTCCCATTTGTATGTGAAGGAGGGATGCTTGAGAAGAAGCATATGTACATGTGACAAGGGGCATGTAATGTTTCTGTGTAATGAGGATTTTATAATTCAACTCTACTTTCAAGAAGAAAGTGGCTTTTCCCAGCTAAAGATGCTACACTCATCCAACTCATCTTGAGGGTATAGATAAGCAAAGATCCACAAGAGAGATCACAGTCCTGTGACGAATGTTTGCTGCAGTGATGTCAGAGATAAATATGCAAAGATTAAGAATTGTTTTAGTCATTGATGAGAACGATCCTGAGGCCAGAAACTGTGCTCCTTAAAGCATGTGGGGCACACAACTTGAATGTCCCAGAGCGATTCTCCTTGTCACCCAGCTTCAGGTTCTGCTCTATCTGCTTTAAGAAGGGAACGGATTCTAAAGTCGACTCAAAGTTCCTGTCATTTGTTTTCAGTCAGTGTGGGCAAGCGTCATTACAGAGAATGGTTTCAGTGAATTTCTTACAATCTATTATTTTATCTTTTTGAAAATGTGTATATTCCCAAATATATATTCATATGTATATTTGGAGAGTCATACCTATCTCAGTATAAGCATCAAATTTAGCAGCCAGGAAACTACAGACTACCTTGCAAATCTTACCTGCAACTTGTTTTTGTAAATAAAATTTTGTTGCAACTCAGACACACCCATTCATTTATGAGTTGTCTATTGCTACTTTCACTCTACAATGGCATAACTGAGCAGTTGAGACAGAGATCATGTAGACTGAAAAGCTCCAAGTATTTACTATCTAGCCTTTACAGGAAAAGTTTGCTGACCCTGGTCAAGACAGTAAAAATCTAGATTAAACAACCTCCTTTATAAAATGCCATGTGACCAGGAATATTACTGCATATATTAACAATGTGTATACATACACACACACACACCCAAAGGTGGGAAGAGGAGAGTAGGGAGAGGCACACATTTCTAGTAAATAAGAATGTTATGAATATTTCCCTCCTTGTATAAATAGCAGATCTACTTTCAAGGAATCATCCAAAGCATAAAAGATGGGACACTATATAAAAGGAAGTCCTTTGACACTGAAAACAGTAAATGAGTTATTATGGTAAAAATAGCATTGCCCGAATAGAGATTATGCATATGGATTCAGCAATTAAATACACAAATAAAGGCACAGATGATACAGGTGTAAAGCTTCAGTCTTGGGATTTGTGTTTAATCAATTTAATACAAGAAATAAGGGTAAATTTTCTGTGTCCTCTTACTGACTCTCATTTTTCCCACCTTTCCATTACCTAAAAAGTGATCTTGACTCATGCTTGTAAGGTGTCTGGGAACAAATACAGGAAGGGCAATAACAACAAACAACAGGAGAATAAGAAACATAATCGAGATACATTTACCCTAATGGGAACACGAATGAGGATTGTGTCGTTTCTGTTATGTGATTGTTCGTGTCCTTCAGAGTATCCTGAAAACATAACCAGGAAAAATCCTTGCCAAAGTGGGCAGAGAATCCCATGGGATCAGAAAAAGCAGCATTGCTTTGCAGAGGGTGAGAAGTAAAACAAGACTGAGAAATGATGAATATAATATGGTCAAGAAATAGGAATTTCATAGGTCTCTGGTTCTTGTCAAATCCTAGTTGGTTGTGTACTTGGTGCAACATCAATCTTCTGCTTTAGTGTTGTTATTTGTGCTATTTCATCTCAGACTAGAGTTGATCTGTGATGTTATAATAACTCAAAATAATTAGTTGATTAAATTGAGTTTCTCGGCTCTACAGTTCACTAAGCTTTCTTTTTTTCTCTCTTTTCCGAATATCAATATTTTTTTACTTTGCTGTTGCTTTTTAAATCTGATAACAATTTTTATGTGTGGGGTTTTTTAGAACATCTTTCAAGGCATCTTTTGATCTGCTTGACTATAAAAGCATTCAACTATGAAGTCCAGTACATACTGGTTTTCTTCGTCCAGTGGTCCTCAAACCTATTATTTGCCCAATTTCAAAGTTATAGCAAAAAAAGACATCAAACACCCCAGAGCATCACCTGAGCAGACTGTCATTCCGCTGACTAGAGTCAGCATACCTGGCCACTACCTGGTCTTCATTTGATCGTAAGGGACCCCTGTGAGCCCACAGCCTCCTCACAACCTGCTGGCTCAGGCCAGGAGATGAATATTCTCCCCTGATTCTCCTGAAATTATTCAATCTCCATTGTGACTATAGCAATGCTGTGGTCTCAAGCTTGCCTGCCACCCGCTCCGAAGGTGGTCCTGCTGGATTATCACTTCTCTTAGTTCCTACTTGACTAGTTAGGCTATCACATCATGCTGACAACTTGTTCTATGTTCCCAGAGTCCCCTGACTTATGTCAGGCTGTACTTCAGACAGAAAGAGAAAATGAGATTTTTTTTTTTTTTCCTGAAGTGAAGAATATTACCCCGAAGGCTCTCTATCAGTGAAGATTCTTAGTTACAAGCCACAGACCCCGACTATGACTCACTTAAGATGAAAATTGTCTATGGCCATGTGACTCTGAACAAGCCCGATCCCAACTGATCTCGGAAGCTAAGCAGGGTCGGGCCTGGTTAGTACTTAGATGGGAGACCACCTAGGAAGATCAGGTGCTATAGGCATAAAAAAATAAAAAATAAGGGGTTGTAAGCTGACAAGGTCTTTGCAATCTGTGAGGTCAGCCAAGGGTCGCCTCGCCTAATAAATAAATAAACAAACAAACAGATGAAAATTAATGAATTATAGGGAGACAGGGTAGCTCATAGTCTAGAGAACCTGGTGCAAAAATAGTTACTAACCAATGTAGGAAATACAGATGAGCATTACTCGAGGTGGAAGGAAGCATGGGCGAGAGCACACTGCAAGAACGTTCTCACTGGGTGACTACTCTTAGTACCACACCTGTTACCGCCACCGTCAAATGCTCAACCATAGCGCATCTGAATTCCTGGTGTTACTGCCTTCACCGCACCCCCCAAAATTCTCTCTGCCACTACTGCCATTGCCACGATGAGTAATGTTTAACTCTCCCTCAATAACTGAAGTGGTCTGCCAAGATCCAAAGTCCAGGGTGGGTACACCTAGTTGGTCTGTGCTCTAGCTGTCAAGAATGGGAGATGGTGTTTTTGCAATGGGAATCGAGGTCCTGTCTTTTACCTAGATGCAGGTACTGGCGGATTACTTAAAGAAAATGGTCTTCAAATAGGTAATTCTACTCATTGCTCCTCCAAAACAAATATCACAGTTGGAGTTGTGGTAGACAGAATAATGACCCTCAAAGATGCCCATGTCTTAATCAGCAGAGCCTGTGAGTACGTTAAATATGTTACGTCACACGGCAAATGGAAATTAGAGTTGCAAAGAGAATAAAGGTAGATAATCCACTGATCTTAAAAGAGGAATATTATCCCGGATTCTCTGGCCAGCATAATGTAATCATGAGTGTCCTTCAAGTGGAGGAAGAAGGTGGTAGGATAAGACGGAGCGGTGCCACGTCAGAAGGACTTGTCCAGTTGGATTTCAAGATGGAAGAAGGGGCCCATGACTCAAGGAATACAGGCACCCTCTAGAAGCTGGGAAAGGCAAGGAAACAGATTCTTCCTTAGAGCCTCCAGATGGAATCGTGGCCCTGCCA
This sequence comes from Pteropus vampyrus, assembly GCF_000151845.1. NCBI lineage: Eukaryota > Metazoa > Chordata > Mammalia > Chiroptera > Pteropodidae > Pteropus > Pteropus vampyrus. The sequence goes on from NW_011888950.1 coordinate 1,719,383, forward strand.
ACACCTTGATTTTAGCTCGAAAGTTCTGCGTCAGACTTCTGACCTAAAGAACTGTAAGGTAATAAATTTTGTATTTTTTAAGCCACTAAGTTTGTGGTAATTCATCAGAGCAACAATAGGAAGCTATTGCAGGAGGCCGTGACTTGATGTTTGGGAGCTAATTACAATTTTTACCCCAGGTGACTTTTTTTTTTCTTCTTCTAAACACTGTTAACTTACATCTAATTAACGGACAAGGACGTTGGCGATTTCACTGCCAAGGAATTTTTTCTCATAACTGTGGAAAGAGTTTCAAGTTTTAATACCTTCTCAAAAATTATATTCCTTCAAATAAAATATAACCAATGTATGGAAAGAACACTTGCTCTAAAAGCAAAGAGGAGTTTCAGATAACAGTGTTACTGACAGGCAGCCAAAAGATTATTCCAAATACTTGGTACTTATAGGCCTGTCTAGTTCTCATTTTATATGCTTTCCAAAAAAGAGAGCTGTGTTTGACCTCATAAAGCCTTACAATTTCTCGATTCTGTTACAAATTACTGATTTTGGGAGGGTAGAAGCGGGGACAGGTAATGATTCCCCCTAGAAACCAGTGAAGTCAGCAGTGCCTTTGGATGCAGATGAGCAGTTTTAAGAAGTTGTTCACCTTAGGGTTAGGAAAAGAAATAGAAATTTCTAATAGATTCGCTGCAATGGTTTTTTTTGTTTTGTTTTGTTTTGTTTTGTTTTAACTCAGTGATTAGCAAACTTATACTGTAAAGGGCCGGATAATATCTTCGGCTTTGTAGGACAGAAGGTCTGTGACTACTGTTCCATTCTGCTCATTGGAGCATGAAGACAGCTATATTTACATGCAAACAAATATGTGTGGTCACGTTCCATTAAAACAGGATTTGGTCCACAGGTTAGTTTGCTGAATGTTGTTCTAGGTTATAACGCATGC
>NW_011888950.1:1720375-1726254 GCF_000151845.1 Pteropus vampyrus
TTAGGAAAAGAAATAGAAATTTCTAATAGATTTGCTGCAATGTTTTTTTGTTTTGTTTTATTTTGTTTTGTTTTGTTTTGTTTTAACTCAGTGATTAGCAAACTTATACTGTAAAGGGCCGGATAATATCTTCAGCTTTGTAGGACAGAAGGTCTGTGACTACTGTTCCATTCTGCTCATTGGAGCATGAAGACAGCTATATTCACATGCAAACAAATGTGTGTGGTCACGTTCCATTAAAACAGGATTTGGTCCACAGGTTAGTTTGCTGAATGTTGTTCTAGGTTATAACGCATGCTTGGAAGGGAGCTTAGGACAAAAGTAAGCTGGAAGATCCAGCACTGTCCACTCGGTAGATTCAGTGGTTGGTAGAACCAAGCAAAATCTGAGATGTGAAGAGCACTCCTAGAATAGTTCAGGTAGGTTTCAAAAAACATAACAGTGCAAGCCATGTGTGGAGCCAGTACAAAGGAGACAGAAAACAGTGATCGTTGGAAAGCAAGGTGGTCATTTTGATTTGTTCTATCCAGAGACCCTTATTCCTGTATTTATTTGAGTGCCACATTCTCTCAGGAGGCACATAAATTTTAAAAAAAGTTATTTAGTCCATTTAGGATGCTGATTCTTTTACTATTACTGAAATGTGTAAAACTGTCATCAAGCTCATCCATCTAGATAGGAGCAATAAAGTCAGTAATAGGTGAAGAATATGCTAACAAGGTTGTTAATGATACAAGGGGGGAAATCAGGCAGAGGAGCATTTCTTTAGAGTACCAATGAAGAAACTATGAAGAATAGGAAATATGAAAAGAAAGGAAGGAGGGAAAGAGAATGAGAGAGACAGAGAGACAGATACACACCCAGGGGAGGGAGACATTTACTATTAACTCGACACTGCTACTAAACCATGTACCTTAAGTTCTATAATAATTTAAGTCCCTTTGATTACATATCTTTGAATATTACCTTTGAAAATAAAGAGGCAATTGCTGCAGTGGGATGATTATGTAGTGGAATATACAATGAGGAAAATAGTCTCTTTAATAAATGGTGCGGGGAAAACTGGATAGCTACATGCAAAAAATGAAACTGGACCCCTATCTTACACTATACTAAAAAAAATCAACTCAAATGTATTAAAGACTTGAACATAAGACCTAAAACTATAAAACTTCTAGAAAAAAAAAAAACATAGGGTTAAGCTCTTCGACATTGGTCTTGGCAGTGATTTTTTTTTATTTATGCCTACAGCACCTGGTCTTCCTAGGTGGTCTCCCATCCAAGTACTAATCAGGCTCGATCCTACTTAGCTTCTGAGATCAGACATCAGGCTTGTTCAGGCTTGTCTTCATGCTCCAACGAGCAGAATGGAACAGTAGTCACAGACCTTCTGTCCATGGCCATAGACCATGGACTGTGGCTCTACTGGGGCACGAACCCAGGACCTTCTATGTGTAAAGCAGACATGCTCACCGCTACACTATAGAACCACATCTGGCAGTGATTTTTTTTTTTTTTAATTTGACAAACAAAGGCAAAAATAACCAAGTGGGACTACATCCAACTACAAAGCTCCTACACAGCAAAGAAAACCATTGACAAAGTAAAAAAAAACAACCTATGGGATGGGAGAAAATATTTTCAAGCCACGTATCTGATAAAAGGGTTAATATCCAAAATATACAAGGAACTTACACAACTTGATAGCAAAAGAACAAATAACCCAGTTAAAAAAATGGGCAGAGGACCAAAGTAGACATTAATCTAAGTGTCTATCAAAGGATGAACAGATAGAGAAAATGTCACACACACAAATGTAACATGGAAAGAAGGGGGAGAGAGAGAATATGGAATGATATTCAGCCTTAAATAGAATGAAATCATGTCCTTTGCAACAGCCTGACTCTGGGGAGTATTATGCTAAATGAAATAAATTAGACAGAGAAAGATAAATTAGACAGAGAAAGATAAATATCGCATGGTATCATTTAAATGTGGACTCTAAAATCAACCAATCTCATGGAAACAGAATAGAAAAGTGGTTGCCAGGGGGCAGGGAGGTGGAGAAGAAAGGAGAGGTTGGGTAAGGGTATGCAATTTAGTTATAAGATGAAGAGGGTCTGAGAATCTAATGGATGACATAGTGACTATAGTTGATAACATTGTATTGTATACGAGAAATTTGCTAAAGGAGTAGAATTTAAATGTTATCACCAAAAAAAAAGTACGTGAGGTGAAAAATAAAAATAAAGAGGTAATGTAGTGGAATGACATCAGATCAAAAAACGGGTTTTCTTTTCACTAGTTTTTTTTATCATGATTCTTTTGAGGAGTAATCATTCTATTCTTTTATTTATTGGAAATGATCCTTGGATTTAAAGCCTTGAGATCTGAAATTCAAGTCCAATTCTGAACAATTGTATATTTTATCTGCAGGTATTAGATTAGGTATCTGTGAAAGAGGTGAGCAGACCTAGTGTTCCCTGAGCCCTTTTGGACTCCGTTTTCAGGACTCTACAATTGTATCCACATAATTTGCAAAGCAGTGAGAGAACTGCCATCGATGGTTTCTGGTGAAAGCCTTCCTCGCCTTTTTCCATCATGCCGAGGAAGAGGAACTTGAGTTTAAAAAGTAGCCAGCGCCTGACTTCCACATGAGAAACATACAGCAAGAAACAGAGGAGAGGAAAGAGTTGGTGTATCTTCACACTTCTCTTCCCTCTAAACTTCTGTCTCTTACTCTTCATCCTTCTCTCTCCCATTAACTGAAATTTCAGGGCAATTCAGGTTCATCATCTCTCTCTCCATGGAGTGAAATAGCCAATACTGATGTTCAGTCTCGTCCCCAGAGATTCTGTGTTAATTGGTCTAGGGTGCACCCTAGACATTACAATTTTTAATAATTCCTCATGTGAGTCTAACTTGAATCCAGGGCTGAAAAATCCTACCTTAAAAAATGGTCCCTAAGCCTGAATGGACTATCATCATTACCTAGATAAGTACAAGTACAGAGAGAAAAGATACAGGTTCCTAGAAGCTCTTGTGATACCTACTGGTTCGGAATTTCTGATGGTTTTGTCAGGCAACATGTACCATATTTAAATGCTCTATAGGGAAATTTAATGGTATACCATATTTAAAACACTGTCTTAAAGGAAATGAAATATGTTCCACTAATTGTTCCTCTTTGCCCTTTCTACTTATCTTCTGCATTAAATAATCCCTTGCTTCAGGCATTGATGGATATAGCAAAAACAATTTGGAAAAGTTGGCTTAATACTTTAAAAATCTTAAGTTCCAGCCTCTGGGTTTTGAAAGAATATCAGGCACTTGCCTGGACAGACTATTATTTCCATGAAGTAAAGAAGAGTAAGCTGATCTTTATTTTGATGTAGCATTGAGGGCTATGACACAGTATCTGACAACTGATAATGGGCAGAGAAAAAGATAAAGAAGGGTTCTTTGGAATATATGGTCCAATATGCCAGGAGAAGACTAAGGCAAAAATTACCCTGCTGTGTAAATTATCTTAAAACATTGGTCTTTTACTGTGTGGACTCTAAGAAAGAAAATACTTTCCTACCAAGAAGGGCTCCTGGTTGCTAAATGGGCTCAAATTTAAAGACAGAGCCTAGCAGCTGGTTATAAACAGGAGATTCTCATGCAAACCACACTTCAGGGAGCAGCTGACACTGAGTTCCCTGCCTCCTGCACTGAATTGTCTGCCTGCATTGCGTTCCTACTACCTATGCCAGCCCTTTTACAAAGGAGTACCTGGACTGGTATGTTGACCAACTGGACTGAGACTTTCTCCATTCAGTTGGAGCTACGTGGCTATATCGCCATCAGTATCTTTGCTGACCAATCAGAGTAGCTCCATTCTGACCAATCAAACTGAGAAGATTTGGACTCCTCATTTGCATAAAGACAGACCAATCAGGGACCTGGGGCAGGGACTTCTGTCTATATAAGTCAGCTCTCCCCTGGCGAGAACTCTCTCTTTCCACCAAAGACTGAGGACTGTGTTTCCCCAGCTGGAGCTGAAACACTGAAGATGAAACCCCAAAGACATTTGACTGGACCACAGCAGAGATGAGTAGGTGGAGCAGAGCTATCTAGCAAGAGAGGGGCTTCACCCCAGGACCACCTCACAGCCTTGCTGTCTCCTAATTGAGCTGTAACACTATTAAGCTATTCTCACAGTCCTGTTGTTTGCCCTGAATAAAATTTCCTCTTTCACTGCACTCCAAATTGGGGATTCCTGTTGGCAATGAATAGAGGCCAACGACCATCAGTGGACAACTATGTTAACAATAACAAGCTTTGTATAACAAACATTTTTCAAATGTAGTCATCGGGCATAATTCTATTCACAAAAGGAGACTACATGGGAGGAGAAGGCAAATGACTCTCCATTTGTGTCCCCTTCCTCATTACCAAATTCCCCTTAACTCAAACTATGTCACCACCAAGCAGAGAGCAAAGCAACTCGAGATAAGCACTATGTTTTTGCATTTATAAAGACCTCGGACAAGGTCTTATTCATTTCTGAACGCTAAGCACCAAGAAAAGTTCCTGGAACATAGTAGACATAATACGAGTATTTAATGAATAAAGATAGGGAGGAAGAGATTTCATGTAGGGGACAAGATGCATATTTAAAAGGCCAAAATACTGTAAGAGCTTTGGGCACTGAGTCACGATTACTCCTTTGTCCAAAAGTGCGGGTTTCCAAACAAATTCCAGACATGTGTCGCAATGTCCTTTGAGGAACATTACCTTAATTCAGATTACATAGATACAGTTATATTGTCCTATAGCTAGCATTCCCTGGAGATCCCATATAAATAATCTCCATCTCCTCCTCCCCATATCTTCGGAAATAAAAACATCAATTCAAGAATTAGCATTAAGAATTTTTCAGAACACTTGATTGAGTAATACAGAGTTCGTAATCATTTTTGTTAGGGTTTCTAAAAGTGAGTAGTTAGAGCTTTCTTACCTTCATACTGGAACAGTCGCTCATTCCTATTTGGGTCTTGAATCTCAGTGAAGAAACTGGCCAATTCTCAGAATTTCAGTGCCTTAGTTATTTATGGCTGCCCATAAACCCATTCTTCTTCCACCTCCCTGGACAGCAATCACGAGGCTCAGATGCCAAGCCGGGAAATATAATGTATTTTTCCAGGAGCAGCTGGCTTCTTGGCGAGCACTTCTGGCAGTGATGTGCTCCCCTTTGAAGTCATCTACTGCTCTGACTTATGTTTTTAAGATACATGATGAACTGTTTGGGCTGCTGTGCTATTGTACATGCTATTTTCATTTTGACTCACCTTTTAAATAATGAGGAATTTATATCCACTTAATCCACATGGAAAAAAGCTACTGAGTATGATTAAAAAAAAAAAAAAAGCCCATATATGGAATTTCCACAAAGTTATGTCTTAATGCTGGAAGAGACGTGAGAGGCCACCTAGTCCAACTTCCTACCCAATGCTGGAATTTCCTCCATAATGATCTTAAGCAGAAATAAGTCAACATCTGCTTAAAAGCTTTTGGCGATAGGGCCATTACTACTTCTTAAACTAGGCCACTGTATCACTGGATTGCTGTGATTGTTTAAAAGTCCTTCCTAATACTAAGATGAAATCTACCTTCTCACAGTTTTTAAAAATGCAGGTCACCGCCAGGCCTTTGGAGCAGCACAGAATAATTAACCTTATCCCTCTGCAACACGGTAGCCTGTCAAATGTTTCTCACTCTTTAGTCTTCCATTTTCCAATGTTAACTTCTCCCGTTACTTCAACCATTCCTATCCTCTAGTCAGAAAAGTCCGTCAGTGTACATCTTAAAAGATGTCATCTTTCAGAAGAGTTCAC
>NW_011888950.1:1728959-1735690 GCF_000151845.1 Pteropus vampyrus
CCTCTCAGATGTGTGAATTCCTCTCTGTACCTTCTATTTTATTTTATTTGAGCAGGATTATTGAGGATTCTTCGGGAGCAGGGGGTGGGGTGGGAGGGTGGGGGAGTGGGGATGGGGAATTCATGACACAGAGAAATGTGGGTTATGGCACACCCCACCAGAAAAACTTGAGATAAACTCAGAGAGTGCCAAAGGGAAATCAGACAATCAAAACAGTATGAAGCTTATACAGTACATAAGAGAATTCAATATGAAAGTACAAGGATAATATATTGATGATGAAATCCAACCAATCAAGTGATTATTAACATAAAGAATTCAGGAATGATAAAGAACTGTTAATGAGTATTACAGTAATTTAACACACACACACACACAGACATACCAACTGGGAGAATCATTATTATAGAATACAGATGCATAAAACTTGAAAATATAAGATTAAAAGATACAATTTCAAAGTTTCCTACATTTTTTAACCTTTAGGAGATCTTTAAAAAAAAAAAATTAGTAACTCTTGTACTGAAGAAATATTTATCTGAAATTACCAAACCTTTCAGTTTTATATCTATTTTTGTTTCTCATATTAAATTTCAGAAAACTCAATTTAATGCTTATTGTTAAAAATAGGAAGTACAGCTTGTTGGGCCCCCTTTTCCTTCTGCCTTGCTGCAGATTTCTCATCTCGACAGGGCACTTTCTTCCGGGGGTCCTAGGCAACTTCCCCTTTCTTTGGTTTGATATAAGCCAATAAGGACGGTCTCATCTTCCTTATCGAGTACCGAGAAAGACCCAATTCGAACCGGTCTGCTGGGGAACCTCTGAGAAACTGTTCTTCACATTTAAATGAACTAAAGGTGGGGAATTCTATTTTCTGCTTCTAGAATGAGTAGCCCGATACTAGCTCATCTCTGACACTCTCTCACTCTGCAATCTTGGGTAGGTCGAGGTGGCTTAACTTCTCTGTACTTTAATTTTCTTATGTATAAGCTGGAGGTGTTAATGGGTAAAACCTACCTCATGGGGTTATTATGAGGATTAATAACGTGAAGTACTTAGAACAAGGCCTTGCAGATCTCAAGCCCAATGCGTTTGCTACTATTACTATTACCATTATTATTTGAGGTGTAGGAAATGACTTGAATTAAAAGCGATCAGCTATTGTTACTATGTGCTCCTCTCTTGAAATTCTTCTCTGAACCTCCCATTTTAATTATTTTTCCCTTTGCTAAAATGCCATAAACAGCATCCAAGTTAAGCTGCTCTGCCTTCCTCTGTTACCTGTGAGGTTGACATTGGCTTTTTCAAACTGCGCGCCTTTCCCTACCTTGTTCTGATTCTAGTCAATGCTTTTAAAGTCCTATTACTCTCGTCAAGAATCTTTTGTCGACCTCTGCCCTTTCAACTTTATCTTTTTTTTTTTTTTCCCTCCATGAGATCGGTCTGTGCTTGGCATATCGTCTGAAAGAATTCTTTCTCATTGGAATTATTTGTGATTTCAAAATCAGTATGATATCTTTTTTTTTTTTTTAAAGAATCTCTCTGACATGGGATCATACTTATTTTTTTCTCCATGAATAGTTTGAAATCTGCTTTCCCAAAGCCAAGGTCATATCCAAATCTGCCCAGTAAATATAATTATAAAGATTATAGGAAAAGCAGATGTCTGGGAAAATAGAAACAGTTTCAGGGACCTATCAGTTTGCCTACTAAGCGGGCAAGGGAGGGATGTTCCTGCCAGTTTAATACTGCTGGCAGATAGAAGTTAGAAAATAAAGGAGTATTGATCTACTAACCTATTTGGCTTTAAGAAAGAATCTTGAGAGGTGAGACACTCTAGTTAGTCTTTGGTGTACAAAGTCCTTTAGTGACCAAACTTGGGAGGTATGATACAATAAGAATAAAAGGATTCTCTGTATTCAAAAATATTCTACAAAGAAGAATCACCGCTTGCTGTGTCCAAACGATATGTCAAGCCCCATACTAAGTGCTTTATATCAATAATTCATTCAAACCATTTTACAGGTGACAATGAAGGAAGTTGAGAAGAGGGTGCAAGAGCAAATGGCTAGTAAGTTTGGGGCCATGGGGCTTGAACTCAAGACTGCTTAATCAAAACGTCTGTGTTCTTTGCATGCATCATATGTTATATAATATCTTTATCTTAGGCACACTTGCAAAATAAAATATTTTCTCGGATTGATAGAAGGGCCTCAGGTTTTGTATACCTTATGTTGCCAAATTTTCGGTTTGTTTCTGACATCAAGTTTGAACCTTCCAGCATTGCTTGGTCCAATTGTGAGCACTCTGTAGACAATATTGTCCACTCACTAAATTCACATAACACAAAATGGGATCTCGCCAGCCTGCAACCACCAATTAACAAGAAAACTCTGTAATATTTCCATTTATATCTCTTGATTTCCTGACTTTGGAATCAGAATTTTGCCTGCATATCTTAGGAGTAAATTGACTTTATCTGCATACATTATTTGCTTCATCCTCCTGATTGCAAAGGGGATCATTAAACTACCACAGAGCAGACATCCACATGTTTTCATTTCTTAAGGGCTATACAGCAAGTCAAAGATAAAACATCCAGTTAATGAACACTGTATAAACAAATCACTTACCTTTGAAAAATTATAATCATTAAAATTATATGAAAGGCTCGTGAATTTTGGTTGTGGTGTATAGGTTATCATATCCTCATGTAAAAGTATCTATAATCATTTTAAATTAATGTAAGAAAAAAAGCTATCTTTAATAAACTTTTAAAATACTTCTGTTCATTTTCTACCTTGGACATCCAGGGCCAGAAAGGTAAGTCTCACTAGAATTACTGTTACTGGTTTAGTGTTTAGATGCCTATTGTAAAGTGAAAGTAAGAAATGCATTAGTGGCAGGAACAGATTCGATATTCTTATATTAAGAATGAAGTTTTGTTTTTCCTGTATCTAGGCTTATTTATATTTACAAGAGGATAATTGCTCTAGCCAAATCATTGTTGCATAGCAAACTATACCCTAGTTTGATGATGCATGTATGTGCATGTCAAAGAGAGAAAGAAATAGGAGGGCAGAGAATGAAAATAACGTAGTTAACTATGAAACAGTGCTAACACTCGTGAGCAGACCAAACCACCTATTATTCTACTAGTCTTGAAATCTGGATTTAACTGAATGAATGGCATTCATTTAATTTATTCAAGTATTTCTAACCTGGCTTCCTCTGAATACTGTAGTAAGTCATGAATAACTGATAAATTGCCTCACCCTTGGGATGATCATGGAATGTATCATCGAAAGTGGGACACTTTTGAGTATAAACAAGGGGGCGCCACTGTAAACTGGATCAGGGCAACAGCTTAAACTGAAACAGTCCCAGAAAATCGAGCCCACTGGCTCACCCTCCTCATTGTAGACTTTAGTTTTGTTACAGTCCTTTTGAAAACACGAAGGAAAGTGAAAGAACTATTTCATATTCTTCCTCATGTCTGCTCATATACATGTGTTTCGGTGTGTCTGGTGGGGGGCTGTCTTTTTATATGTTTATAATGAACTGATGTTATATATCCACAGCGTATAAAAATAGATTAACAGCCACATAAAAATACAATGCATAGGTAATTTTTTCCTAAGCCTTAATTTAGCTAGTGGGCTGGAAAATGTCAGCATGCAGGGGGTTAAAGGACAGCTGATGCCTCATGGAAACTTTGTAAAACATTCTATTTATAAACAATTCTATTTGGATATCACGTTTTCTATAATGCTATTGGCTTGTTTTATTTTTATACCTTAGAAAGTTTCCATGAAAGAGGATGGGCAAGGGGATCACTTCCTTTTAAAGTTTATACCTATTTCTGCTCGAGTCTGAACTCAGGTTTATCTAATTTAATTGCTCTAAAGACTTAAATATGAATTCTGCAAGATAGAAATAAATTCGTAACGATGAATACCGATGATTCTGTTTAGTTCCTGTACCATGTTATTGTTTGACAAAGGTATATCACAGGAGGGACATTTGAAATCTTTGGAATGTGGCATTAGATATGCATAAATGATGGCTTCTAACTAAGCTTTAAACAAAAAGTATACTTCATATCTTTGTGAAGAAGTCAGCACTGTAAGAACAGAGTGAGGTAAAAAGTAATCTATTGATTGGAGAAATAAGGCTAAAGTCTCAGAAAACTGTTACAGCCTTGCTTTTTTCTAAGGCTTTGGATGCATGCTGTCATCTCTTAGAAATGCATGTTATCAACATTCCTTAAAAGGGCCTTTTGAAGTTTGACAACCTGTGACTGGAAGGTCATCTCAATATGATTATAACGATCCAGTCCCTGAACGGATCCTAGGTTGCAACATGTATATTAGGAAGCTGGTATTTTGTTGTTTTGAGGAACCTGGAGGGTAGAATCACCCAGTTTTTGATCCTGCTTCATTTCTTTCTGCCATATGGACTACCAGCAGAGTCTATTCTAAGTTTAAATCTGCGGTTTCATTTTCCACTGCTCCTTGTGTTAAAGGTGCATATTACATTATCTTCAAAATTTTGGCCCAAATCTTTCTCATCTTATTTGTTTCACTTCACATTATACACCTGACATCCTAGGTAAAATTGAGCTTACCTTAATTCCCCAACAGATGCGATTTTATCTCTCTGTCTTTGCTCAACCAGTCTTTCTGCCTGAAAATCTTTATCTCTTCATCCCCTACTTTTATCTTTATGTCAAGATGTCTGGAATTAGTTCTGTCCCTCCTTCATGAAGCTGTTTGTGATCATAGCAGTTGTGCTTTCTCTAGATTAATCTTCACCGTAGATGAGTTGTTAAGGAACCAGGAGGAAATTAAAGGGAGCTGAGAGAATTATGGAAGTGATACAGACAATATTATTGAAAGCAATAAAGATCAGAATCAACTCTAAAAATGTAAGTCATGTGGAAGATAGGTTCAACCGATTCCACTTGAAACTACAGAAAACAACTCTGAGAAATGCATGGTAAACACGGAGAGCCGAGAAGATAGATCCAACATACAGATAACCATCTTTCCTCCATGAAAGGGTAGAAAGAAATGGAAAAGAATTGACCTGAATATATAAAGAAACATTTCCTAAATTTAAAAACCAGAAATAATACAAAAGACTTTCCATGTTGAAAGAGAACAATAGTCTTTTTCTCTCTCTATCACACACACACACAGAGATGGGGGTAGGCAGGGGGTTTTGGGGAGAGGATGTGAATGTTTCAGAGTATATATACCAAAATGTAAATGTATTAAAGGAAACTAGATACTAGTGATGCAGCTTGGGAACTTCCTGTCTTTCTGTATATCTGTATTTGGTCCTTTTTAATCCTCCTATCTTTACTTTTTTAATAGCTAAAATTCAAAGGCTGCTTCTGATCGTCCAGGCAGTCCATCAGTCAGCATTTACTGTAAAGATACAACATTCAAAGTCTGGTTTCCCATTCCGTGCTGCTCTTTGTCAAAGCCTCTAAAATCCAAATAAATATTCCGAGACTTTGCTTTTTCTTTCGTTAGTGTGTGGTCACGTTTGCAAAGAAGTCTTCTGGTTCAAACTCAGATCCCTTTCTTGGGGAGTGTTAGCTGTTAACACTTTTTCTATAGTTTCTTTGACACAGGCTGATTTTTATTCTTTAACAAGAAATAATCCTTTGCATATAAAGTTCGTACGAGGTGACTTTTCTTGCCAACAATGTCATTCCTTATTTTTTATGACTATGGTTTTCTCCCTTGAGAGAACCTCATTGTTTGACACATTGTTCCTTTTGTTTCAGGTAGATTTCCCTTTGCCGAGATCCAAAGAGCTTAGAGTTTATAGTGATTGAATGAAAATTATTTGCCAAATACATAAAAGAAAATACACAAAAAATAAATGTGTTACTTCCTGCCATAAAAACTGTTGGTGCCTTCATACACACAGAATTTACCTTTATTCATCAAAGGCCTGTAAATATCTTTGCCTGAGTTTTATTTCTGGCCCAAGAAACATGATCCGCCTGCACACAAGGCAAGCTGGACGTTTTCAGAAGCAGCCCTTTATCGGTGATGCACAAGGAATTGATTTACTATATGCCAGCTCTTTGCCCTAGTTGGGCTAACTTTTAGGTATGCTTTGTATAGTTTTTAAATGTTCTCAGCAGGAATGACCTCCTCTTGCCCACAGTGGGCTTGATAACACACTGTTCACTGTCTTTCTTCCCTTCCCATTTCCATCTCTCACTCTACCACCCTGGATCCTGGGATGAACTATCAAATCAAAATACTTGTATCATAATCTTTGTCTCAGGGCTAGATTCTTGGAAAACCCAAATCAAAGCAGTTGGTATTAAAAATCGCCCTAGGAAGTAGCCCGTCAGGTTAGGATTCTGGAACCAGATCACTCATAAGGGTGTAAGCTATGTGAATGGCCTGGAAGTAAGTTTGTTTTCCCTGGGAAGTTTCAATAAGAGAGTCGTCAGGAAAACCCAGAGTTGTGCTGGTAAACTGGAACTCTGAAAAAAAAAAGTCCTCTCTGTCACATTTGACAGTGTGCATGGCATCAAACACTCCTGCCATGGCCAATTTCAAGCTGTCATTTTGACATCAGTGAAAGCGAAGTTGGGAAGAGTTGCAGACAATCAGCTCTTCTGAGCAGGTACCAGCTGACCGCCCCCTCTCCCCACACCACACACCATCGGGAAGACCCCTAGATTTCTGCAGCAAGTCCAC
>NW_011888950.1:1735740-1761566 GCF_000151845.1 Pteropus vampyrus
ACAATCAGCTCTTCTGAGCAGGTACCAGCTGACCGCCCCCTCTCCCCACACCACACACCATCGGGAAGACCCCTAGATTTCTGCAGCAAGTCCACGCCATCTTCACTGTCTAAGAAGCCGTCCAATAGCTTTTACAGGGCCCTGTCAAAACTGAGCACCTAACTGAAACAAACATCAAATGACTATGATGTGAGAACTGCCCATCCAGGTGTGAGCAGTAAGCCATCAGGTTATTTAGGCACGACCGGAATATATTATAAGACGAAGAGGCACACTCAGGAGTGATGCTGGGCTGATCCAGAAGGCACACATAGGTTACGTGAACAAGTTGCTGAGAACCTCTTGTCATCTAAAAATGCCACCCTGATACCTTACTCCTATGCCCTTGTTGATGAGGAAGAACGCAGGTCTGACTTGACAGATTGGTATGAGAGAAAAGCAACCTGGGTGCTCCTGAAACACAGTGGCGAAGGTGCTGTGTTTCTAAGTAGCATGGTGCTGAGCGCTGTACCTGACACATGGTGGGCACTCATATATATGTCTCTTAAATTGAACGGTGGAATTGAAGATCATGAGATCAAGCTTCACACAAGGTCAAGGGCTTAGACCCAGATCTGGACAATGCAGTATAAAGCCCATGGGAAACTGTCAAAGCCCTCACTTTATGCTATGGCATAAAGATTCTTTCTACAAAGCACGCCCTATTGTACATGATGTATATGTTATAGTCAATGTTATAATTATTAATAACATTGTTTAATTATTTTGTTTTCTCTTTCACTGACTGCTTTAATTCATTCCAAATAAGCCTGAGAAATCTTAGGGGTTTTGTTTTTGTTTTTGTTTTTGTTTTTACTTAAAAAAAAAAACAAAAAACCCAAACTCCTATTAATCATAGTGTTAATCTTAGGGGTTAAAATAGAGCATTTTGAAATAATTTTTTCTAACCAGAGGGAAGGACGCAGGAGCCAGAAAGCTTCGGGTTTCCAAACACAGAGTATAAATAAAATCACACATTATCTCAGCATCAAATGTCCATAAATCCTTTCTCAAATCATGCTACTGCATTTCCTTTACTCTTCCATTTTTTCCCATTTCCTCTCGAACGGTGCCTATAATTTGCCTCAGTTACTAACTTCAACTTTTTTTTTTTCATACAAAGAAAATTCTATGTGTCTGGATTCTCCCATCTTATGACTTATCTCCTTGTCACGTTTCCCGCCTGCCTTGCTGACATCTGTAAGCTCTCTTTATATTTAAATCAAACCTTCCTCAATTGTGGCCTCTCGTTGTACCTCAGGCTCTCACATGTGAAATCAGTTGGAAAAAGAACGCTCTCTCAACTTCCACTGCTTATGCCATTTTTCGAAACCGTATGTGGACACTACCTTAAAAGATTGAGTTACCACAACACTGAAAGTTTGGAAATCTCACGTAGGCTGTTTAATACCGACAGTGTTTAAACTCTGTATCTCTGGGGAGTGTAGAGGTTCGTGACTGAAGGATGAGGGATTCTGTTATCCTTTGCATTCCTATTGATTGCGGTTTCAACCCACCGAGGCCACAAAGAAAGAACAGTATCTTCTGAATCGCCCTTTCTTTATTCTGCCGCCTTATTGTTCATTGATGCGTCTTCTGTAACTATTGGGAAATAGATAGTTCTCCCCTCCAAATATTATGCCCTTCATACCATGGACTTCCCAGGTGAGTGGGTGCAGGGGGTTTACATTGTAAAACCCACAAACTGGGTTGAGCAGACCAATAAAATCCCTCAAAACAAAAACAGATGAACATGTCTCCAGCCTTTCTAGTGAAAGTTCTCTGGTGTTAATATAGAACAAAGCACTCCAAATCCTAAAAAGATAATCCAAAATAAAAGTAAATATTATCAATGAGGAATTTCAATGAATCAGTTCTGCGGATCCTGTACTTTTCAGAAATGTCATTTGATCTAATTTATATCTTAACACCCATCAAAGGATGGACAATGTTCCCACCAAACCTTCAAAACAGCACTTTTTGCTTCATAGATTCTATATTCAAAAACCGCAGCCATCCAGGAGTTTAAATAAATTAATGTCCTTAAATGGGCTGTGTCCAAACTATGATTATAGGACTATATCTCAAATGATCATCTTGTAACTTTATGTCTAGTTTTGCTCAATTCTGGTGGGAACCGTGAGACAGTTTAATGGATGCTAAGTAGATTAGATTGAAAATATCTATTTGGCCATCTACTTATACTTTAGGAAAATACTGAGAAAAGATCATTTCTGTGAATGTGATAATTATGTTCTTTTTAGCCCCCTTCCTTCCCCTGTAACCCCAAGGAACAACACCTTCGTTATCCCTAACCCTTCATCACCTTTCATGGGATTCAACACCACCGGTAGCTCTCATTTAAACAAACACTTCTCTCTAGGGGACATACAAATGGTCAACAAATATATGAAAAGATGCTCAATGTCACTAGTTATTAGGGAAAGTCAAATCAAAACCACAATGAGATACCATATCACACCAGTTAGAATAGCTGTTATCAACAGGACAAGTAATAACAAATGTTGGAGAGGATGCAGAGGGAAAAGAACCCTCATGCACTTCTGGTGAGATTGCAAATTGGTACAGCCACTATGGCAAACAGTATGGAAGTTCCTCAAAAAACTAAGAATTAATCTACTGTATGATCCAGCAATCCCTCTACTGGGTTTTTACCCCAAAGACTTGAAAACCCATATCCAAAAAGATATTTATTTCCACATCGATGTTCATAGCAGCATTATTCACAGTGGCCAGGACATGGAAGCAACCAAAGTGTCCTACAATAGATGATTGGCTAAAGAAGCTGTGGTACATATATACAATGGAATATTACTCAGCCATAAGAAGAAATGAAATACTGCCATTTGCGACAACATGCATGGACCTATAGATAATCATGCTAAGCGAAATAAGCCTGACAGAAAAAATTGAAAATCGCATTATATCGCTTACATGTGGGATTTAAACCTAAAAGCAACAAATGAACAGGACAAACAAACAGAGACTCATGGACATGGACTATAGACTAGCGGTTACCAGAGGGTAGGGGATGGGGGTGTGGAGAGGTATACGGGGTAAAGGGGGTCAAATATGTGGTGACAGAAAAAAATATAACTGTGGGAGGTGAACACACAGTATAAATAAATAAATAAATAAATAAATATATATATATATATATATATATATATATATATATATATATATATACATGCCTTACTATTAAAGTGTATAGCTGAAACTTAATGGATTTCATTAACCAATGTCACCATAAAAAAAGAAAAAATTAAAAATAAATAAATAAATAAAACTTCTTTCTGAGCTACCAACGTATTAAGAATTTGTGTCGTCTGTGTACGGACGTCTGAATATCGGCAGCCCTGCTTACCTTTCAGAGCACCTACCTACCTTTCTTCCTTTGATTTACAGTTTTTTATGCTGACCTCTTCAATCCGACCTCAGATGTCCCTGAATCCTTTTACGGCATATCAACAATTGGAACTCTCTCTCTCCCTTCTCTGGTTTCGTATTGCCTTTATTGTTTGGCCTTTTGGAAAGATAATTCTGCAAACTTCGTAGCGTGTTAGGAATAGTCAAGTGCACAGAGAAGCAACTGAATTTGAGAAAACTTGACTAAGATAGAAGGCAGTGCACCACAGTGATCAAGAAAATGAGATGGATGTTTACATTGCCTTAGTTCAGGTGTGGCTATGCCTCCTCTTAGCTATGTGATTTTGAGCATGTTATTCTCTCTAGTATTTAGCTACTTTTTTGCATAAAACTAGGATAGTCATAGTAACTATCTTCTAGGCTAATAGATACAGAAAATCCATTTAGAAGAATTCAGTACACTTTCGGGCACATAATAAATACACCCTTACTGCATTTATTAATAATGCTAGTATTCGAAATACATGGAAATATTGGAAAATGGTAAATTTATCTTTACCAACATCCTCAGCTTAAAGTCTATGAAGTATCTCTATATACCAATTCTTATATAAAGAAAATATGTAAATTTGGCCCATGTTTTTGCCGTAGTAGAAGTTTTCTTGCAACAGAACATAAATTGATAATTCGAGATATCTTTTTTATGTCACAAAAAAAGTCAGAGCAAGAACACATAGAATATGTTTAAATATTATATTGATTCACAAACAAGTTCGTAACCTGACCTCCTCAGGGATTGTGAAATTTCAACAAATGCAACAGGGGAAAATAATAAGTTGATATTTTAAAAAGTGTTTATGCTTGCTAATTTTCAGTAATGTTATTGAACCACGTTGTTTCTCCCACATCACCTGCAGTAACCAAATCCAATCTATATTCATAGTTAGGTTATTTAAATGATATGCAAAATAACCACTGCCAAGTTAATGCTTAAGAGTTGGAAAGGGTATGTCACTATCTGTTCCACTTTAGTTGGAACAGAACGAATACCCTGTCATAAGGCTGGTAGTGCTTTATTGGGGATAAAATTATTAACATGGAATAATACATATTACTGATATTTGAATGGCTATTTTAATATATAATCATATAATCACCAATAGTAGTGCTGACTCAGGCTTTTCTATGCCTAAATAGTATATATTTTTAATATATACTCATCCCCAAAATAATACAAAACATATTCTATATGTTTATCTAGATGTGCTATGACCAAAAAAAAGTTAAAAGGAAATAAAGCTAAATTTTCTTTTAGTTAAACCAGAGGTTTTATAATAATCATATTTTAGGTTGTAGAGAATTGAAATATTAAAAGAGTGCTGATCTACATTAAACGATGGAAAAATATTATTTGTTCTCTTGAATCAGCTTGGAATCCTTATCTGTTTTTCATGGAGCTATTTACACACATGTAAGTATTACCAAAATACTAGGAAGATGGTATCAATTTATGGGTGGGCATTACTTTCTACATCTTTTGAAAATGTGTTTTTGACACATTTGTGACATATTACCTCTGTCTACATCCATCTCGATGTAATGGGAATTTTTACATGCCATTATTCATCAGTTTATATTTCAAGTTTACTCCAGATATTTAATCTCTAATTTATGATCCTCAACTATTAGTTGCCTATTTTTAAAGACTCCTGGAACTGGATCGTTAAAATTTCTAGCAAATATCTCTATTTGTCAAGTTAATAATATGACGACAATTTTATGATTGTCATCTTTAATATAGAAAAAATAAGTCATTTGTCCTTGTCACATATAGAACTTAAAATGACCCTCACATCCATTCCCAAAGAAAACCTCATGCTAATTGAGGAGGCCTCTGAGTGAAGATTGTGAGGTCACAGACTTGTTGCTTCCTGTTTGTAAATACACAGAATAGACTCTAATTAGACCCAAGAGGAACTGCTGCCCAGGGAATCTATTTGGAATACATGGAGCTGCTTAAACAATTCAAGGTTGTGTAGAAAGGGGCTGGTATTGTTGTGTTACGGATGTGCCTGTTTTTATTTCCTTCCATAGCTTTACTGAATAAATGAAACTCTAATAAAGAATATAGACGGTAGGGTGATTCAGTTACATGTCTCAGGTATGCATGAGATGAATTGTTCTAGTGTAGCACACGTGCTTCATTATGCATGATAAACAAAAACTATTGAGTGTTACTAAGTTGCATTCACTTTAATTGTACTTGAGTGAATATGATCAGTGTGGTATTCGCCTTTGTATAAAATTTTCTCCTGGTCATGATACTGAACCATTTTGGCATATAACATTTTGGGGGATGTTAAATGACCACACTGAAGTTTGACAGTAATACCCGAGCAAAGACCAGAAAATTGTCTTTGGGTTACTTTTTTCACCCTGCTAATTAAAGAGAATTATAATAATCTTCTGCTATAATACATAAAACCCACTAAAGTTGAGTGAGTTAAACTTCTCCTGTAATTATATGGACTTCAAAGACTAATGCCTCCCTGGTAATAAGCGGTTTTGTGACTCCAGGATACATGCTTCATGGTACGGAAAAGGAATGAATAAATTTTCATTCCATGCGAAACTATTAACTCTTGGATTAAAAAAAAAAAATAGAATGGCCATTAAATTTCACTGTACAGACGCAAATGGCGATGCTCTAACAACTCCTGTTTGCCAGCTAAAACATAGCACACTGCTTTACCACATGTATGACATATAAATACAGTAGCGCAGAAAACCACTTAAGCATTTTTTTAAAAGTCTACTTAGTACTTATCATTAAAGCTCAACATTTGTTTGCTTCTTCAGTTACCCAGAGAGTGTTAAATTCTATAGGTAATTTGTCTGACATATTTTGATCTCTCCAAAGCATTAATAGCAAAATTATAAATTAAATCTCATTTATTTGGATCATGCTAATGAAGAAATTATAAAAATTCAGAAGTGCTAGGTTAAAATTTACATGTGTGTTATATGTGGAGAGGATATTTTTAAATGGAAGATAGGACAAGGATGGTAGAGAGATGTTTGATCTTCATCACAAAGACTTCTTCGCTTTTAAAGTTTGTGTTAATATTTATTGACAGTCCAACAGTGAATAGAGTCTTTAAATTATTATCTAAAGCAGGTCTAGTAGATAACACTTTTAGCAATGACTGTCTATATTTAATATTATAAAGTTAGAAATTACTGCATATTTTTGAAATGACAGAAATATAAAAACATAATTTAAAACATATATGTGAACAATTCAAGCAGGATTTACATTCCAAATCTTATTTTAAATTAATTATTAGAAGTCTACTTTAATTATGCATTGCAGTCTAATCTGTCTTTATCCAAGAATGTGGAAGGATCAGGAGCGTGGCCTCCAGACAAAATTAGATGAGCTGAGTTCAAACTCTAGTTCTGACAGGAGCTAGCAATTTAACACTAAAAAATGTTAATTCGTTTGTCTGGACCTCACTTTCCTAATCTATAAAGATAATGATAATACTTCAGAACTTTACGATAAGGATCACATGAATTAATATATGGACAGCTCTAGGATAATTCCTGAAACATAGTAATACATCAGTGTTTGCTATTGTTTTTAACTATTAGCAGTAACTATGAGGGGAAAAGAGAAAATGAGTGTAAGATGGCTGGATGATGGGAAGAAGGAAGAGGCAGTAAGAGAAAACAGCATTACTTTGGGTCATGTTATTAGTGAAAGCCTACAAGAAGGCTCACGTGGTATATTGGTGCCAGGATCAATACGTTTTGTTGGAATTAGTCTCAATTTTCCATTTCATTTTGGTTTTAAAGCATATGCCCAGATTTCCATAAGATGTTTTTAAAAATCCAAGGATATTAATTAAAAGGGTCTGCTGGATTCTGTTTTTCATGGAGTGTGTTTATTAAATCAGAGCAATGGTATATAGCATATACTAATAGTGCTGCCATATATAAATGAATTATAACTCTGATCACCTATCATATATGTCTTATTTATGTGAGTGTGTGCGCATGCATGAGTGTGTGTGTGTTGTATCCTCTGTCTCTTGGATCCTCTCTTAGGAAATAAAGGCTGGATCTGAGAGCCACCCAGCAGGGGTGAAGGATAAGCCTCTAACCAAGGATAGAACAAAATTGGGGGCATATATTTATCTTGATTCTGTACCATGATACTCGGTGAATGTTCTACTCAACTACATGATAGGCCAAAAAAATAGTAACTTGACTTGCTATAATTTATTTTATATCTCTGCCATTAAACTGCATCAACCAAAACCATTTAACAATAGCTCATTTTGAAATACAAAGCCAAGTCTGTAATAATACACTTTCCTCCTTATTCATCCTCCCAACAGAATTTAGATCACATGGCATACGTATAGTAAATAAAATCTTATTAAAATGATACAAGCAATTGCTTAATATGGGGCTACTCTACTGAATGGCCATAGAGAAGCAGCCATCCATAAAAAATGGACGGAATAGCCTGGAACACAAACACGGTTTGTTCTGCTCGTTTTACATAGAAATCATATCCAGTGGTGGACGTTTAAATTTTAAAGCATCCGGATTAGAATGAGTATAGGGCTTCTTTTAGTCTTAATACTTATATAGAAGCTTCCAGTGGAGTGGCATATTCTTTATGCTTCTTTATTAACCAGAAACTACTTAAAAAGAAAATTCATAAGTATATAAAAAGATAAAGAAAAATTAAATAGTTAATGAGGATTGTCCCTTTTTTCTCTGATTTCTTTATTTAAATGTTTTTCTTTCTATCTACCATGTTTTATGTATATATTTTTTTGATTTTCAACCTCCTATGTGGATAAATGACCCTCAACAAATTTTATAGCTTATAACTTTATGTAATCACTTCTTGGATAATTAAAATATATGGATATTATGCATATAATATATTTTGTCTCATTATTATCCTCCACCCAATTATAGGAAAACACAGGTGTGATACAGAATCCTTCCTGAACAACATGAGGCATTTAGATCTGTGGTTAAGAAGAAAAACTCTGATACCTAGCAATATTATTTATAACTGAAAGAATGCTCATTATCAACCTGATACTTAATTTTTATTATGGGCAAACAAACAAATAAGCAAACAACAAACTTGTCCTTACCTCTTCTAGGTTATTTTTATTTTTCTTCTTCTCTGCCAATATACAATCATCAAGGACTTAATATTTTGGAGTGTGTAAAAATGGCTCAAAACTCATCTATCCAAGAATATAGGTTTATATATGCCCATCAAGTGTTCCTTTAACCTAGGCTTGTCTAAGTTTCTGATAATATGAATAGCTCTGCAGAAAAAAATAGGCAAAGGCAACACGCCATTCTAATTAAGAATATTTAAAAATTTTAGTAGGCATTCTTTATCTAGTCTCTATAAACCTCCATATCTGAGGTAATTTGAAGGATGAAAACAGTCACTCGGCCAAGAAAAGAAGTCAGATCACTGTTCCATTAACACTACTTTATAAAAACTGCATAAAATCTGTTGCCTGAATAAACTCCTAGGCTAGGGATTAGATTCATTATGGTCTAAATATTCCGTAAATTTTGCATGGGCATAATAGAGCTACATAGATACAATTTAGGTCTTAATTATATTTTTCCCAAATTTATTCTTGGAAATATAAGGAAGCACAAAAATTGATTTTTTAAAAACTCGGCTTAGAATTCAAGAAGAAAGAGTTTAAGACAGATAGAAAAGATGAGAGTAATTCTAAATACCAATGAATCCTGGAGTAGCAGCCTTCAGGGAAAATGCATGACATGGTTGACAAGAACATTAATGAAACACCCATTCCAAAAGATACAGGTCATAACTAGCAGATTAATTCTGCTCTGTGCTGCTGGTAGAGAGTATTGGTTGCTTACTGCTCCAAATTACCTCTGTGTTGTTATTATCAAGCTCTCTAAGGAATGAATAATAGCTCTTTATCTAATGCTGTCCCTCTGGGGTAATGGGGAGTTTAGATCCAATCCATGGATCATGCTGGATAATGGTTTCCTTAGATATCAGGCTACATTTTGCATAACTGGGTAACAAGCTACTTCTCAAAGCATTAAATCAACTCATTCTCTGTTTTACTTGGAGCCTGAGTCACCATTCACCCTATTGACTCATCTTTCATCAAGGATTCTGCTTTAAGAAATGGCTGGTGGCCAAATGAACACTTTTTTTTTTTTTTCTGGAAAAGAATGGTATCTGTGGTTTGCAAAGGATCAGGGCAGATCACGTGACTCTTTTTAAAATCTATTGACTTCAGAGGCAATAGCTATGATTTTTTTTTTTTAACAGATTTTTAAAGGACTGGGTTCAATTTGGGGTTTTACCCATTGGGCCCTGAATAAATGAGAGCTCTGTTTTGTAAAGTTACCCAGAGCACACCATGAATAAATAATACTTCCTAAAAGAAGCCACTGCTTAGAGGTTTATTAAGCTATCCTGTCACCACTGAGCACATATGACATGAGCTGATAGGTGGACATACAAACCATCAAGCTCAAAACAGAAACAAAATAAAACAAAACAGCTAATGAGGGGGGAGTTCTAGGTTTGTGACAGGGCATTTAGCTCCTGATTTCTGAGGACAGGTTTCCTGGAAATGATATCGAATGTACTTGGAACCAGGAAGGCAATTTTTCCATTCAAATGAGGTGGAATTAACACAGTGTTATGCAACATTGTCTACACACTGGCGGTACCTAAAAAAGCATTATGTAAATATAACACCTGAGTCTCACCTCCAAAGATTCTAATACAATTGGTCTAGAGTGCATGCAATGTGGGAATCAGGATTTTAAAAATATCCCCCACTTGATTCTAATATGCAGCCAAGGATGAGAACTATTGAATGACACTACGGTGGGAATGGATATAGCATGGCAAGTAGAGAGAAAAAAAAAAATACGTTGCAAAACTCATATATTTAAGGGGAAAAAAAAATTAGTAATAAGAAAAGCAAATCAAATTGGAAACAAACTTCAGATCCTCTGATAGCAAATGTATTAACTAACTATTATAGTCATACCATGCCCTGTTATTCAGACGTGAAAAAAAAAGAATGAACTCCAACTATGGAAGTTTACATCAGTGAATCTTACAAACATAACGTTAATTGGAACAAAACAAACTGCAGGAGAAAATATTTAACATTATGTCACGTATATACAATTCAAAATGTACAGCACTTATTTTAGGGAAACCTACATTTATTTTCCACCTAAAAAGAAACGTAAAGGACTGATGAA
The DNA here is from genome assembly GCF_000151845.1 of Pteropus vampyrus. NCBI lineage: Eukaryota > Metazoa > Chordata > Mammalia > Chiroptera > Pteropodidae > Pteropus > Pteropus vampyrus. The sequence goes on from NW_011888950.1 coordinate 1,746,490, forward strand.
TACAAAATCCAGGGCAGTGGTTACCTTTCAGAGAAGGATACTTAGGTGTGTCAAACCTCTTGGTAATATTCCATTTCTTCTGCTGGGTGGTAGGTATAATTTTTAAAAAGGTAATTCATCTATAAAACTTGCTATAACTCCTTTGTGATCACTTTTATTTGTTTCACTTTAAGAGACCGTGACTCACTAAGAATATGAATTAACAGAACAGAGTGTGTTAATACAGTTTGCAGGTCTGACTATAGACAAAGGGGAGAAAACCAAGCTGTTATATAATGAGGGAACAGAAATTAAAAAGTGACTCTCAGGTATTCTTAGAATACGTTCCTCTTAAATTATTGGGGGGTGGACAGAGATAGAAATACAGAGACAGAGAAAAAGAGAGAGGGAAGGAAGGAAAGAGAGATTGATTTTTCCTTCATTTTGGTTGAAAATGAAAATACATATTTCAGCTCTTGAGTGACAGAATGTTGTCTTTGGGTTTTTTAGGTAGGAATTAGAAAGCCAGTTGCGTAGACTTAACCTCTATGTCTTAGGTCGTTTTGTATATAATTTGGAATAATAATGGTAGAAAATGCAATGCAGTAAATGTGACTGACATAGATAAATGCTCAATAAACATCAGTTACTATTTTTGTTTTTGTCATTCGGCTGTTATTTGCTCCTTAGCTTCCTGCCCTTGTATCCTTGGTTTCTCCCAAGACTTCCTGGACGCAAAACTGAGAACCTCTTAGTTTTGCTGTGAACCTTTTATTGAACATACTTTATGAATGATGGAGGAAGATTTTCTTGCTTACTTCAAAGCAACAGCTAAAACATTCTTGGTAACCTGTTTTGCCCTATTGAACTTCTTTACTTATTCTGCAATGGTGAGCCTTGCCCAAATTACTCTGATTTAGTACACGGATTAGGTCCTTTGTAACACAGGAGAATTCACTCTATTCCAACATCTACCCCAAAATGTGCAGAGAAGACTAAGTCAATGTTTTTTCCAGGAAGTCGTCCTTGGGCTAGCAGCATTAGCGTCACTTTTTAGAAATAAAAACTTAGGTCCATCACAGCCGTACTGAATCAGAATGTACATTTTAACAAACACTCAGGTGTTTCCTACACGCTGTAAAGTTTGAGAAGCATGACTATGCCTCACAGAACAAGGAGGCCATGCAGACAGAGGGAGGGCCATTACTCTCCTTTGAATGTTTCTCAGCTGTTTTTTTTTTTTTACTTTAATATGCAATTTCAGTCTTAGTCACAGCTCTAGACAATTTGTCAAAACATATTTTCTAAACAAACATAATATTCTTCCCAAGAGGAATTCTGAAAAATAGATTTCTGTCTGATATTTATTGTGATTATTCAATAAGCTTGCAGTAGACCCTTAAATACTGAATAAAGGAAGACTTGGCCATTAATTTCTCTGATTCCTTTATGTTGCTCATTGACTCAGTGTTATAATCCTAATGAAGCAAGAAAGTCATTTTTTAGATATTAAAGCAGTCCAGAGAAGTAAGTCTGTTTTGTCCCCTGATTAGAGCAATGAAGCAACCTAGCTTGATGGTCCTAGTTGAAGTGACTTGAAATTTAATCTGTGTATAAATATAAATATATTACTGGTTGAGAAAGAATATAAAAATTATATTTCTCATATTCTTAGGGTGGAGAATTCTGTTCAGACTGGTTTTAAATCAACTCTTATTTCAAGAACAAATACTGATTTTGAAGATTCTAAGTACAGATAGAGAGAGAGAGATAATCACTGTATCCAATCTGATGACGTTTTATCTCTGACTAACCTTATTGTTTGGCTGTCTGTTATCTCTCCACGTTTTATTTGTTTGTTTGTTTGTTTGTTTGTTTTTTAAGCAATAATAAATGTTATTTGTGCCTAACCAAGAATCAGTAAGCATTTATCATTGCACTATCTCAGATACTGAGTGAAAAAGAATTTTAAAGTTAATTGAAGACAACCATAAGAACAGTTCACATCTGTAAAAAAGATATCAGCATTCCTTCTATTTATCCAAGTTAATGATGCTTTATTTCCTTTCCAGTGATTCTTAAAATTATAGTGTTTACTAAAGTTTTCTAGGTAGATTCCAATTCTCTAACTACAAGTTTGTTCCTTTGTTGCCTATGTTACTTTTGTGGTGATTGACAACTACTGCATCAAGCTTGGATTTTGTTGTTATACATTGAATTCTTATGTAACATTCTTTCTAGAAGAGATCATTCAATATGCCGGTCCACCACTTCTTACACAGGGGCAGTGTTACCATTAGGTCCCAGAACATGATCTTAACTTTTGCAAAATGACTGGGCTCTTTCCTCCTAGTCATACAAAATAAGGGGTTTGTTAATTGTTTTCTTTTTTTTTTCTTTTTCATTTATTCCAAAACACAGAAGCTTATTGAGCATCCTCCATCAAGCCTATATATGTTGACTACAGCAGTAAATGTTTCCACCTCTCCTACCCAATTTGATCTATCTCTGGCTGACATTTCTCAACAAGAAGGAGAGAGGGCACGTGTGGCTTGAAGGTTCACACCTTGCACTAGAGCTATTTTCATCTCTGGATGTTCTTTTTTCCACTGAGCTCCATGGCGACGGGCAGGAGGGAGGCACGCAAAGAGGAAGATGAGAAAGGTATGTTGGCAGCTTGCAAAGCCCTCAGTAGCCCTGGACTTAACATCTCCTAAATAAAGTGGGCTTTCAGCTCAAGACTTATTTAAAAAGAAAAAAAAAAAATTCTTCTGCAGATGAAGCAGATGTCAGATGGAAACTACTCCACTGACTTTCTCCAAACAGGCCTGCAGCTGTTCCTTCTTCTATAACTTTTTCCAGTGAAATTTTTAGGCTTCACCTGTTGGTGAATATGACGGGATTTTTCTTCCCTTCCCCACCCCGCTCTCATCCCGCCCTGATGTCCCCTGAAAAGATCGGCCTGAACTCTTAGAAAGCACAGCTCAGGTGACATCTCCGAACATGTCATCATTTCATCTATTATAGAAGGAGAAAGGGACACTGCCTGTGAGACTGAAAAACGGACGCCGCCTGTGCCCCCGCCCCCCTGCTGGCTGTTTCTCTGTCTTGCTTTGTAAAAACTACTTTTCAAAACTCAGCTGAGGCTTGCCCAGGAGCTGGGTAATAACCACCTTTATGTGTAACAAAAATAGATATGGGACCTCAGGTTAGAATAAACCAGTGAAACACAAAGTTTTGAATCATATCCCAACTGTAAAAGGCAGAGTCTCTTCAAGTGAAATTGATTTTAAGAGAGAAAGAAGGGAAAGGGAATTTATTCAGCAAGATACAAGACTACTTTCTCTCCAGATGGCTGTAGCCACCGGCTAATGTCACTTTGTATGCTTGCTTTTTTTTCTAAGATAATTAGTTCTATTGACACATAGAATTTGATATTCAAAAATGATTTCCTAATAGATCTCCCAGCATCTGCTATCAAGAAAACATACTGACAGCATCGAAAGATGAAGAATTGATAGATAATACATTGAAAACTGGCAATAATAGAGTTAATTAAAACTCAATCCAATATTCAGTACAAGTTGCATAACATGTCACATCCGCACGCAACCTACAATTCTCTTATCTTTTTTTTTTTATGATAAATTCCACTTAGGTTTCTCCGGTTGACTCACTTTTTGAGTTGAAATAATATTTTTTTGAACTTTGTGATGTTCCCTGGGTGGACGATCTCACCTGCTAGTTTACAAAGCAGAAGCCACAAGATGGAAAACTTCTCATCTTCCCTCCATCTACTACATCACTCCACATACAGGTGGATCGGCCCTACGCAAGCCCCATTCCCATGATCCCCTCCAACAAGAGGAAGAGCTGAGTTCGCTTATGCCTGATGCGCTGTTCTCACCTTTCTGGGAACCTTACTTTACCAGTTTTTTCTTATCTCAGTTATGTGATCATCCTCTCTGTGAAAATGGATTCATTCCCTTTTGCTTTTATGTATTATCGTTTTTTCTGTTATTAAAATGGTAACAAAAACTTTCAACCTAGCATCACCTTCCAGCTACTCATGTCATCTCTCTTGGGCATTTAGGATTGAGCATCTTAACTAATCTCCTTCTCTCTCTCTCTCTCTCTCTCTCTCTCTCCTTTTTGAGAGACTTGTATATTAAATATCTTGGCCGCTCTATTTCTTACTAAGAGCTCCCTAAAGATGAAAGAATGAGTTTAGAAGAAGGAATCCTACATGTTAACATTCTCGGCTCATCACTAAATAGGAGAACATTAACCACCTCCATAAAGGAAAAAAACACAGCAGGAAGAAATGCTTTCAAGGCCCAAAATATTTCAAAGGTGAGGACAGTCAGTGTTTTAGAATGCACGTGCCAGAAATATTGGTCCCCAACAGGCGCTGGGGATGAAAGCTGCAGATACACTCACAGCTGCCTGAGTTCAGGAATCTGTGAGGGTAATTGTTCTCCAGCCAAACAAGACTGTGGCAACGAGAGAGAATTTTTGCTCCTATTTGCTCTGAGGTATGTTTCATGGGCTTGAGTATGAAAAAATGTGGAATACCAGATATGGAGGCACAGATCTAAAAAATGCCTGCTCCTGGGAGGAAACAATTTCTGTGTCCCCAGAGAGACAAATGTAGTGCAGCTCCAGGGCACCAGAAAGATGACTTTGATGGGGAGTGGAAAAAGGTAACCTCGTTTAAAACCTGTCACCTGGAAAAGTTAAAACTGCCAACCAGCTTCGTAGGCTTGGGTGTCTGTCTTAACTCATCTGCAGTTCAGTTTTCATATTCATAAAATAGGCTTGATAATAATGGTACCACTGTGATGATTAATTTTATGTGTCCACTAGACTAAAGGATGTCCAACTAGCTAGAAAACATTATTTCTGGGTGTGTCAGTGAGAGTATTTCCAGAAGATATTAGCATTTGAATTAGTGAATTGAATAAAGCAGAAGGCCTTCTCCAATGCCGGTGGCATCATCTGATCCCTTCAGGGCCTGAATACAATAAAAAGATGAAGAAATGGTGAAATCTTACTGACTTCTTGAGCTGGAACACCCATCTCTCCTGTCCTTGGACATAGAACATTGGAATCTCTGGTTCTTGGGCCTTCAGACTCCAGAACCTGAACTTACACCAGCACCTCACCCCTAAAGCCCAACCCCCCACCCTTGGCCCCCTGTTCTCAGGCCTTTGGACTAAATTATATCACTGCTTCTCTTGGTTCGCTAGCTCATAGATGGTATACCTTGGTTCTTCTCAGCCTCCATAATTGCATGAGCCAATTCCCATGATATATCTTTTAAAATATGTTTTTATATATTATTTTGGTTCTATTGCTCTGGAGAACCGTGACTAATACAATCACCTTCCTTATAGGGTCATTAGTGAACACACAGAAGGCACACCAGAATGTGAAAAGCTAAAACAACTTTTAAAAAAGACTCTGAATACGAACTATTGGCCAGGATGTAGAGCATTTGGTGGGAGTCATATACTGCTCCTGAGCAAAGGAATTGGTAAAATCACTTTGAAAAGCTGGGTGGTAGCACCCACTAAAGCTAAACATAAGTGTCCCATGTGACTTGGCAATTTCAGCCCTAGCTAGATAAAAACACAGATACAAGCTCGTGTTTACTAGAGGACATGCACAAGAATCTTCATGACCACACTATTTGTAATAGCTCCAAACTAGAAACAACACAACCAACAAGGCTTTTGTTGTTGTTGCTATGACCAAGGCAGGATCATCAAAGGAGCTAAGAAAGTGGCTTTAACTTTAAAACCCTCAGGGCAATTCCAATGAGCCTCTCAACAGTCTCGGAAAGAAAGGATAAGCAGAGATGTGAAACTCCTGCCCTGATGAATAATCACACCACCAATGAAGTAGTCTTGCCCAGATCATAAACCAGAATCTGACCAAGACCATAAACCCAACCACCATTGCCCAGGAAATACAGAGGGTCAGGTTAAACTTCTCCACGAGAACACAGTCAACAAATCAGAACCAGAGAGAATAATAACGGTCAAAGATCCGATTTCTTCAACAAACACATTGTAAGTTAATAAAGGAAAGAGAAGCTTTGTCGTTTACTAATTCATTAAGCTACATAGTCGCTCTCTGTCAGTGTTAACTTGCAGAGTGAAAACTTTCTTAAGTGTCTATCACTGCCCTAGTGTCTGGGAATGCACATATAAATATGCCAAGATCCTTTTCCTTAAAGGGGATAGGAAAACGTAATCCCTGAATTATGCCACATAGTGTTGTAGGTTCTGTAAAAGACGTAGTTCAAGACCCAGGAGCGATGGTTCAGGTATTTAGGGGCACTGACAGCACATAGGGTCAGCATTATCAGTTGTCACCTCTGATCTTCGTCGGCTGGAACCACCATCACATAAACAACACAGATTTACTCTCTCACAGTTCTAGAGGCTAGAAAGCCTGAGATCAGGGTGGCTGCAGGGTCAGGTTCTGTTGAGAGCTCTCTTCCTGGCTTACACACTGCTGCCTTCTTACTGTGGCCTCACTCACGTGGATGAGAGAGATTTGGTGTCTTTTCCTCTTTATATAAGGGCACTAATCCCATTGTAAGTCCCCCACCCATGACTTCATCTAATCCTAATTAAGTCCCTAAGCTCTCATGTCCAAATAATATCTCATTGTAGGTTAGGGGTCCGACATACAAGTACAGGTGGGGTGAGCATAAGTCAGCCCATAGTACCTGGTTACGGAACTCTGGGGGAAATTGAGAAACACATATAAACATATGGTTCCAGTTCCTTGGCACATCAATGACATGTTCCCTTCATCCATCTCCTCGGATTCCATAAGTAAAGACCTCCCTCTGTAGAAAGAACTGATATACCTCCCAAATTCTATCATGCTTAGGAGAAATAAAATTCATCTGTTTCCTATCTCAACTGCAGTTACCATCTCTAACTGTGCACAGTAGGCTTGTGTCTAGTGATTCCCTTCCTCCCTTTTGCTTTTCTTAACTGCTTACTTTTAAATTTCTGCGGGTTTATTACAAGGACTTTATGACCTCTCTTTCGATATCTTTTTTTGTTCTCTTTCTCAGCAATTTTGGTGAAGTGACATTTAGGTCAGTAAGCTCTTTTACTCCATTTTAAATGCCAGTGTTCCTGCTGCCACATTCTTGTGAGTCATTTAAGACTTTGCAGTTACCTTGAGATGTATCTTCAATTAGTGCCATGTCAGAATTAGGAATGAATGGAATGAAACTTTAAAGATTGAGTTCGAAAGAGATTGTTTTCCTCTTTATGGTTTGAGGAAGATTTTACCTACTGACTAAACTCTCCAAAAGGTCATGATGAAGAGAGTCAGTCAAAGATATATATATATATATTCAAGGAGACTCAATAATTTGCCAATAATGAGGTAAGGAAACTACCAAAGTCTCATTGCTGTTTATGTTTTTTCACTTAGTAAATATCTTAGACTTGAGTGTGGCCCATATTTAAATCTCTGGCACTATCTAAATCCTAGCAATATAATAGTAAAAACAAACTTGCAAACACACATCCACACATACAGAGGCTCTGCTCTCAAAAAAAACGTGCCATCAGGGACTGAAAAGTATAGCATAAAGAAGAAAGCCAATAATATTGTAATAACTATGGATGGTGTCAAATGGGGACTAGATTTGTTGGGGTGATCACTATGTAGGTTATAAAATGTCTAATCAACTACGTTGTACACTTAAAACTAATATAATATTGTATGTCAACTATAATTGAAAATTTTTTAAATTATTTTTTAAAAAATAAATAAAAATAAAATTAATTAAAAAAAACCATGCCATCAAATGAGCATTGCAGAGTAGTAAATGGACAATTACAATACAGCATAATATGAACTAGCATAGAATAAATTGTGTGTTATGAAAACACATTCGCAATAGCACCTTTGGGCAAGGTTCGTAAAGCATAGTACACTTAGGACTATAGAAAGCAGGACAAGATCCTTTCCATCCAGAAGCTTAAGAGCATGGGAGATAAGACGAAGTCAGGAAGCAGTATATAGCAGGTCAGGAAAGTACAAGATTAAGTGCAAAATGAGTAGCCAGACCCTTTAAATGTAATGAAAATTAACAGAAAGGAAAGCCCTAGCCCACTGTTAAAATTTATAAAGGGAAGTAGGACTTAAGAAATTTAGGATTGAGTCAGTGGGTAACAGATGAGGACAATAAGGCCAATGGCTATGTATAGAATTATGAGGTCTCAGTTCCTGGCCACTGGGACCAAATGAGTTTTTTAAATTTATAATTATTTTGATTTCATGCTATTAAAACCATAAATAGCATTCTGGCTTGCCTAACTAACATGAAGTATGTTCTAGGTATCAGTTAATGGACACAATACTTGCAAAGACAGAACTCTTACAAATCATCCAAACTACAGAGATGGCATGCCATGTGTACATAACAGCCTTAATATGTTTAGGAAAATATTATTGGATTAAAAACCAGACATTTTTAATTTAATAGAGCTACATACAAAGAATCATAAATGACTCATTCAATTGCCTCTTTATGTTTCGATGTTAACACCAATATAAAAATAGTAAAAATATCATGCATAGAATTTAACTAAGTGATTTACAGATGACCATTAGAACCAGTTTTAAAGATGATATGGGGAGACATCAACAGACGGATTACATAAACACTTCGGAGAAAATCAAAGTAGGACAAGAGACAGAAATTATGATTGAAATGTAAGCAATTAAATAGTGCAGTACCCAACTGGGCATATGGGCTTCACTATGCTGCAGGTCTCTCTCCATCTGGATTTTAATAAGCTTTGAGTTATTGCCAATAAAATACCAAGGCGGCCTCTTCCGGCACTCATGGGCATCTGCCCGCATGGTTCAAACAGGCAGCTGATGGGTTACAGTTGCTGTTGAGGGCATGATCAAGGAGGCCAGCATTTCGAAGTGGCTGAGGTTTCACAAGTTATGTCTAGCTAGAGCTCTTAGCTGGACTCTAGCCTCAACTGAAACTATTTGCTCAAATACCCTTTAAAATGCTTTCAAAGAACTATGAGTTCTCTCTCACATTTTTAAGTAGACATGTTGATATTTTTAAGTTTTCATCTAAAGTTTAAGTAGTGGTATATAAAATATATTTTTAGAGTATTGTAAATGTCAATATTTTAACTTACACCCTAACTCCACTCTTTTAATTTTATCTACAGAATCTAAATTCCAAAGTGATTTGATAAGCATCATTCTCTATTTAAGTACGTACATGAACCAGCTTTTCAACACCCAGGAATGTGATAGGACAAATTCTACTTATGTCCATAGTCCTATTCCACTTCCCCAAAGGGAAAGATAGATAGATAGATAGATAGATAGATAGATAGATAGATAGATAGACAGACAGACAGACAGATAGACAGACAGACAGAGATAGATAGATGATAGATGATAGATAGATGACAGATAGGATAATAAATGATAGCTAGCTTGTCTTTTTTTCTTTCATTTCAGCTATCCAAAATGGTATGCATAGTGGAATCAAATGGTGATTTTTCTTTGAATTTCCATAATGACTAGGTTTATTTTTAAATTTGATGATTTATCAATATTTTAATTATTAAAATCATTTTGACATATTTTATAAAAGTCACAGACATGGCATTTTGATGGAACACTTTATATTGACTCTATTTTTACATCTTACTCCCAATAAGACCTTTACCATTTAAGATTTTTATGTAGATATGTATACGTATGGATAATACAATAGAAATTTATAAATTAGATTTTTAAACCATTTCCTAACCCTATTCTATTCCTCATCTCTGATATTCAACGATGACCCCCCAGGTGAATATCAAAGATAGAATAAAGATCTTAGTTTCAAATATAATTACTTGTTAACAAAAGAAAGTCTAAATCACATTTTGGAGGGTTATGAAAACAGATGTGAAAATTTAAAAGACTCAACATCAAATGGCATGTTTTGTCATAATGTCCTTTGAAGTCTATGTAAAGTAGACATATTGTCTGAATATAGTTTATTAAATCTGATATATCAGCTCTCTTGAATTAAACAATGATTCAAAGGCTTAGGTTTAGATTCTAGTTTTGTCACTAACTTGTTTGTATTTGAGGTTTATTCATCTGTAAAATGAAGTATGGAAGGTGCTGGCATTGCTGATAAGCAGATATCAGTTCTGCTCACATATCATGAAGGTGAAGGTCATATGTACTAACTTTAGCCTGCTCTAAGGCTCCCTTTTCGCCTATCATTCTAATCAACACTTAACAGTTGTGAATTAAACCACATCTGGAATATTTTATTTTATGAATGCATTGTAGGCTCTATTACATTTTTAAAATATAGTATTTATAATAACTCCACTTATTTGTCAACAGGACTTTTTTCTGCATTAATGCATAATGTTTATGGAACCCACAATATATAAACATACTAAAGTAGTTCTAAAAGAGTCCAGTTGGACTATAAATTACCTTGGAGGATATGAAAACAACTAGAAATGCCTTAAATAAAAGATAAAGTAACAAAGGCATAAAGGTATCTTCAAATATTTGATGGGTTAACATGTACAGAAGAGAGTAAAATGGGTATAGAAGTAAAGGCATATGGGAAATTCAATTCCTGTCATGCAAACAGGGCCTAAAAGTGTTCCATGCAAGGTTTATAGTATATACATATATTTAGCAGGAAAACAAGGATTGCCATAAAATCAGTATCCTGGGCCTAAATTCCCCACTGGCTTATCTACACAGCCTGCAATACATCCACTATTACTGTAGTGATACAGCTCAACTGCTAGTATGAATCCAGGTTCTAGATTAGTGCAGTACAAATAATTTAGAACTCTTGTAGAGATGACGTAAAATAATAACCATAAACACTTTAAAAAGTAATATATAGGCATAAATGAAACAAAGAGAGTTATGTATAAAAAATGTAAAAACTGAAATCATTAAACAAAAAACTCAATAGGTGGTGTACTCTGAAATAGACAGTTTCAAAGAGAATCTGAAAATTGAGGAATAGTGCAGATAAATTCACCCACAATTCAAGACAGATATAAATAAATAATATTTAAAAAATAACCAGTCAAGATATTAAGTAGAGAATCAGAGATAAATAGATGTTAGATAGATGATGATGATAGGTAGACGACGACGATGATGATGATGATGATGATGATAGATAGGTAGATAGATAGATGATAGATAGATATAGATAATAAGCTTTCATAAAAAGAGAAAGAGGAAATGGTAGAGAAATAAAACTCAAAGATAATTGCTAGAAATTTTCTGAGATTGGCATTATAAAATAGGGCATTGTGGGGACTGTGGCATTATCTTAGGCACTTATATTCATTATGATTTTTTTAAGTTCAGTAAGCCAAACAAAATAGAAATATTGAAGAAATGGCCAGTAAATAACCAGTTTTCAAAACTTGTAGTAAATATCACGTCTAAAGAATTAAATTGTAAAAGATGTCCTATAGGAATAGCTCTTAAATTCAAACTTGATTTATTCTCAATGTTAGTGTCTTATTGGAATCACATTTATGCCCAGCCGCTGATAGAAAGCCTTGTTATTTGTTGTAAAGTACCACCTAGTTCGTTTTGAAATACTAGGAATCCTTTTCAGCCATCACAGAATTTGTGTTATTGGTAGCAAAGCACTATATAGATCAGAAATGCCCAGGACTCTAGGACAGTTGATTCATCAGCAAGAAAACACACTAAAGACTTTTTCCCCTCTCTGTTTTTCCTTTCTACCCCACTTCTGTTACATAAGAACTTTAAACAGCTACTGGTCATGAACTCTATGTAGTAAAATAACTCTTGAACTTTTGTTCCAACTGTCCTCATTCATGAGTGTAATTTATGTTTTGTGCCACCACCATCAAAATGATTTTGAGATTTATAAATTGCAATTTAAATCATATTGTTTTTATTTTCCTTTAGTTTAACTTTTCTCATAGACAGGAGTAAAATCAGAGAAAGGGTAGTGTTTTAATAGGAAGTTTGGGTCAACTTCAAATCTCTAAATGACCTTCTAAATCAAAAGTATATTTTTCAACTACTCAAGTACAGGATTTCAGATCAAGTGAATTTCACAGCTAAGGAACTGATTGTTTGGTTGATATATTTTATATTTCATAATTTTTTACATTTTTTTTATAATCAGCCCACATTATTTTCCATAGCCCTATAGAAAAAATGAAGGATTATAGTTTTACTTCAAGTTCACAAAATTACCAAATCTTTCTTTAAGAATAGGAGACTTTCATTCAAACCAAAATATTTGTGATTATAACCTACAATTTTAAAGATTGAAACATATACACCTGAGCTCATTTATTTTTAGATAATTTAGAATATTTCTCTCTGAGAGGAATACAGAGGAATGGGATGCCCATGCCAACTTTTGTAGCTTTTTCCTAAAAAACAAAAACAGGAAAGTCATCTGGCTTAAAGTAAACTTATCTGAACACTATGAGACACTGACTTTTAGCTGTAACTCTAACCATGGCTATTTTGAGTAAGAATGCAATTTTAGTTACAAAGAAAGCATTACAATGGCAAAATCTTCCCATTAGTGTTTGATGAATCCATTTTCCTTCTCAAATAGGATCACTTGTAACTTCATAACTAGAACAGCTTTAGACTCTGGGCAATTACCAGTTGAGTATTACTAGTTGAACTGACTCAGGAGCATGCTTGAAATGAAAACTCATTGTATAGTTACCATCTTTCTAATACTGCAGGAATTACCTAATGGGATTCATATCTGGAGAGTTAAACATATTTGTCAAATAAATCTGCATTTACATGCTAATAAAAAATCATGAACACCTCACTAGAGGCATACTAGGGATAAGAGAAAACAGATTAACATGAATATGAACTTATGTATTTGTATGCACATCTTATCGTCCTAAATTTTTTTTTTTTTTTTTTTTTTGCTCTGTAAGGGTCAAGTAGAATCACCCTTAGTTCTGGGCAGGAGCGGCCCATGCTTGAGCCTCCTACTTCAAATGGCTCTGCGTGGTACAAAGACACAGGATGTATTCATTCTAGAACACATGGGTACCTCACTCAGAAGCTACCACTCCACAGACACAGCAGTCTCTAGAATCTCAAACATTTATACTCATAGTGGACACCTATCAGGCCCATCAAAACATCTTCACATCTTTTGCATTTTATTCTTCTATCAAAAGTCCACTGAGTCCACATGTATTGATCTGTTGGTTTGGGCCATGGTCGACCTAGTAGACAGATGCTGCTTCAGAGTAGAGAGAGAGCTTGAACAGCAAATGCTTCACAATGGAAAAAGACAAATTAATTAACCCATTAAATCTCCCTTTTGAGATAGCATGAGAACAATAAATTATTAGTTAAAGTGCCTTTTTCTCAGTAATGCTGAGATTCAATTGTTTTTGCTTCTCATGTTCAAATTCATGATCTTGGAGATATTCATAATAGTTACATAATTTAAAAAGTTATTAATACTTTGAACATCCTAATAGCTACATCTTAGACATAATTATTAATCTTGAAAACTCATTCTTTACATTATCAAGTAAATAGACATTGAAAACTTAATTCCTAATAGTTTTATTTTATAATAAATTAACAATTTAAATTTTTGAAATATAAATTTCAATTTCATCTCTGTTTAAATAATTCTGTTTTACATTGTGACATTTCCTAATTATAAATTCTTTTACCTTTTAATTTTAATAGATCCTTTTGAATATGTTATGAGAAAAATAACCTGAAAATCTGTAAAAACATTCATTTTATTTAAAATATATTTTGGATTACAGTCATAGAAAGCTTTATTACTCAAATAATTATTAAATAGTTAAAATAATTTATATTAAAGTAAATCTCGTGTACTTTAACTATATTTATATTTAATTTTTAAGACTTCAAATCATATCAACAGTATACCAGTTCAGTGAAAATATTGATTATACAAAAATAATAACTTGTTCTACTAGAAAGAAGGCAATAAAAATAAATGGTATTAAAATACATAATTATTTATGGACTGTGTATATCTTTAGTTTGTTACTGATCCGAAGATTGCTGGCTTATGCCTGGGACACCAGGCATGCACAGTAATCAGTAAATTAACTCATCTTTGGTATTTTGCCAACTTTCGGTCATATAAAAGCTAAATCTTTGAACATACCTTTCAATTTTATAATTATAAAGATAGATTTGCCAAGAACAGAGAGTAGAACAGATTTTATTTAACAGTTTGTTAGCTTGATATGTAACTTTTAAATATTTGACATATGGTATGTGGGCCTCCCTTTTTACTCTCGTTCCAAGCCCTGCAAATGTTAGAAATAAGCCTGGTATCAAAGTCATAGTCTAGAGAGTATGTCCAAGAACCAACATGTAGAAAAGTATAAGCCAGTTCTATAACTGTGGCCAGTTCTATAACTGTGGCCAAGCAACAGGAGGACATGGCAAACTTTCCAAGGAATCATTAAACATCAATATGTCACATAATTTAGTTTATGCTGATTTAGTTTTTGCCAAATTAGAAAAATTCTTATAGGACATTCCAGAATACACCAGTAGTAGGCGGTTCCACATTTTAGGAAAAACATAAAATCCCAATAATTCTTTCTGTTTCGGATATAAATACTATTTGCTGCTTTATATCTAGGCTTTGTCCAACTTGCTGTATGTGCAAGGAGGCAGACTAAGAGAGAAAAAATTCTCTCTTGGTTAAACATGCAATTTAAACTCTCTTCCACTTAGTTCTCTTCGGGGAGCATGTCTAGCATTGAACACAGTGTCTGTTCATTATAGGCACTTCAATAGTTATTGAATGAACAATGTTGAATCAATAGTAAAGGACAAGATGTGACATCTCAGAGCCAAGAGTAGAAGTGTCCTGTTTTCCTGAATTGGTTTCTTTCACACATCTGAGTGTCTTTATGTCACGTTCTTTACTTACCTGGACATGAGCGGTTACAGTGTATGGAAGGAAAAGAAACTAGCGAAAGGAAGATGAAATTATTTGAAAGGGATTTCAG